>NC_143585.1:36859039-37459039 GCF_048544385.1 Mastigoproctus giganteus | reverse complement strand
CGACGGTATTCAAACTCCAGTCTTTTCCACCTGATGTGAGGAGGATGGCAATTCTACCAACTCTGCTACCCACGAGAGCATGCTATACCTCAAAAAATTGGTGAAAAGGTTCAAAACTGTGTTCCCATAAAATCTTTTAATCGTTAATACTTTGTTGAATTTACTTGTGACATTTGAATATTTATAATTAAAACGATATGATTTTCCACTTGGTTCAGTAGGACGAAGATTTCACAGTTTTTTTTTTTTTCCGGAAACCCGATTTTTTTCCCAAAAATAGGAAAACAACCGTAGAATGGATGAAATTTAAAGATATATTATCACCTCATGACATCAGTTTCCTTAGTTCAAACATTTAGCAACTCAACCCAACCTGTAGCAAACCAAAGATTGCTGAAAACGGACACTCAAGAAATGGCAAATGATCATCTGGTTCGACGAACCCCAGAATTCAGAAGGAATGAGGACTGTTGTTTTAGAATTTAAATGTTTCTGATAGTCATTACTTAATTAGATTGGTCGTACGTTGATACCACAAAGAGTGAAGTGGTAAAAACCATTCCAAGTTATATTCTTCCTGTCATGGGGAAATTAAAACTTTAAAAATTAGGAGTAGACAACGGTAAGTTTCCTTTTAATGTTGCAACCACTGTAGCCTTATTCGATTGGTGCTAGGTGCAATTTATTATTCACAATTGCAATTTAAAGGCTGTGGAAACCCAAACTGGTGTTTTCCTGATTGTTGACGTGTTGATTCTAGATTCAAATATCGCAAAGCGGTATTTGATTGCTCATATCCTGATGCTCCTCCTAGAAACAAGCACAGAATTTCCACTTCCTAGAAATAAATGCACTCACTTCGTTAATCAGCTTCGTTTTCTTGTGATTTTCTCACGATTTCGTGCTACCGTTAAAAAACCTGTAACACACAGTAGGAAAATCAAGGAAGTGTTGTCCAAGCTCAAAAAACAATACTGTGAAAAATAAGGATAACTTTATTTTATTCACAGAATTAAGGAAACTATAAAATTATTCCATATTTTAAAGTTGGTATTTATATAATCGAAATAACTAAAATGTAAATTCCAGCTTGTACTAAGGAAATACAAATTTCTACTTTAATTCGCTCTTGATCGCGCAAAAATCTAGCTGCCCTTCAGATTGTTTTCTTATTGGAATAAATCAATTTTTTTCATCAGTTTTATACAGTTTTATTTAAAAGTTTCAATTGAAACTGAAACTTTTTGGAGTAAATAGTTCAGATAATTCCGTCTTTGATTAATGGGTGAATATACACTTTATTAGATGCCTAATAGCGAGTAAGTCTTTCCTCTTTAGGCTCCAGAACTTTCGCGGATCTCTGCTTGGTAGAATCGCTGTCCTCCACACACACTGAGTTCGAGTTCCGGTGAAGATGTGAGGAATATTTCACAACATGGCTGAGTTAGTCGGTCTCAGGCGAGGGTATAATGGTTTTTTCTCCCGGAAACTCGGGTTTTTCATCCAGCAAACAAAAAATCGACCACAGAACACACGCAATTTACAGAGAGTATATACGGATCCTTAGTCGCTGATGCTCCTAAAACTCTACTACATCAACAACCTAGTACTTTCCACTGGTGCAACCGAAAAAAACATAAAATAATAATAACTTAGAATTAAAATATAAAAAATTCGTTCACTAGAACTATCTATTATCAGGAATCACAAAGTGCTGAGTGGCGAAGTTAGGATGGTTTTTTTCGACCAGAAAACAGAAAATTAACCTCAGAACACACGAAATTTACGAACAATATACACTGAGCAACATGACCTTAGTTGCCGGTGTTCCTAAAACCAAACAACAACAAACAATAAACAACAACTGAGTGGCGATAGTGCTATGAAAACCTACTTTGCAAATACTCAAGATCAAAGTCGACCATTCTTCCTTGAAAAGGATAGGAAGAGACCTATTGGAACAGACCTTTAATTAACACAGACGGCGCCCTTTTAATGGAAATTACAGTTAAAACGCTGGAAAGAAAACTCCAGAGAGAAATGTGTGAAAAAAAAAATGTCCAAAACGTCTACGTTTTGAACGCCCGTTGTCAGAAAAATTTTTTTGAGTCCTAAAATTATAGATTTCAGCTTCAGGGTCGTTGGTTACTGTAGGGTTCTAAGCATATCAGCTACTTAGACCATATGGTGCCCTATAGACTCGTATTATGTATAAATTGCACGTGTTCTGAGGTCGATTTTCTATTTGCTGGGTAAATAAACCGAACTTTCAGGAGAGAAACATCACGCTGTCCTCGTCTGAGACCGGCTAACCTAGCCACGTTGCTCGTGGCTAGGTCAGCTGGTCAAGTTCCTCAAATTCCTCTCGTCATTTACGGGATTCCAACCTAAGTCTTTTCCACCCGGTGTGGGGAGGACTGCGATTTTGAGGAATATCCCCTCTCATATACAGGTTAACTACTACCTTAAAACCGCTATGGTTTAGGCTGGTGGAGGTATAGCTCTAAGTAACATCCCATGATGTTTCATACGTGCAGACAATCAGCGAATCATCTGGTCCTCACTGTGATTTTGTCTGAATGATCCAGAACCTGGACTGAAGAGACGAATACATTCGGTTATCCACTGGTTCCAACGCCCACCATCTATCCTAGGAACTCGCCAACCATAAACAGTAATTTGCAGGGTAGACCATCCAGCCTCACAGAGCCCAGTTTTTCTTCCCCATTCAAGATAATTTCTATTGGACATAAGCTGCTCGTGTCTGAAACGATTTTAAAAAGATGTCAAAGTGCTTCACAGTTCCGACGGTGAAAGGCAAGACTATTTTGAAAGCATAGGAACTTAATGAATTCGATTTGAATTCTCTCCAGTCCATGAGAAAAGCTTTCAGCTTGTGAAGACCACATAATATCAGAGTAATCGAAAACAGGAAGCATAAGCTGCTCGTAGAGGAATTAAAACTTTATCACTCTTAAAAGCCAAATAAGAATTTTCAATCAATCGAGAAGTTTGGAAGTCTCAGATATTATTAAATCGATAATTTAAGAGTTAAGGATGTCAGATCGGAAAAAGTCCTAAGTCCTTTAATGTGTCAGTATTTGTTATAACAAATTTTTTTTTTCAAAATAACAATCAGTGAAGACTAAGTGAAACTGCAAGATTCGAGTGGAAGACATAATTTACATTTGAATGAGTTTAGAAACACATTGTTTTTGCTGAACCAGAGTTAGAGGGGATCAAGGCAGGATTGGAGTTCATCACTGTCAGTTAGGAAATAGATAACTTTCTAAAGTTTAAGATCATCTGCATAATGTTGCCACTCAACGTTGATAACTGTATACTGAAAATGAATTCAGTATTCAATCCAAAATGTTTATGGATATTCTGTACTATCACGTACAGATATCCTCCAACGTTTTCTACGTTTATGTTTATGTTTACAATGTTTTTACAATGTTTATTTCCCATATGGCCTCCACGTCACGTCGGCGTCTCATAAATATGCGATTAGATCGAAATTTGTAAGGAAATAAGAACTTGAAAGTATCTATTAGCTATCTAATGGGCGTTTTATTTTTTTCAACCTTGGCTCTGTTTTGTCTAGCAACATCGCCCGTCTTTAGCGATTAAATTCGACCCTGATTACGTTATACAACGTCAATTGTACACATGCAGTGGAGCCACCATCAAATCCTGATATCTATACAACCTGAGACTACCTAAAGAATGAACACAAAGCGAAAAATAATTATAAACTGTTTGATGTGAGACTTTTGGTTTTGCGAACTATTGCGAAATTTTCTACTTCAGCGATTGGAGAAGGCACTGGTTGCGCTTATAGTAGTAGTAGTAGTAGAAGTAGTAGTAGAATGGAGGCATGTGATGCAAGGAAGCAAGCTTATGTAGCATCAGCCAAAAGAAAAAGAAATTCACACATCCGTTCCCTCTAAAAGTTTGTCCATTCCTCCTTGAATTTATTTAAGCTATCAACTTCCACAACGACAGATGGACGTTGTTTCAGCAATTAACCACCTGCTGGCTAAAGGCAAATTTCCGCACATCTATTCTACAACCGTCTTTCCTCAATTTGAATTTATGCTCCCTTGGGTTCGTAATCTGAGCAAGCAGAAGAATCCCATCAGAATTCAGCGTGCTCAACCAATTCAAGGTCTTATACACCTCAATCAGGTCACCTCGCAGGTGCTTAGTCTCTAGCGGCTACAATTTGCAGAACTTAAGCCTTTCTTGGTAAGAGGACCCTTTCGTTCCCCTCGCCAATCTTGTTGTCCTTCTCTATACTCGCTCAAGCAACTGTAAATTCTTCTTAAAATGAGGTCTTCAGACCTGTACTTCAGGCCTGACTAGGGATAATCACCTCCTCTTCCCTATTAGCAAAATTCATGTATATCATTGACAATACCCCTTGACCTGCTCTGGCAGCTTCATATCTGACTGCACAATTATTCCCAGATCTTTTTCATTTTCTACCACCCTAAGTGTAGTACCACACAATGGTACGTTTCTCTGGAATTACTTTTATCTATATGCAATATTTTGAATTAGTAAATTAATAAGAGGAGTTTACCTCAATATAGTACGTGGAACACTTCCGTATGAGACCCTCCAGAAATTAAAACGGAAAAAACGAAAAAATCGACAACTTACCGGTACATTAAAGTAAAATATAAATAATTAAAGTAAAATATAAATAATTAAATAATCAATTTAACACAATTCAAAACAATTAAAATTCAAATTAACGCAATTAAAAGAATCTAACGAAAATATTCAAAACGATTTTCCTTCCTGAAGCTGACAATGCTTTTCGACCGACTGTCGTGATCACAGGAATGAAAATTACCGAATCAGGCTAAACCTGCAACTTAAATAGTGATTATGTGTCTTCGCGCATGCGCGTAAAGGTCCACGCATCGGAGATCAAATATGGCCGCCGAACATTAACAGAATTCTCGTGTAATTTAATTTCAACGGTTTCTGCAATTAATAGTCGCGTATAATTACGTTGAACGTTAAGTATTTTGGCCTCGTTAAATAAAAAAGTATGTTTTTCGTTAATGGCATGAAAGGCTAATTCTGACGCTGCTGAACGAGAAGCACGAACAGAGGCTTCGTGTTGATTTACACGGATATTAAGAGAAAACCGCGTGGAACCCTGATAAGACGAGTCGCAATCACCGCAAGAAATGTTGTATACTAGATCATTAATTTGTGTTGCGAACGCCGAAAGAACCGAGCGATTGTTCAGTATAGTGTGTAACTTCCGTATAGGCCTAGCTATAATTTTAAATTCGGTATCTTTAAAGAATCTGTTAAGCTGTTTGTGCCACTGTTCAACATATGGGACAGAAATAAAGTATTTTTTGATATTATTATTGTTGATTGGTGCAGTATTTTGTATCCTATCCTTAGCTTGTACCCTAATTCGATTTATTGTGTTAATGGGATAACCCCTGTTCAAGAATCTGCTAGTTAATATTTGTATTTCTGAGTCTAAAGCAGAATCCGTCGTTGAATATTTATAGGCATTTAGAAATTGATTAAAGATAATCGATCTTTTGTAGGTGAACGGGTGGTAGCTATTATAATGTAGAAGCATACCGGTGTTTGTGGGTTTTCGATAGATGCTAAATTGTATTTTGTTCGAGTCCCGGGTAAGCGTGAAATTTAGAAAGTTTAATGACTTAGTATCCGTATCTTCCCTTTCCAGTGTAAATTTGAGTCTAGAATGAATATTGTTAAACGAATGTAAAATATCTTGGATAGTACTACTATCGGTAATAACTAGAACATCGTCTAAATACCTCCCATAGTATGTGATACGGGGACGAAAAGGTGTCAAATGTATCTGCTCAATCGTTGAGAGATAGATCTCTGACATTAAGCCACTCAGGCTCAAACCCATTGGTAATCCAAAAATTTGTTTGTACACCTTGTCTCGAAAGGTGATGTAGTTAGCCTCAACTAATAGTTTAATTAAGTGAAAAATCTCCTTTATAGGCAGCTTCGTATAATTAATCGGTGTCGAGTTTTTATTTAACATATCCCAAATAATATCTAATGTGTATTCAACGTTTACATTCGTATATAATGATGTAACATCTAATGAGAATAAATTGTCATTGTCGCCGAGTCTACAGTCTTTAAGATTATTAAATAATGTATCGTAATTCTTAATCCCAAATTGTATAACCTGTCTAAAAGGTTTTATAATGTTATATACATGTGTGGCTAAGGCTGAAAATGCCGAGTTCCTGTAGGAAACAATAGGTCGAATCGGAAATCCAGGTTTGTGTAATTTTACCTGACCAAAAAGTGCAGGAATATTGTATGTTCTGGACTTCAATTCCTTCAACTGAACCATAGTAATGTAGTCGTTTTTACGATATGTGGTATATATGTGGTTTTTACGATATGTGGTATATATGTGGCCACATATCGTAAAAACGACTACATTACTATGGTTCAGTTGAAGGAATTGAAGTCCAGAACATACAATATTCCTGCACTTTTTGGTCAGGTAAAATTACACAAACCTGGATTTCCGATTCGACCTATTGTTTCCTACAGGAACTCGGCATTTTCAGCCTTAGCCACACATGTATATAACATTATAAAACCTTTTAGACAGGTTATACAATTTGGGATTAAGAATTACGATACATTATTTAATAATCTTAAAGACTGTAGACTCGGCGACAATGACAATTTATTCTCATTAGATGTTACATCATTATATACGAATGTAAACGTTGAATACACATTAGATATTATTTGGGATATGTTAAATAAAAACTCGACACCGATTAATTATACGAAGCTGCCTATAAAGGAGATTTTTCACTTAATTAAACTATTAGTTGAGGCTAACTACATCACCTTTCGAGACAAGGTGTACAAACAAATTTTTGGATTACCAATGGGTTTGAGCCTGAGTGGCTTAATGTCAGAGATCTATCTCTCAACGATTGAGCAGATACATTTGACACCTTTTCGTCCCCGTATCACATACTATGGGAGGTATTTAGACGATGTTCTAGTTATTACCGATAGTAGTACTATCCAAGATATTTTACATTCGTTTAACAATATTCATTCTAGACTCAAATTTACACTGGAAAGGGAAGATACGGATACTAAGTCATTAAACTTTCTAAATTTCACGCTTACCCGGGACTCGAACAAAATACAATTTAGCATCTATCGAAAACCCACAAACACCGGTATGCTTCTACATTATAATAGCTACCACCCGTTCACCTACAAAAGATCGATTATCTTTAATCAATTTCTAAATGCCTATAAATATTCAACGACGGATTCTGCTTTAGACTCAGAAATACAAATATTAACTAGCAGATTCTTGAACAGGGGTTATCCCATTAACACAATAAATCGAATTAGGGTACAAGCTAAGGATAGGATACAAAATACTGCACCAATCAACAATAATAATATCAAAAAATACTTTATTTCTGTCCCATATGTTGAACAGTGGCACAAACAGCTTAACAGATTCTTTAAAGATACCGAATTTAAAATTATAGCTAGGCCTATACGGAAGTTACACACTATACTGAACAATCGCTCGGTTCTTTCGGCGTTCGCAACACAAATTAATGATCTAGTATACAACATTTCTTGCGGTGATTGCGACTCGTCTTATCAGGGTTCCACGCGGTTTTCTCTTAATATCCGTGTAAATCAACACGAAGCCTCTGTTCGTGCTTCTCGTTCAGCAGCGTCAGAATTAGCCTTTCATGCCATTAACGAAAAACATACTTTTTTATTTAACGAGGCCAAAATACTTAACGTTCAACGTAATTATACGCGACTATTAATTGCAGAAACCGTTGAAATTAAATTACACGAGAATTCTGTTAATGTTCGGCGGCCATATTTGATCTCCGATGCGTGGACCTTTACGCGCATGCGCGAAGACACATAATCACTATTTAAGTTGCAGGTTTAGCCTGATTCGGTAATTTTCATTCCTGTGATCACGACAGTCGGTCGAAAAGCATTGTCAGCTTCAGGAAGGAAAATCGTTTTGAATATTTTCGTTAGATTCTTTTAATTGCGTTAATTTGAATTTTAATTGTTTTGAATTGTGTTAAATTGATTATTTAATTATTTATATTTTACTTTAATTATTTATATTTTACTTTAATGTACCGGTAAGTTGTCGATTTTTTCGTTTTTTCCGTTTTAATTTCTGGAGGGTCTCATACGGAAGTGTTCCACGTACTATATTGAGGTAAACTCCTCTTATTAATTTACTAATATTATTATCAACGTAGAACATATTGAGTATTACAGCTCTGATTCATACTATCTAAGCAATATTTTGAATGCACAGTTCAAGAATAGAAATACTTCATGATATGACTCCCCGTTGGTAATTGCTAAGCTCAACGCCTCAATCCATCTACAGTATTCTTTGATCTACTTACTTCTAGAATGGGCACTGTTGTTTTTATACTTATTCCTGACACCCAATTGCGTCCTCATCCGTGCAATGCGCTTCAATAGTCTTTGAAGGAGCTGTAAACAGAATGAAGCATTGACTCTCTCCCCTTCAGGTACAAATTGTTTATGAATCACATCCTGTAAACGAAACATTTTGGACTTTGGTGATTGTTTTCTCTTTTCATTACTTTTCGAAGACTTTATATTTAGGAAAAAATATTACGTTTATAAGTTTTGTTTTTGAGAAATAAAATGCGCTTTTGATAGAAGTCTTTTTAAAACGTGTCAATAATTGTAGAAATTGTTCTTTGAAGTAGAACAAGCTCAATTTTCCTTTTCTTTTTGAGAATCTGTCTCAGACTGGACGTGTAAGCCTGCCTTTGTAGCCCAATTAACTTCTATAAAATACAGGGCGCACTAAAAAAATAAAAGAAATAGTTAAAATCAACCAACTAAAATGATTGGCGTTATCCCAGCCAAATCTCATAAATTAAACTCCTTGCCCCTGGAAGAACTAATCTAATACAAACAAGTAGTCTGATTTCCCTGTTTATAATAGATAACTTTTATTATAGACTGCAGATAAATTTGTAATAACTACAGAATTATTTTGCCAATTCTGCAAAGATTATACGGAATATTTTTATTACAATGTAAAACTCGATTACTGGAAGGGGAATATTTTTACGATATGAAGTGATGAAAAACCAAGTGATGAGAACACAGAGTTCTTATCAAAAATGTGAAAGATATTGGAAATTACATACTTCCTTTTGAAGATATAAAACAACCAATAGAATACAACCTGATTACATATCGCCATTTCTGTTTCCTCCTTTCTTTAAATATTATTTATTTAAATCCGTTATTTCAATATTTCTTAACTGAATGCTCCTAGTGCCTAATGAGCCGATTTTTCAATTTCGATTTTATATTTTTGTCTCTCATTTACACCTCCTTAATTCGATTAAGCGTGATGTCAATATGTTGACATCACGCTAAGTGGATAAAGGGATGGTTAAGTGTCAGAAGACAGAAAGTGGTACTAATAGAATTAGTTCACTGCTCTTCGTGAACTAATTCTATTAGTGGAGTCACCCAAGGCTCGTCGTTGGGTCCATTCTTGTTTTCTATATTTATCAATGTCCAAGTTTGTAGATGATACAAAGGTTGGCAGGGTGGTTAATGACATTAATGACAGTGTGATACTGCAACAGGATCTAGAAAAGTTAGTCAGATGGACTGAGAAATTTCAATTGAAGTTTAACATTGACAAAATGCACATAGATAGCAATAACCCAGAGTAGCGTACCAACTGTGTGGTACTACACTCAGGGCAGTGGAAAATGAAAAAGACCTGGGCTTCAGAGAGGAGACCTCATTGAGGTGTTTAAACCTTTGACTGGATTGAGTAACTGAATGTTAATGGTATTCTTCCACTTGCTGAGATTACACACAATGAGGGGGCATAAATTCGAGTTGAGGAAGGATGATCGCAGGATAGATGTGAGGAAGTGTTCCTTCAGCCAGCTGGTGGTTGATTATTGGAACAAACTTCCATCTGTTGTTTTTGTGGAAGTTGACAGTTCAAATAAATTCAAGGAAGAAGTAAACAAACTATTGGAGAGGGAATGAACAGGTGAAATAAATGGGTGGTTTCTTTTTTTTTTCTCTTTTTTTTTATTGATGCTCTATTAGCTTGCTTTCTTGCATCATTTGCCACCAAACGCTAATGCTAATGCTATTGTAAAGTCAGCAAAATTCTTTAATGAAACAAGTTCGTGTCTACGAGTTTGTGCAGATTTTTATGTTTCATTTAATTTTTTCTTAATTTGAATTTAATTTTATTTTTAAAGATAAAGTTATATGTTAAGAGCCAAAGAAACTAAGGCTATGGGGTGCCCGTATATTACTTATAAAATTGCCTGTTTTCAGTTTCCAAGAGGCAAAACTATGCTACCCCTCTCCTGAGACCTACTAACTTGGCCACGTTGTGAAAAACCCCATAAAAATCCTTTGCCTCATTGACAGGATTCGAACGAGGATAATCTTCACTTGGTATATTGAGGATGGCTGTTATATCCACTATGATACCCGCGAGGGTGAGTCAAGGAAAGTCCCTTAATTTGAATAAAAACAGCCTCTTTCATCTATAACAGCACTTGATTCGAAGCATTTTTAAGAAATAATTCAAATCATATTTAAACTTCAAAAGAAACAGGCAGTGTGAGTAATACTCTTCTTCCTCTTTGTCTAACTGCTGCATGTGCGATTATCATATGATGTAACACACAGACGAACACACCCCTCTTCTGCTTATTTAGAATTTAGATTCAACAGACTTCCTGGTTTTTTTAGTTTATATACATTACCATTTTAATGATAATCCATAGCTATCGCCCAACTTTTCCAAGGGTTAGTTTCCTTTCCGGAATCTGCGAAAGGACTGCTGACATTTTGTCTTTTTCCCATTACGTGTCAACATGCACACAATACTTTAAATCGTAGAAGGAAGGTTAGGTGATTTCCAAATCCAGGAATACTGCACGAGTATTAAAAAAAAATTGATTAAAAAATCGAAAGAAAGTTGCAGCAGTGACGTGAATTCTACTTTTCTTCAATTAGAGATCACAGAATAAGCGCTTTTTATCAATATAAGTTTCCTATACTTTATGTCTTTTTTGTATATTAATTTACCCAGTCAATTTGTTCCTCATTTCCTTAATGGTATTTATACACTCACTGATCACGAAATTATGACCATCTTCGTAATACCATGTTGGGCCACCGTTCGCTGGATAACAGTCGCTATTCGCTTAGGCATTGACTCCACTAGATGGCTGAAGACGTCAGTAGGGATCTACAGCCATGTTTGCTATAAAGCTTTCACAGTGTTGGAATAGATAACCGTTGCGTATCCATGCGCTCCAGTTCCCGTTCCAAAACATCCCAATATTCAATTGGATTGAGATCAGCGAATTTGCAGGCTAATCGAGATGGGTGATATCCTCACTGTGTTCTTCGAATCACTCGTGCACATTGAGGGCCCGATGACACGGCGCCTTGTCGTCTTTAAAGCTCCTATTTCTGTCAGGAAAAAATGCAACCCGTCAGGGCGCACATGGTCTCCTAAGAACTGCCGGTAGACCAACGAACTTGACCAAATTTAAGCAAGTCTTGCAACAAGAATTTTCGGATGATAAAATTGCACAATTGAACAGTTTACCTGCAGTAGAATATGCTTACTTTGTGCAAAACGCTTTTTACAGAGCTTTGACTGAATCCACTAAAAGGAAAGTTATGAGACCTGGCTCCACCCCATGGTGGAATCCCCAGTTATCTGTTTTGAGAAGACGGGTTATAGATGCAAGGAAGAATTTCCAGAGGAACAGATACTTAACAGAAACAGACGTTAGGCGACTAAAAGAAGTCTATTGTCAATTACGTAAGGAATATTTCGAAGCTATTGCGGAAGCCAAAAGATCCTCATGGCAGAAACTACTGTCCCATACAGGTAATTCTAATCCATGGGGATTAATATACAAAATTTGTCGTGACAAACTTGTAACTCCTGAGATATATAGTTCTGTTTACTCTAACGGAAGTCTGACTACTGATTGGCTCTCCACGGTTGAAGCTATTATAGAGAGACTTTTCCCTGATGATCACCCAGGGCAAGACACAACCGAACAAGCTCACATAAGGTTCGTTAACGGATCTTTCAAGGGATCAAATGACATGGAACTATTTAGTCTATATGAACTTGCACTTGCAATTTCTAAAATCAATCTGTCAAAATGTCTTGGAACGGACTTAGTTGAAAATGCGGCAATCAAAAGATTTCACCAACATTTTCCACATATATTGTTGAATGTATTCAAGAAATGTCTATTAGAGGGGACGTTTCCAAATTTTTAGAAGATTGCGTTAGTAAAGATGCTCAGAAAGCCTGGAAAATTGGCAACGGATCCCAAGGCATATCGCCCTATATGATCCCTTCTAGGAAATCTTGGAAAGCTTTATGAGAGATTATTAGCGCCTAGGATCCAGAAGGTTTTGGTTACAAGTAATATGATTTCTAATTCACAATTCGGCTTTAAGAAAGGCTCCTCCACTGAAGATGCAATCAGAAATTAACAGACAACAAATACATGATGGTTGTTTTTATCGACTTTGAGGGCACTTTCGATACACTCTGGTGGGAGAGCGCCCTCAGGTCACTTCGACAGGCAGAATGTGATGATTTACTATATCAGGTTATGAGATCTTATTTTTCAAATAGGCAGATAAAAGTCATCTCACAACATTTGGTATTTAAAAAATTCAGTTCCAGAGGATGCCCACAAGGCTCGGTGCTTGGGCCTCTCCTCTGGAATTCTGTTTTAGACCAATGGTTACTAAAAGAAAGTCAAATTTGCAATAAAATAGCATATGCCGACGATTTAGTGCTATGCATACCAGGCAGGTCAAGACTTTTGCTAGAAACACATGGGAAAGAAATCCTGGATGATTTGCTGAAATGGTCTAGAATAAACAAATTAAAAATTTGAGATGAAAACTAAAATGATGATCTTCAACAATAAACTGGATTATAACAGACCTCTTAAACTTCATATCAACAATGTCCAAATTCCTTATGTTTCTCAAAATAAATATCTTGGTCTCTTAATTGATGATAAATTTTCTTTTATCCCCACGTAAAGAACTTAGCTGAAAAGATTAAAAAGTTAACTGCCAATGTGATTAGGCTCTCCAGATCTGAATGGGGTATAAAGCACAAAACTTTGGCATTATATTATAAGGCTATATTTTTGCCAATTGTAGTATATGAGGGTGCCATATGGTTTCCTAGGGTTACTCACGTCACAGTAAAGGCCAAACTTTGCAGAGAAAGATGATATTGGCAACCCACAGATGCTGCAGAACAACATCAACAAACGCATTACAAGTGATCTTGGATCCACGTGATCCAAGTGATCTCAGGTTGTATTCCGATTGACCTTTATGTAGCATACCGAGGTATGATTTCTTAAAGAAAGGTTTGGCAACTCAAATCCTCGACATTGTAAGTAATCCGGCCACGGACATTCGGCAAGAAAAAATTAATCTTTGGACAAAATTTACTGAGAAGTGGAAATACAGATGACAATCCAGTGAAACAGAACTCACTACCAGGGAGTTCATTGAAGATGCAACGTTTGCTGTAAATAAGAAAGTTATGGGATGGTTTTATCCTTCAATGACAACGTCGTATCTAATAACTGAACATGGTTCACTGCGAGATAAATTGTGTAAATTTGGACTTGAACTTGACTCTTTGTGTTTTTGTGGGGCAGTAGAAGATTGGAGGCATGTTCTGCTTTACTGCCCGGCTTATGACGACTTCAGACAAAAACTATTTAACAGCACTCAACCTATTAGGATGGGATAACCACGATATTTTGATTTAAGATACCAAGAACTTTGCAGCATTCCAATCTTTTTCTGCCAATGTGTTTAAAAGAAGAAACTAAAAGAAACTTAGAAACTAAATATTATTTTCTTAAATTAGTAATAATATTGAATGTATATAATGGTATTAACTATACGTAAAATTATTTTTTTTACTCTATTTATTTATTTTTTTAGTTTCTTTTATTTATTTTTAATTTTCCCTCGAGTTGCGCAGCCTGAGGGCTCCTGTCCTCAGGTTGGTGCAGCAGCACTAGATAATAGAACCAGGCACAACTCCCCATGCTTAGAAATGGGCAGTGATTGATCGGGTGTTGATCGCTGTAGAGTGTAGACATTAGAGTTACTTTTTCAATACAGATTTTCCAAGGTGGAGTTCGACTAAACGTCTCTGTAGCACCCAAAACAAGTACATACGCATACATACATCTGTTATTGCTTTTTATTGCTTGCAAATGAAGCTGCATAATTAAAATAGTTCCTTACAACGAATGCGATTATTGTAAATAGAAAGTGTTTGTATCTATGCATATTTGTATATATGTAATAAACATGTATGTAAATAAAATAAAAATAAAAAAAGACCTCACCAACACCACCGGTGATTTCCCATATCTATGGCGCAGATGTGGGAAACCACTGGTGGTGCCTTCCAAAAAACACAAACAAAAAGACCTCACCAGCTTCTGCTAGGGGAGCGCTGTGGTATCGTAACTATCCTCCCCACACCGGGTGGAAAAAGCCCGGGTTCGAATCCCGTCGAACTTTAATGGACTTTTTTTTTCACTCCGTGGCTGAGTTAGTGGGCCTCAAGCATAGATGGTAAGGTTCCCCCTCGGAAAAATTGGGCTTTTCTTCCAGCAAAACAGGCAAATCGACCAGAGAACACACGCAATTTACAGAAATACACATGGGTAGTTGAAAGGAAATTTCCAAGAAATGACCCTAATATAATTGTAGTAGTTTGTAGTAGATATCACCAGTGAAACGTTGGTCCTCCATACGCACCACGGGTCCTAGTTCTTGCCAGCAAAACATGCTCCACATTAAGAACCACCGCCACCTTCCTGGACAGTGGGCACCATGTACGATGAGTCCATGGACTCAGGTTGCTTTTGCCACAGGCATGAAGGCCTCAATCGCCGTGTCCGTTTCCAGTCCTCCGTTGTCCAACGCCAACTATGATCAACGGTGAGGAGAGAGTTTCTCTTGGGTCGTGTGCTGTGGAATCTCACACGTTTGAGTGTGCGGCGCGTCGTCATTTGAGATATTGTTCTTGCATTCCCCATATTGTATTGCGATGTCACCAGTCGCACAGTGACTTGCAGTTAAACCCGTACAATGCGCTGCACCCTTCGCTTACCACAAACATGTACCCTGCATAATCCTTTACATCTCTGCCATTGAGAGTTGGTTTGACCTGTCCAGCACCATTCTTTGCACACCTTAACCGCAGTGGGCCTCGAGCAACCAATAAGATGTGTCGTTTTCGATATGGAAGTACCCGACGCATGAGCTCCCACAGCTTTCTACTTTAATAGTATGTTGTTCCACAGTCTTTTCCGTCATATTATGCTCTTGCCTATCAATATACTCGTGAATCCTCGCTATAGCAAGTCAGCACAATATCATGTGAATTCCAGAAAAGCCTGGGTTTCGAATGATCTATCTAGTGGTTCAAATTAGGACAAAATCCTGCGCCCTCAAGTCTCACTCAACATGTCACAGTGAGCGTACTCGCAGCGACAGAATTGCGTTGTGTTTTTCATCCCGAAACAACTCTTAGCTAAGGGCTGGTTCGAAATGCCGCCATAAATGATTCTTAAAAATAATTATTGTTCAGTGAATTGTATGTAATTTAGGAAGAATGATCAGAACGCAAAATAATAACAAACAAAATAAGGTTTATTTAACATATATGTATACAAGTGAGTACAATATAACTGGTAAATAAGTTAGATTAATTGGTATTTAATTGTTAGACAAATTAATTGAATGCAAGCATTATCTTGCTGTTAGCTATATTACAATGTTGTAATATTCTTCATATGGTTTTTCCACTAATTCGTTCGCAAGTACAGTATGATTAGTGTCTGTCTTAACATACCACTGTTCAAAATATGAGACAGGTAATTATATTATCTTAATAGTGTAATTAGTAATTGACAATTAAATTAATAAGTCGCATTATTATTAAAGTTAAATACTAAGAAAATAATACAGTTGTCGGGGTATATTTATGTGAGGAAAGGTGTCTTATAAATGCATTAAAACGTATGCAGGTAATAGGTTGGCTTTTGGGTGATTTAATACAGTTTGTTATTAAACAATAAGGGTTGACTTACCCGAAAATATTCTGCAACGCCTCGGGGGGGGGGGGGGGAAATCTGTATCAGACATCAATACGATTCTTTTCTCATCTTTTCCTATTAATTATTAATTTACCTCTTCACATAATGACAAAAATCGGCCAAAACTATCACTACTCTTTCTTCAGTCATGTCTTGCACCAAGATCACTGTGTCTCTGTGTGTCCGTCTCCCCTCCTCGTCTTTTTCCCCTTCAAATATATATATATCTACATCGCCTCGGGGGGGGGGGGGGGGGGGTGAGAAATAAATTGATACTGTACCATGCACGGCGTCGTAGTGACAATTAATATCTTTATAAAGGTCTTGTTATGCAAGACCTGCTGTGCCTTGTTCTGGTAATTTCTACTCATATAACAATTCACCGTTCTTCGGACCTTTGCGTTCGATCAACATTCTTGTCCGCTCAGGAGAACGGGTGACGTCACTGTGGTGTAGTATTACGGCGAGCGCACCCCTGGGGTGTTTGAATTCGAAAGTAAAAGCTTAGCTCAAGTGACGCTATCGTTATATAATTTAGTTGTATAGGCCGTGAAAAATATATCAGGCATTATTAGGCCAAATACCTCTTGAAAGTAAGTGAAAGGGCTGAAAATGAAAATATTTTTCACACACCTTCCCCCTACGGATAAGAAATTCTGAGCGCCGAGAATTTCACAAGCTCAAAATTTCTCAAGTTTCTCTTTTTTTTTTTTTTTTTAAAAAAAAAAAACATGTAACATGAATTCTACCGGTGTAAAAAAAAATGAAGTGGCAGACATCTTTCCTCTTACAGAATTCGGATTGTTCTCCACTATGATAAATGGTACCCCAAACAAAAAGAAATAATGTGTCTACATACACTTTTCAAAATCTTCTGAGTCCTCTAATCCTACCTTGGATGAGCCAACAACTTGGTCTGCAGACCTTAAACAAAATCCCATATTAGCAAGTAAATTTTCACAAGAGGTGTTTATCATATATGCAATGTCTATATTGTAGCAATGTTTATTTTTGTATTAACACAAATTGTTGTAGTATGTTGCACTGAATGTTCTCTGCACAACGTCTGAACTGGACGTTTGAAGCACTGGAATACTGATAGGATTGTTCATTGTTGGTCAGGGAAAAATACTGGAACTTCTTCTCAAAGAATTCTTTGGTAACATTTCCTTTATATCACCATTGCTCCACACAATAGTATTACATGCAACAAAAAAAATCAAAGAATCTGTATCTATTCTTTTTAACAAAATTAGTATAATATGACAGTAGATATACTATTCATTATGACAGTTAGCAACTGAGACAACACAAATGTTCAATACATATGACATCCTTTTATAATAAATGTATTTAAAAATATATCAAGTAAACAGCAAAAAAAAATATTCTTCTAACAGGTGAACATTTATTTTACTTATTCTATCATATTTATTTATTTATTTACCCTTTTTTTTTTAAAAAAGAAAAACATAGCAAACATCAAACATTAAATGATTATATAATATAAATCCTCACATATAATTAAATTCCTGCAACTAATATACAGAATTTGCAATAAGAACAAAAAATCAAAGAATACATTGAATAAATATGGCTGCATGTTCCAACTTATACTTGCAATGTTATAAGACTACAGATTCAATTGTAAAATTTAGGCAGTTATATCAACTGACCAATTGTATAGTTTTAACTGTTCAGCACCTTCTGATGGTGCAACCATCATCTGTGGAGAATATCTCACTAACTCTCCAGACATAGAGAGAGTTCTTGGGTTCACAAATCCTTAGAGTTCAAGCCTGAGTACACTTGTTGGCTGTGAGGACAACATAATGTTCCTTGAGTGATTTCATGGAGATAATCCTTCACTATTAACTGGAACACCATGTCATAGCATGAGAAAGACTAAATGTTCACTACAGTTCTGAATGGGAGAACTTTTTGCATGCCTTCAGAGGAAGGACAACCATCATGCACATAAAACTGAGACATCCAAAAAAAAATATCCTCTAAGCAACTGAGCAAGAAGATAGTAAAATGTTAAGTGGATCTCATTTTCTCTTTTTGTCTTTCTTTTTTTTTTTCTGGACAATTTGTTCAACTGATAGGTTCACAACCTTTATTCATCTTTTCAGATTTGTTTTGACTTGTATGAGAGGGGGTGAGGTCTCATGCCATTTACCCTTCATCTATACACTTTCCACTCACTTTTCTTGTACTTGATCACATTCCAAAACTGTCACCTCCTTATTTCCTTTCACTTCTTTTCAAAAAATGGATTTTTCTCTTTATTTTCCAAAACAGAAACACACAAGTCACTCATGACAGATAAACAAGATTCCCATAAAAGGAATTGGTAACCAATCTCTAAACTTGAAAATGAGCTCTGATCTTCTCAATCAATGCAGTATTTTAATCATCAGCTATTTGGATTATCAAAGGCAAGAGCACAAGAGTGATATTTCAACAGTTTGCTTACTGTTTTCTTTTCATTATTGCAGTTGATATACATCAATATGGGTACTGTCTAAACCCTTTTACTTTAATACCATATCACTTACCTTTCTAACGTCATATGTGATACAACTGTAATTAGTGGATATACTCCTTTTCAAAAAAAAAAATAATTATTTATGGAACTACTACTCTGATTTATATTGTTTCAACTTTAACTCAGGATGAGGCTGAGTATTCCTTTAAAAATGGTACAAGGAAAGATTCTCTTATCTTCATCTAGAAACACAGGTGTTACTATTTATTACACTCTACTCTTCTCTTCGGAGGAACGACAAAACAAGCAGTAACTGGGCGGAACCAGCCGTCCTCAGGCCACTTATTTCATCCGATCTTCAAAAGAAAAAGCCTAAATATATATATAGACATATTTATATTTTTTTCCAGAATCTTTTCTCTTGTAGTGAAATTTTAGTCAGCAATGAGAGAGAGAGAAAACAAAAGAAACTAGGGGGTGCACCCAAAAGGCCCTAGTATCACTGCAACCTTCCTCTCAAAATTGGCCTATACAATTGCAACATGTTTTGTGGAATGAGGGTGATAATATAGGTTCCATAAGAAAATATTTTCCTCAATGGTCAAATTTGAATAAGAGTTCTAGTATTTATCTTCTTTTACCTTCTCTTTTTTTTTTGGCGTGAAACAACTCCTGAAAATAACTCTTGTTTTTATTTGAAATCCAGATTCTCTTTCCATGTTTTCACCTTCATCCATTAATTCTCTGTGCTCACTACATCATCCCTAACATAACTGCTGATAAACACAATGATAGAGTTTGATGAGAACTAACCTTTCTGTTCCCTTTATAAGTGAAAACTTCATGGGTCTGATACTCTAATTAATCAGAAACTTCATTTAATGTATCTCTTAGCTTATAAGCAAATCATCTTCAACCGAATGCAATATTCATCTCATGCCACTATGCATCAATTTAGCATGATACTGGAATCATTATTCTTATATAACTTTCCCTCTCCAAGAACTGACTTCTTTTCTTTAAAGATGGAGGAAACACAATAACAAACTTTTCCTCATACTGATTTCTCTTTCTCACTAATTTCAATTTTGCTTCTTCTTACTTTTAATCTCTCCACGCATCTCTGATAAGACCTGCAAAATCAAAACCCTTATCACTATTTTGTGAATCCAGTCTCGAAGCAAGTGGACCTAGCATCCACTGAATAGTCCTATCTAATCCACTGGGTTGATCAGCGTGATCTGCACTTCCATGTTCTTCTGTATTTTGATCAGAAGATTCGCCTCTCTGCATCTCTGTTTCATGAGAGGAGCTTCCATGTTCTGTTCCTACTCTACTGTCAGAAGCTGATTCGTGAATTCTCACTTCATTTTGTGACGGTGGATTGAGGGTTACCACATATGGTGTGTGAGTTACACGACTACGACTGCGCAAATTATAGTCATGTGTCTGTGCTGGCTTATGGGTAGATTCAACTGTCTCTTCAGACTGTTTTATCACTGACGGCCTATTTTGGTTCTCATTTGAAGATGTCGTCAAAGGTTCTGGAATAGGTGCAGTTCTGGTTGGCTGCAAATACACAGGTTGGGGGTCTATGGGTGGGATTAAATCACATTCTTCTATTATGGGGTCATCAAAGATCCATGTTTCTTTTGGCACTTTTGGCACCGTCTCTGTACCAGATTGATCTTGTATTTCACCATCTTCTGATTCTTCTGACTCTTCTACTCTAAGTTCAGGAAACACTTTCCTATTTACCACCTTTGTCAATCTGTCAACATGCACTAACTGCTTGTCCTTAGGTTTATTTATATTCTGTATTTCAAAATTGACTGGAGAGGTCTGATTGATCACACGGTAAGGTCCTGTACTCAATCGAGCCAGTTTCTTCGTGGTACCGGCTTTCACCTTAGGAGTGAAAAGGTAAACAAGACTTCCTACTCGAATATTCTTATCCACAGCCACTGCTGCTCTACGTTGTTCTTGTTTCTGCACTGCTTCCTCCAAATGTTCAGAGACCATTTCATAAGCTCTACGGAGTCGTGCACACATTTCTTCTGAATAGTTCTCTAAGGATGCGTAACTTGGCCTTAATTTTGCATGCCATAAATCTGAAGGTAACACTAAATCTCTGCCATAGATTAAAAAGTTGGGTGTTTCTTGAGTAGAACTGTGAGTTGCAGCATGATATACAGCTACAGCCAATGGAATCATTTCGTCCCAGTCAGTCTGAGTCTGATTTATGACATGGGATAATATGTTCGCTAAGGTACGATTTATACGTTCGACTTTTCCGTTTGCTTGTGCATGGAAGCTAGATGTATGTAGTTGATGAATGCTCAACTTCTCACACACTTGTCGCAATAATGAGGACATGAAATTTGTACCTTGATCTGTGAGTATGTATTTAGGAATTCCATGTCTCGCTATCACATTGTTTATAAATGCTGTGGCTACTTCATCTGCCTTCTGAGTTTTGAGTGGAACTGCTTCAACATAACGCGTGAAATTATCCACTGCTAACAATAAATATTTGTGTCCTCTCAAGGACATAGGAAGTGGTCCTAGGATATCTAATGATACTCGCACCCAAGGTGAATTTTCACTGGGAACTCTCATCAGAGCTGCTTTAGCTTTCGGATTGTATCCTTTTCGTTCCAAACACGATGGACATGACTCAATATAATTCTTAATGTCGCTGTAAATCCCAATCCAGATAAAATTCCTTTTTACCTTCTCTAATGTCTTCTGTAGAGACCAATGGCCTCCGTTGTCGTGGCATGCTTTCAATACCTCTGTCTTTAGGCCAACGGGGACCACTAATTGTTCTGTTGGCTCTTCTCTTGTCGCTCCAGGGTCAGATAAAGAGTAATGATATAGTATTCCCTCTTTAGATAAATAGAAGGAATCTGGGATTTTTGCTGATGCCTGGGGTATTCCTTCCAATTGTTCAATTAACTTTCTTAAAACCGGATCTTCTCTTTGCAGGGTTTTAATTAAATTTCTGGTTTGTTGCTGGGGCATCACCAATGACTCCATGGTTAAATCAGCTGATATGGGAGCTACTAACTCAGTTGTTTTAGCCTTTCTTAGCCTTTTTTTCTTTTCATCCTCTTCTAACACTGGCCTTGAAAGAAAGTCTGCGTTTGAATGTACTTTACCAGGACGGTACTGAATTTGGAAGTCGTATTCTTGCAAAAGCATACTCCATCTCGCTAAGCGGGGAGAAGGATTCTTCAGATTGAGCAAATAACTCAAGGGTTGGTGATCTGTTATCAGGGTGAAATGATTGGACACTAAAAAAGGTCTGAACTTTGTGACTGCGAAAACAATAGCCAAAGCTTCTTTCTCTGTCGTACTATAATTCAATTCTGACTCCTTTAATAGCCTAGAAGCATAGGCAACTGGCTGTCTTGTATCTTCATCCATCTGAAGCTCGAGACAGGCCCCTACACAGTACGCTGAGGCATCAGTAGATAAGAGAAATGGTTTTGTAAAGTCAGGAAAAACCAACAGAGGTTCAGTTGTCAAGGCAGTTTTCAGTTGATCGAAAGCGTGCTGCGTGGAACAGTCCCAAACAAAAGGTTTTTCTTTTTTTGTTAGCGAAGTGAGAGGTCTTGCTATCTCTGCATAATTGGGAATAAATTTCCTATAGAAACCTGCCATTCCAAGAAATGATCGGACTTGTTTTACGGACCGGGGGGGGGCGTGCGTCTCGAACAGCGACTAAGTTTTCTCGATCCGGACGGATGCCTTCAGAACTAACTAAATGCCCAACACATTTAAACTGTTCTTTCAGGAACTCACATTTCTTAGGTTTTAGCTTAAGGTCGTGTTCTCTCAGACGCTGGAAAACCTTTCGCAACCTCAAGAGATGCTCATTCAGGTTGGGCGATGCAATAATTATATGATCAAGGTAAGCGAAAATCGATTCTTCCCTGAGACCATGAAGCACTAATGATAAGGCTTTCAAGAATGACGAAAATCCATTCTTTAATCCATGTGGCATTCGAGAAAACTCAAATAAGGCTTCTCCAGTAGTGAAGGCGGATTTGTGACGATCAGCTGGGTGCACCTCAATTTGATGGAATCCACTTCGCAAATCAAGTGAAGAGAAGTAGCGCGCTTTCCCTAAAAGTTGGAGAATTTCATTTAAATCTGGGACAGGATATGCATCTGAAACCGTTTTCGCATTCAATCTCCGAAAATCAATACACAGCCTATATGATTGGTCCCTTTTGCGCACCAAAACAATTGGCGCTGAATATGGGGAGTTGCTGGGTTGAATGATGTTTGCCTCCAAAAGTTCATTCACCTGCCTTCGAACTTCATCTTTCAACAAGAAAGGAACTCTATAAGCTGTCTGCTTAACCGGTATGCTGTCCGTCAATTTAATTCTATGTTTATATACCTTTGAATTTCCTAGCTGAGCTGGACACTTGGCAAAAATGTCTCTATATTCATACAACAAGTCTGATAGTTTATGTTTCTGATCACCAGTCAAATGATCAAGATTAAAATCATTTAAAGTCACAGGAGATGTCTTATTGTCTTCTACTTCCTTACCTGCAAAAGTAACTGGATTAATTTCAACCCTTTCCAAACTAGCAATACCCATCCCCTTTGGAAGATATAAAGGCTCAGTTGACAAATTTGCCACCAAGACTGATATCAATCCATCGGACTGTACTTTGTCCACTGAACAACGGACAGCTAAGTCCTCATGACCAAGGTTATAATTAGGCTCTGTTAACACCAGTTGTTCTGTGGAAACAGCAAGCTGGTTACAATAGGCTGTCAAAACCCTTTCGGACGACCCTGGTAGTACATGTTTACATGTGAGTTTTGCTACCACGGGTTTAGAACTCATAATTCGTTCCTTAACACCTACTTCTCTTAAACAAATATTCAATGGGATTGAGCGAACCGTTTTTTTACCTAAGTCAATTATGAACGAAAAACGTCTCAAAACATTCAATCCTAATATAACATTATATTGTCCAGTGAAATTTCCATTAGCTACCAAAACATTATCTTGAAAACTTGCATTATCCAGTTTAATGTTTACTGTAATTTCAGTATGGATCGGTACTACATAACCAGATACACCCGTTACCGTCAAGTTTGGAGTTCTTGGATTTAGAGACTTATCATGTTTAATTTTATTAAATAAGTCTGTATTAATTAAAGTTACGCTAGCGCCTGAATCTACCAAAAATTTAGCCTCAACATTTTGAACTGACCCCATGATCAATGGCAATTGAGAATCGTTATCTAAGATATAAACTCCATGTTGCACATTTTTGTGGTTGGCATACGATTTAGCTCCTCTATAATAATTTTGACCTGGTAACACATTTCTATGACGCAGATAGTCCCTTCTATTTCCTTCAGACATCCGTTTATGTCAGAAATACCTATCTCTACCTTGTCTGTAACTTACATTATCTACCTGGTTAATTTGCCTACCAAAAATCGCTTTAGGGTGAGTTTGTACCTGATTAAACTTATTTCTAGGTATTTCTTTTGTTGCCCCTGTGTAAGAGTTCATATCTGTCCTATTTCGATTATTATAATACATTTGGTTTGCATTTTTCACCCCATTTCCATTAAAATTGCAACTTTGTGTATTAACATAAGGCGGCCGATATTTTGGTAACGCAGTGTATTCACGCGCTCCGCGACTCGGGCACGGACGGTTAGAATAAGTTGGCGTCGGTCGGGAGCTGCTCGGACGACGGCAAGCGGCATAGCGTCTTACTGCCTGTCTTGCTTCGTACGTAGGGTTACAGTATACATGCTTCCCAGCATAGCACGGAGCAGGAACGCGTCTCTCACTTCGGGCGAGTTCATTGCTACTGACACCTGAGGGCATAGCGTCTCTTCGTTCGTCAGACTGCGAATACGTAAAACTACTGGGCGCTCTGTTATTGTAGGAAGGAAAAAATGGATAAGCTGCAGTATCAAAATTTTGACATCGTTCCGTTTCGTAAATTGGCGTTTGTAAATTATTACAAGTCGCGTTACTTACAGCTAAGGCTTTAAACGATTGTTGTAAATCTAGTATTTCATCTTGTAAAGGTTTAATAAATTTTTCAAAATAATTTTCCTGCTGGCTACCAACTACTTCATTATTAGATTGACAATATATGGCATTAACTGGTTTGTGTTTCGTTTCTGTAAGAAGTTCATTCGTTTCCTCTCGTTTCGAAATAACAATTGCTTGATGGAAAGTGAGGGGGTTTTGTGACAAGACTATCCTTTTAATTTTATTTGAAACACCCCTAAGAAATTGGGCTAACATTGCCTGATCTAAAATCGACTTTGCTTCAGGGGTTTCATTTTGTATCTTAAACGCCTTTCTTGCCAGGTTTTGAATTCGGGCTCCAAAGCTGGTGACATTTTCGTCAGGTTTTTGCACAGTATTAGCGAATTCGCTTAAACAAGTGACTATGGGTTCCGTTTTTTCAAAGTGAGCTAAGAAAGCATTTTTGAACACGTTATAATTTTCTTCCTTACGCAATTCAGTGGATTGTGCTAGAAATTCTGATGCCAAAGAACGAAATTTAGATCTTGAAATGGCGATCATTTCTGAGCTTTCCCAAGCTGCTAATTTCCCTACGCTTTCTAAAGTTTCAAAAAAATATTGGACCGATGGGCCTTCGTCTGTACCAAAAAAAGTAGGCACCAAACTTAGGTAACCTGCGATATTAGCCACACGCAGTCTGTCAGATCCGGGAGGAGATTGCGTTTGTTGCGTATCAAACAATGGGGCAGAAAGGTCGGTTGAAGTTTGTGGGATTTGTTCTTCCATGTTGGATTTATAAGTGTCTATGTTAAATTAGACGACTCTATTAATATTTGAGTAAAATTTGGGGTGGAAAGGTCCCTCCAAAATAGTGTACTTACCTTTACGTAGCTGAAACAGAACTAAACAGTTAGTACTGAGCAATGCTAAAAACAAAATGAGTTTCTAACATATAGCAACTAGAATTTTTTTTGTTTTTTTGTAATTTATTATTATTATTTGTTTTGACAAATCAATTAACTACTTCTAGTTGCTTCTAGTTGTATGTATTACTACTGTGTATGTACTTGAGGACTATGTTATTTGTATTGCTGAAAAAGAAAAAAAAATAATAATAAAATGTCTCTAACCATTCTCTGTATACACACAAAATCACTAGTGTTAGACGTTTCCCTTTTATTCTATTACCACATTAATCCCTTATTTGTCTTCTATTCACAGTTACTCTTGTTGTGCTTTGCTCTTCAGTTTACAGTAATCCTCATAACTCACAAGCTTTCATATATAAAAAAAAAGAGGTTTTTCATCCCGCAAAAGCACATTTCATCCTGGTCACGATTAGCAACCAGTGTTCCACAGGCTTTTCCGTCATATTATGCTCTTGCCTATCAATATACTCGTGAATCCTCGCTATAGCAAGTCAGCACAATATCATGTGAATTCCAGAAAAGCCTGGGTTTCGAATGATCTATCTAGTGGTTCAAATTAGGACAAAATCCTGCGCCCTCAAGTCTCACTCAACATGTCACAGTGAGCGTACTCGCAGCGACAGAATTGCGTTGTGTTTTTCATCCCGAAACAACTCTTAGCTAAGGGCTGGTTCGAAATGCCGCCATAAATGATTCTTAAAAATAATTATTGTTCAGTGAATTGTATGTAATTTAGGAAGAATGATCAGAACGCAAAATAATAACAAACAAAATAAGGTTTATTTAACATATATGTATACAAGTGAGTACAATATAACTGGTAAATAAGTTAGATTAATTGGTATTTAATTGTTAGACAAATTAATTGAATGCAAGCATTATCTTGCTGTTAGCTATATTACAATGTTGTAATATTCTTCATATGGTTTTTCCACTAATTCGTTCGCAAGTACAGTATGATTAGTGTCTGTCTTAACATACCACTGTTCAAAATATGAGACAGGTAATTATATTATCTTAATAGTGTAATTAGTAATTGACAATTAAATTAATAAGTCGCATTATTATTAAAGTTAAATACTAAGAAAATAATACAGTTGTCGGGGTATATTTATGTGAGGAAAGGTGTCTTATAAATGCATTAAAACGTATGCAGGTAATAGGTTGGCTTTTGGGTGATTTAATACAGTTTGTTATTAAACAATAAGGGTTGACTTACCCGAAAATATTCTGCAACGCCTCGGGGGGGGGGAAATCTGTATCAGACATCAATACGATTCTTTTCTCATCTTTTCCTATTAATTATTAATTTACCTCTTCTTCACATAATGACAAAAATCGGCCAAAACTATCACTACTCTTTCTTCAGTCATGTCTTGCACCAAGATCACTGTGTCTCTGTGTGTCCGTCTCCCCTCCTCGTCTTTTTCCCCTTCAAATATATATATATCTACATCGCCTCGGGGGGGGGGGGTGAGAAATAAATTGATACTGTACCATGCACGGCGTCGTAGTGACAATTAATATCTTTATAAAGGTCTTGTTATGCAAGACCTGCTGTGTTTTGTTCTGGTAATTTCTACTCATATAACAATTCACCGTTCTTCGGACCTTTGCGTTCGATCAACATTCTTGTCCGCTCAGGAGAACGGGTGACGTCACTGTGGTGTAGTATTACGGCGAGCGCACCCCTGGGGTGTTTGAATTCGAAAGTAAAAGCTTAGCTCAAGTGACGCTATCGTTATATAATTTAGTTGTATAGGCCGTGAAAAATATATCAGGCATTATTAGGCCAAATACCTCTTGAAAGTAAGTGAAAGGGCTGAAAATGAAAATATTTTTCACAATGTTTTACAACGGAACAATGCTTTAAAATGTACAAAAGATCTTAAAAATATCAAAAACCAAGTTGAAGTTGAAATTGTTGCTGTTGTAGGGATTTTAGACGCATCAGTGGCTTAGACCACATTGTATTTCATTATCTGTAAATTTCGTGTGCCACCATATGGAAAATAGTCCATAAAAATTCTTCGAGTCATTGAAGGGATTCAAACCTGGCTTTTCCAAGCGGTGTGGGGGAGGACGATATTTATATGCACTGTACTACCGCGAATGATTCGGAAACATTTATTTCAACTTTATCCCTCGCGTGTAGCACAGTGTTCAACTCGTCCGCAATCAGTAGCTGAATTGAGCACTATGCTGATGGAAGAATGTACCAAAATACCAAAATACTCTAATCAAAAATTGGTCAGTGTTATTAATGTTAAAGGCACGCGGCCTGGTTATTAAATATTGTTTCAATAAACATTCTTTTAAAGGATTTTACACATCCAACTGATTTTGATAACTGTACAGAGTAGAGAGTTAATCCTCAAACAAGGAAGCCATGGAATCCTACATAAGTATTCTCCTGTCAGAAATTTTAACCGGCTATAAACTCATTCCCCTTATTCCATCGACTACAACACAATGTTCGTTATATGGTTATATGGACATTGCACTGTCCAGTCAAAACATTATGACCACCTACTTAATAGTGAGTATGTACTCCTCTTGCTGTCCGTATAGCCATCACACGGCGAGGCATGGACTCTAAAGGCCTCTGAGTTTGTTCAGATCAGGATTGGGTCTAGTAGGTCTATAACGATCCAAACGCCAGGTCTGTCGATCCACGTAATCCCAGAGAAGTTCTATGTGATTCATATCCAGCAAATTCAGCAGCCAAGGTAGCACTTTTGCAAATTCGGGAGCCTGGAAGACACTTTTGTGTTCGGCGAACCACTCTCGTATAATTCTAGTATGATAATGCGTGGTAGGGCGCATTATCCCGCTAGAACACACCTGTACCATCCGGAAGACAGTCATCATGAAGGGGATCCTGATCAGCCACAATGGATACGTAGTTTTTAGCATTCGGAGTGCGATCTAGGAACATGAGGGCTCTAAAAGATTCCCAGGAAAACACACCCCATGCCAAAATATTATACCTACTTGATATTGTAGGTATAAATTTGTTCTACATTGTTCCAGTTGTATTTTATATAGTTTAATAAGCAAAAGATCAATGAAAATTAAATGAAAATTGGTAAAAATACTTTACCAATTAGTACTGTATTCTTGATAATATAGTTTTAATATTCGATACTCATGTTTTCTATAATTATCCGAACAATCTGAAATTGTTTATCTTCCTAACATACCACAAACGAAAATCTTTAATTCTTGTCTTCAAGTACTTTAATTTCCAAGGTCACTGTGATGCAACTGCAGGAGTATTGACCTCTTTGCCTTTTATTTCTGGACAAAGTTGCTTTCGTTTTCCTATGAGCTTGTATAAAAGGAGTTGGCCGTGTGGTTCCTTTTTCGCATCAGGTATGAGTATTTTGCTTTCATTTTCACAATGGCCATTTAAACTTTCGTTTTGGTAGAAATATCCCTCTTAAGTTTCAATATATTTATAATTAAATATAATTTTGAATTTATATCTTCGATATTGCCATCAGTTGCAGTTGCAGTTGATATAAAATGCGAGGTGTGATCAAAAAAGTTCGGAGACAGAATTAATATTTGGGAAATGATGAAGGCAATTCGGATGTATCCTCTTGGAGATAGTCTCCTCAACACTTCCACCTCTTTGCAACTTCCGGAAGCATTTCTGATAGGCTACGTTTTCAATTACTAATATTTCCAATTTTGAATAATTTTCACATTCGTTGCAAATCTGTGACCTTTCATTAAGGTTTGGGGAAACAAAACAGATGAGAGGGAGCTAAACCGGTGAGTACAGAGAATGGGGGGCCACAATGATAGAGTACTTTGCAGGAAATTCTTGAGTAAAAGGCACCAAGTATGCATAGGCATTATCCTGCTGCAAGCGTCAATTCTTTGAAGTAACTTTTCCGACCATTTTCTCCGAAACAGCATTGCGCAATTGCCTTAGAACTGTTCTCTACTGTTCCTTGTTCAATGTTTGACCATGCAGGATAAAGTCATAATAAACAGTTCCCTGCTGTTGTTGTTGTTGTTGTAGAGTTTTAGGAGCATCAGCGACTAAGGTCATGTTGCTTCGTATATACTGTACTGTCTGTAAATTGCGAGTGTTCTGTGGTCGATTTTCTGTTTTCTGGATGAAAAACCCTAGTTTTCTGGAGAAAAAACTATGCTACCCTCGCCTGAGACCAATTAACTCAGCCACATTGTGAAAAAAGCCCATAAAAATTTCTCACGTCATCGATGGGACTGGAACGCAGGTATTTTCCACCCGATGTGGGGAGGACGGCGATTCTACCAACTGTGCTATCCACAATGGCGAAACATAGTATGGGTCAGCAGCACCACGTTGATAAAATCCTGCCATGCGAGAACTCATCGCAGGGACGAGGAAACTTGGCACCATGTCATGAACATTTGTCCAATCTACCTTGACCTTAGAATGAACCTACTGCAAGCGCTGGGTATCACGACACTGCAACCTGAATATCACTTTATCGCATCCAAAAAAGCTTTCCAAGCCTTGATCTCCTATGCTAAAGCTGTCTTCCAACGTCGCACCTTTCAAAAGCAAAGACCACCGTGAACGCAACCACTTTGAACACTTAGCGCCTGCTTGCACTACCCCAGTGCAGTTTTCCATTTGTAGCCGATGTCTTACCACAGGCGCTTGTGATCTCACCACCTTTCCTTGGCTTGCTTCTTTTTTTTTATTTTTATTTTTTTGCTGATTTGGTCCGTTTCCTGTGCCTGGCACCTCTGTTGCTTTGGTTGGGCGGGGCTCCTGCCTTGCATCTCTGCTGTCCTGGTCTCCTTGGTGCTGACGGTATACTGCCCTCTGTGGGTTCTTCCGCTCCGTTCGGGTCCCTTGGGCCCTTCCTGTGTGGGTATTTGATGATCGCCCTACAAACTTGCTGCAACTTATTCCAGTAATTTATAACTCGCTGGCTAAAATAAAACTTCCTGCAATCCAGTTTAAACATCTCCCCCACCCCGTAACTTGAATTTATGGTCCCTTGTTCTAGAATCGTTTATAACCCTGAAAATTTCGTCCTCATTCATTTTACTTTTGCCTCTCAGAGTCTTAAACACCTCAATCAAGTCTCCTCTAAGTTGCCTAGTTTCCAAGCTCTGCAACCCAAATATTCGAAGTCTTTCCTCATATGGACGCCCTTTTGCCGATCTCCAGGCGAGTTACCCGTCTTTGGATCCTTTCAAGAAGCACAATGTCTTTCTTTAGCAATGATAATACAGTATGTAAGGGAAATGGATGAATAATAATAATAAAATAATAAACAGAGAACATTGATAAATCAAACATAAGGACATACGAGTACATATATGGATGAATAAAATGAAGTACAACAATTATAAATATCAAAATATAAAGAAGGTACAGGTGGAAACATAATTTTATATTGTAATACATAAAAAAAAGTTAACGTTCTTTGCACTGAACAGTAGTAAGTTCGTCATTACTCATCGTAATACTGAAAAGTTAGTAATCCATCTTCAGATCAGATGGTATTATGGGCTTGCAGCATTAAGATGAGCTTCGAGGAAAAGGATCAGGGACAGAGGAGTACGACTCAAGGATGCGATATCTGTATTCCCTGTCACAAGCAAACTTATTAGGGTCAGCATCCAATGACTGGGCACGTGAAAGCAGCTGAAAAGAGAAACCTATCGGATAGGTGGAGACGGCTGAGATGTGGGCACAGAGTTGGAGTTGCTCTGAGAGAAGGCTGAGGGACTATCCAAAAGCACAAGTACCAGAATGGTGGTGGTGCCGAAATCTTGCCAACGATAATTTTAACAGTCGTGGTAAGGCGTTTCACTCTAATCAGCGAGGGGAGCCTCTGAATTTGTACCAAACTGGCCATTTCGGTTGTCTTTAACTGTGGAGAGTTTATGTTTGTTTATGGTCCATTTTAAGAGCCAAAACTCGACAGCGAAAAGTGGCCTAATTGTGCTAGGGGTAGCAAATGCCCATACCTCTGTAGCATATAAAAGCGAAGAGTATACCATGATTTTTATATATTTTCTGGTAGTTGTGTCTTCATTAATATAATGTAAATGCTGTTTGGCAATCCATCGGAGTCGAGCTGCCTGAGTGAGCAGCTCTACCATGTGGTTACTGAAGCAGAGCTTAGGATAAAAAAAAAAACCCGAGATCAGTATGCTTATTGACAAGGAGAGGAGAATTACACAGTGTTGGCTGAATATAAGAAGGCGTTTTCTTTAAGGAGAATATCATAAATTCAGACTTTTCTGGGTTTATTTTTAGTCTGAACTGGTTGAGGTAGTTCGCAAATTCTAGGAGTGCATTATTAATTGATGCTATTATCACAAGAAGATCATCGTGTGGACAAATGGGTGTGAGGAGCTTCATATCATCAGCATAACATAAAGTATCATGCCTGAACTTAACAAGTGGGGAGATAAACGCCGTAAACAAGAGCCCAGATAAGACACCTTCCTGTGGCATGTCTGAAGAGGTACATCGCTCGTATGTTTGCCCATGGACAGTAAGTAAGATTATTCTGTTTTGAAGGAGTGACGCGAGGAGCTGTAGAATGTCTCCCTTGATCTGATAATGGTTTGAAAGTAGCTTCAACATTGCAGGAACGGTTATAGAGTCGAAAGCTGCTTTGAGGTGTACATAGGTGACTGCAAGCTCCGCTTGAGATTCAAACGCAGAAATGATAGATCTGGTGGTAGCTAAGAGGTTATTCACAGTGGAAAGGTGCAATGGATTTGTGGAGTCTGATGTGGAAGAAGTTGTTTAGTTAGAACGGGGAGGAGTATCTTCTTAAGGACTTACCTTTAGAAGACTTGAGGAGTTGAAGGTTAGTCGGTGATGCTTAAAAAGAGTAGGAGATTTAATTTTGGGTATAGACTTTACAAGGTATAGTGGGTATAGGCTTCCATTGCTGGGAAAAATGACTTGAAAGAATTGCATTAGAAATAGTTAGAAAGAGATCCAAAATATATGAACTAAGACATTTGATAATGAATTGGAGGGTTCCATCTGCAGCTGCCGTAGCAGAATCTCGTGTAGAATAAATAGCAGCAATAAACTGTTCCCTGCAGAGCGAGAATCATTTTCCATGGGCAAGCAACCCACTTTAAACTTCGTATATCACAAGTCTTCGATAGTATGAACCAGAGCTATAATGCTCAATACATTCTACGTTGATATCAATATTTGTAAAAGAATAAGAGAAGTTTAACATTCAACGAACCGACATATCAACAGGTTACAAATCTTTCCTGGTATATGCTATCGCAGGACCAGATTTCACTTTTATCCAATAATATTGAATTTGAATTAATAATTGATATTGAATTTGGACTTCGTAATGTTCCACAAAAAGGTTTATTTATTCAACAAGTTAACCAGGTGGTGAATGCGTGACAGTTCAGCTTTACGTGAACTTCGGGATAATAAATACATTATTATACAGACAGCTGACAAAGGAGAAAGAGTGGTAATACTCAATAAACCTGATTATATTAATAAGCTAGAGTCAGATTCCTCCACTTATCTTGAAGTAGACCCCGCACTATCTACCAATTTGGTCAATCAATACAATAAAACGTTAACCACATCGAAAAAACGAATAGATTGCTATGGCCCAGTTAAAGGAATTGAAGGCCAGAACATACAATATTCTTGAACTTTTTGGTCAGGTAAAGTTACACAAGACTGGATTTCCTATTCGGCCTATTGTTTCCTACTGAAACTCGGCATTTTCATCCTTGGCCACACGTGTATATAGCATTATAAAATCCTTTAGACAGGCGATACAATTTGGGATTAGGAACTACGATACACTAATAACCTTAAGGACTGAAGACTTGGTGGTAATGATAATTTATTCTTACTAGATGTTACCTCATTATATACGAATGTAAACGTTGAATACACATTGAGTATTATTTGGGATATCTTAAATAATAACTGGATACCGATTAATTATACGAAGCTTTCTATTAAGGAAAATTTTCATTTAATTAAACTCTTAGTTGAAGCCAACTATAATTTATTCACCTTTCGATACAAAGTGTACAAACAAATTTTTGGTTTGCCAATGGGATTAAGCCTGAGCGGCCTAATATCGGATACAAGCTAAGGATAGAATACAAAAAAATACACCAACCAACAATAGTAATATCAAAAATACTTTATTTCTGTCCTATATGTTGAACAGTGGCATAAACAGCTTAACAGATTCTTTAAAAATAGTGAATTTAAAATTGTGGCCAGGGCAATATGGAAGCTACCCACTATACTGAAAAATCGCTGTCCTTTCCTCGTTCACAAGACAAATAAATGACCTGGACAACATTTCTTGCAGTGATTGCGACTCGTCTTATCAAGGTTCTACGCGGTTTCCTCTGAATTTTCGTGTTAATCAACACGCGGCCTCAGTTCGTGCTTCTCGTTCATCAGCGTCAGAATTAGCCTTTCACGCTGTTTAATGAAAAACATCCTTTTTTTTGTTTAACGAGGCCAAAATACTTAGTGTCCAACGTAATTATATGCGACTATTAATTGCAGAAACCGTCGAAATTAAATTACATGAGAATTCTGTTAATGCTCGCCGGCCATATCTCATATCCGACTCGTTGTCCTTTACGCGCATGCGCGAAGACAAATAATCCCTATTTAAGTTCCACGCTCACCCCTATTCGGTAATTTTCATTGTTTAATCATGACATATGGTCGAAAAGCATTGTGAGCTTCAGAAATGAAGATCATCGTTTTGCATTTTTTTCGTTAAATTAATTTTTTACTTGATTTTTAATTGTGTTCATTGGATTTTTAATTATTGTTAATTATTAAGAAATAATTACACTGCTTTAAACACTCGTGGGTTTCTCTTGCACTTTTTCCTAATTTGAAACAATATTTGATATAAATTTGCTGCTCAGTGAAATTGCTTATTTTAAAATGAGACGAAACGCATTAAGTATTTATTTTTTTTTTCCAATTCGAAACGCATAATGCATCATATTTTCAATGCAAAACCCATAATGCACTTTATCCTCAATGCAAAACCCATAATGCACCTTATCCTCAATGCGAAATGCATAATACACCTTAATTTAGATCGAATGCACAGAAACGGATAATTCATTATCCGTTTAGAAATGGTTAGAAATGTTTAGTTTGGTTAGAAATGATCACTCCTCTTCTTGGATTAATGTTATTAGTATATAATATTAATCCTAAGGGACTATATATTAGTAGACTGGTGTGCAAAACTTAAGGACCAACACTATTTCTAAAGGTTACAACCATAAAATCTTTACTTAAATACACAAAATCTACTCTTTACTGATGAAAGTAGATTCAGTCTCAGCAGCTATTCTGGACGTCAGCTAATCTGACGAGAGGTTGGCACACGGTATCACCCCGCAAACATCACTGAAAGGGATTGATATGCCTCCGAGTTCGTGTTTATGATAACGCCACACCCCATCGCACTGCAGCTGTTGATATGCTTTTGGAAAGTGAGGACATTGTTCGTATGGATTGGCATGCCCGTTCCGTCGATCTAAATCCCATCGAACACATATGGGACGCTCTGGGAAGACGCCTAGCGGCACGTCCACACCCACCAGAAAATGTTCACCAGCTGAAGATGGCGCTGACAGAGAAATGGACGATGTTACCGCAAGAACTTATCAACAATATTGTTGTAAGTATGGAGAGGCGGTGCAAAGCCTGCATCGACATTAAGGGTATCCATATCTTCTACTGAGGACCACCTCTTCCCTTTGTTCCATCTTTGGCAGTGATGCATCTATATCATGGCAGCCAGTGCTATGTTGCCATTTTTGAATAAAGTCCCTCTGTACCGTTTTGTTTCCTTCTCATCATTTCTGTGCCTCACGAGGTTCCATTGGTATGTTTTTTTTCCATATTCAGGCCACTCCTATGAGAAGCTTTACAGGTGAAAACCTGACTGATCCTTAAATTTTGCACACCAGTATATAACTGAATCGTAAGGGACTATATATCGTAAAATCCCTTAGGATTCAGTACTGGGTTCCTTACTGTTTAAAATATTTATTAATGATATTGATGAAGGCATACAAGCTTATTCTATGTTTGCAGATGCTATAAGAATCTGGGTGGTTAATGACAGGCATTAAAACATACTACTGCAGCAGGATCTATAAAAATTAGGCACATGGACTGAGACGTGCCAATTGAGGTTTAACATTGGTAAATACACGGTAGAAGTAAACCCAAAATAACATAAATTAAGTGGTACCGACATGAAGTTCTCTGAGCAATGCAAACAGGCTGCCAGGACAACTCATGGGCTTTATCAATGATATACAGGAACGTTTCTAGCTGGGACATCAAGGTGATTATCCCTTTGTACAAGGCCATGGTTAGGCCACATCTTGAGTACTGTGTACATGTTTAGAGACCTCATTTTAGGAAGGATGTAGAACTGCTGGAACGGGTGCAGAGAAGACTAATGAGATTAATAAAGAATAAAAAGTGGTTCTCTTACAAAAAAAAAACAAAAAAACTTTGATTTTTTTTAAAATAGCAACATCTGGAAACTAGGACTTGGTTGAAACAGTTAAGGCTTTAAATAGATTGAGTAAACTTAATGATGATAATGTTCTAATTCTTTCTCAGACAATGCACACACAAGGAGACATAAATTGAATGAAAAGGATGGCTGCAGGATACTTTACAAAAATTTGTTTTCAGTGAGAAAGTAATTAATCCGTGGAACAAACTATCATCTGGTGTTGTGGAAGTGGATAGTTTGAATAAATTTTGATTGGGAGTGAAGATTAAGAAAAACAGCCTTGTTTGCTCATAAAATGGGAAAAATTCTTATTTCCATTCGTAAATATAAATTAGACGGAAACTAAAAGAATGGAGAATTAAACCAAAAAGTGAAAAAGGTTGTTGGGAAAAGCTGTTAATACGCTTTTATTCGTGTGTAGCAGAACTGCGCTCATTCAATGAAACGCGTCTTCTGACGTCTGTCTGCTGACAGGCATTCACAAACTTTCCTCGTACTCACTTTCACTTTCCAAAAGAACTGTGTCATCAGACCTACTTCCGGTTTTCTTCATTGCGGTTTAACTGTAAATGACCCATTTTCATTAAAAACAGTCGTATGTGAATTATTGGAATTACACGCGCATAAACACCCTTATATTTTATTTATTTATTTATTTATCTGAAATTTGTATTTTATAGAGGAAGCTTAGGTGAAAATATTGCTTTTTTACTTTAAAAAACAAACCGTAATAATATTAATAAATTAAATCTTCGTGAACTGCTTGGAGAAATTCAGTTAATCCAGAATAATCCCCAATTAATACTCGATGGTGTGACTGGATTTATGTGAATGGTGCCAGAGCTTTGTATCTTATGTTTGTTTATCGCAACGAGGAAGTGTATTCTTGCACGTTATTGGCTGGCGCTTGGGGAAACCCGATACACTCTGAAAAAAGATTACCACTTCGTATCGTCATGTTCTCAGAGTACGAGCACACTCAGCCAGGTGAGGACGCGAGTTGGTCAAACGATGGCAGTATGTCAGCAGACGAGAGCCGCAGAAACAAAAGTTAATAATTTAAGTGCCGAAGTTAACGAAGCAGACGAAGGAAATTTACAAAACTTGCTTCACGTAACTGCGCAGAAGCTGAGTGATATGGCTTCGAAAATGGAAACTATGGAAAAATATTCAAAGGTAAAAAAAAATGTTAAACGTTTTATGTTGTTAGATTGTAGCTTATAAAGGGAATGTCAAGAACGTGGGTCACGTGGTTTCAAACGTTTGCCCCGCCATTGTCACTCCACTACAGGATGGAAGCCTCCTCAACGATTCATGTTGAGAGAAATGAATCTTGATCTGCCATGCTGGTCCAGTGCGGGTGGGCAGATCTATCGTATTTAGCAGTCAGGGGTTTGAACCCCGGTCTACTGAAAGAGTATGTGCTACTGCACTCCCGCTCCTGACCACTCGGCTACTTTAATTGTTTTTAAATACACAGATTATTCAGTAAGTCGGCCGATCCTGTTTCTAAATTTCTTTATGGTCATTGATGTTGCTCAGATCAACGGTGCATTGTCCAGAACATTTTATGCGGCCCACAGGCCCTTCTGATTTTGACTTTATGTGTAGTACTACTCCTTTATAGTCTGATTCCTTTCAAATGAGGAAAATATTAAAATCACTGTAAGAGAAATATTGAATTAATTTGAATTGTATTTCTTATTTATTGCTCTTATATTATTTCTCCCTGATTGGGGGGGGGGGGTGTTCTACTTCGTGACGGGTATTCCTACCAAGTACACAGGGTGGTTGTTATGTCTGGTGTTATCGTTGGTTAAAGAACTCTCTGACTATCCTACAGGTGTTCAGGATTGCGACTTTCTGGAGTTCCTTGTAGGTGTTCTCTGGGAGATTTATTGCTGCTAGGTTGTTATGTAGGGTCTTTGGCACTATACCTGTGGTTGATACGATGATCGGGATGGTCGTTACTTTTTGCATATGCCAAATCTCTTTGATCTCCTGTCTTAGGTTCGTGTACTTCCTGATTTTTTCCTCAGAATGATGAAACAATGGATAATATTTTCTTGATGGACAATATTTTTGGAGGTCTAAGTCTTCCTTTTAATACATACAAGGTGCGGTTAAAAAGAAACGAGAAATATTTTTAAAATCATTTATTATTTTAAATACACCAATTTCAATGTTTATTCCCTTCAACGTACTCTTCCAGTCGCGTCTATGCAGCGCTCCATTCGCGATTCTCAGGATTTTAAGACACTGCCTTTAATTGCTGCGTTGCATTCTTATGGATGTCTGCTGAATCCTGGAATCGTTTTCCTTTGAGATGGATTTTAATTTTCGAGAACAGAAAAAAACCGCACGACGCCAGATCTGAAGAATAAGGCTGCTGCTCCAATTAGCATTAGCAGAGGTATATGAAGAAGAGATCGAAACCATAGCGTTCCCAGATGGGTTTTCCAGTTTATACCTCTGGAGGTTGTTGATGATGTTGAACATTTTGAACAAGGACTGCCATATTGTGCCTTATTAATATAATAGTTCCAAGTGTGTAAGTTTTTAGAGGTGAGAGAACATTTGTATATTCTTTAGAAAGGAGAAGAATTCATTTAGGTTTGCTTTATTTCCCAATATGTGCTTCATTGTTATAGGCTTCTGTAAACTTCTGTGAGATAGGAATGTTTCTTACCTGCCCTGCTGATAACAGAAGCAGTCAAGTAAAATATATTTCACTGTGAGAACATTATGGCAGGAGTACACCATGGAGGGCCTTCGCTTCTGAGAATAAAAATGGGTTTTATGAGATGCCCAATGCGTGCTCTTGCAAGAACCATCTTCTTTTCTTACTTTCCTGGTGCTGGAAGTTTAGAAGGATGGCTGGGTCTTAATTTCTACAAGTTTATTGTTGCTATGTTCTCACCATATATTTTTCCGTTGTGAGTAATAGGCTTTTAGTGTTTTGTAGTCGCGAACAGGGATCTTCATATCAATTACATTCGAATTTATTGGTTTTTTGCTGCCTGATCTGCGTTCTCATTTCCAAGAATTTTTTTCAATCTGTAGGTTTCTATCTGAATGGTTGCTGCTACTGTAGTAGGGTTTTAGGAGCATTAGGACCTAAGTCCATATTGCATACTGTCTGTAAATTGCGTGTGTTCTGTGGTCGATTTGCTGGACGAAAACCCAGAGTTTCCGCGAGGAAAACCCTGCTACCCTCGCCTGAGACCGACTGATTCAGCCACGTTGTGAAAAAGGTCAACAGAAATTCCTCACGTCAACGATGGGACTCGAGGAATTTTTATGGGCCTTTTTCAAAACGTGGCTGAGTTAGTCGGTCTCAGGCGAGGACAGCATGGTTTTTTCCTCCTAGAAATTTGGGTTTTTCGTCCAGCAAACAGAAAATCTACCCCAGAGCACACGCAATTTACAGACACTACATACTGAGATTAGTGGCCGGTGCGCTTAAATCCCTAATATAATACTAACAAAAACTTTGGATGTATAGTTTACTAATAAAATTTTCCTTCCGAGATGTAATAATGGCTCGTTTGCTTCTACATATTAGCTTTGAGCTGGGGAGGGTCTAAAGGCTCCTAACGCGATTTTGAGAGCGTTGTGCTGGATAGGTTCTAGCCATGCTAGTGCACTCTTTCTGGCAGAGTCATAGATTGGAGAGCCATAGTCCAGAAGCGATCAAATTATAGCTTGATATAATTTGATATAAACTGAGAAGTCTAGAACGATAGGCACCCCAGGTTTTGGCAGATACTGTTCTAAGAATGTTCAATTTTTCTAAGTAGTTGTTTCGAATTTGCTTTATAGGTTCTAAGAAGTTAAGTTTTTTGTTTAGTATTAATCCAATGAAGCTCATGGTGAATGGGATGATATTGTTCTGTAAATATAACTGAGGGTCCGGTTGTGGATTTTGTTTTTTTTACAGAAATTTACGGCTATTATCTTTTGATAACACTCTTGAAAGAATGATTCATAACCTTTACCACCACAACAACTTTCTTTATAATGTACGTTGTTTCTTAGTGTTCACAGACCATCATATGGTATACAAAAGCAAAGCGCTGTTCTTTCTCACTTGAGGATATCTCAACCGCTCAACCGTATAGCGACTTCACCACTCGCACCTGGGAAAAGGTCTGAGATTTCAGATGAAGCAAACACCTTATCCAATTATCTTGTCCAATATTAATAATATATCTCCAAAAATAGGGCAAATTATAGTAACTTTTCATTGGAAATGCCACATAATATAAAGAATTCCTTGAGTTGGGTTTGGTTTTGGTGGAATTTCCGCTTAAATATTTCTTCGGATGAGTCATGAGTACCGTCTTTACTCCCACTCAATCCCACAGTTCATTTAGGGAATATTACACGTTCTCTTTAAGTATTTTAACAGAAATGCTTAATATTTTAATATGTTTATTAGGATTTTAATCTTTTTGGATGAATATTTTCATTTGATAAAGAGTTACATTTTCTAATGAATAAGAAATAAAAGTAAAAAAAGATATATATGATTTTTTGACGTTTATCAGATATGTTTGGAGAGAATCAAAATGCCACTTATCACCAGTAGTCTGCGGATAAGTGGAGGCTTTTTAAGGAACTGATGTGTACCCATATCAGTTCAATTCTAATTCCTGTACGAAAAAGGAATTCAAGATAAAATGTCATATGACAAACGCTGAATACAAAGCTGTAAGGGAACATAAAAAAGAAAATAATACACTATTTCACAGCGTGAGTAACAAAAAAATAAAATATACGAATAAGGCAACCAGGAAATGGTATAATCATTCATAATTTGATTTCCCAACACCTATTTCTTTCTTGAGAGGATAACGTATGGTGTAATTTTTCGAATGACAGCAGAACATTCGAAACTTCCGCTTCGGAAGTGGACGAGGAAGATTGGGTAGAAAATTAAAAAATATTTGAGTGTGTATTAATCGCGATGCAATACAAATTGTGTTTGAGTGCTATTGGCTCAAGAGCAATGCTGGCTACAATGTGCAATCCAGAAAAACGCCAAAAAGCAATTCAATGCTGGCTATAATGCGCAATCCAGGGAAACCCAAAAAGCAATTCAATGTAAGGTTTACAAAGAGTAACTTATCAAATGTGGTTGCTAATCATTGAGAATATAATGTTATTACAGAGCCTAATTTATGCTTAGACAAGTTGGACAATTTAGGAGAAGCGTAGTATCGGAAGACTCCTGACGTTTCCTGACCCTGGTTAAATTGCATTACACGTAATTAAAATTTGATAATCAGGCATGTTTCAGTGGTTCCATTAGAACACAGTACAAAACTACAGCCATTATAAAATTTTAAATTAAAAATAACATGAGATTAGTGTTTCCACCTTGTATTCATTTACAATTTTTTTTATTCCGCGGCTGAGTTAATTGGTCTCAAGCGTGGATAGCAAGGTTTCCCCCTCCCTCAGAAACTCGGGGTTTTCGTCCAGCAAAACAAGCAAATTGACCACACTCAATTTATGGACATAAAGAGTTACATTTTCTAATGAATAAGATAAAGAGTTACATTTTCTAATGAAAATGTCTTGGGTCTTGGGTGGCTCTAATACGACAGTTTTAGACATGTTTCTGAAAATATTCCTCTTACTTTTCAAGAAGTGACAGACACTCTACTCGTGAGTTTCTTATCGCATCGAAAACATTGGGTAATAGCAAACATAATTCATGTTTTTCCCTTGCATTATAACATGAATAAGTAATAACCATATAAAAGGATAATGAAATTTATGAAAAATATTAGACTACAAATTATTAATCATATCACCACTGGGAAACACTATTCGGGAATCCAGGTTATCTCCACAGAAGAATCCAGGCTATCTCCACAGAGTACAGAAGGACACCGTTTATAACCAGTACTATCTGCGAAATGAACCACAGTAGGCATTAAGAATTTGTCCTAAATGTTGGAGTATGCCGCGATCATGAGTGTTATGAGCACTGTGACCACAGTCCGAACCTTGAGTTGAGTGTACAAGAAGCCATTCAGCCCTAACCCAAAACTGACTTACTTGGTGACTTTATAACCTAAAGTGCGGAATAAAATTCACGTTAGGGTTACTCGGAAACACGTTTCTTCTAAACAGAAACTTAGGTACAAGCTTCAAATTCGTCCTACCATGGAATATTATTCCCACTTCTGAGATGGTTGTCCTCTAAACCTCTTTCAAGCTCCTAGAAGCTATTCAAACCCAACCCGTCTCTTTATAAACTCTCTGCACTCTCTTTGCTTCATAGATGTTCAGTCTTTTGCATGGTTTTTCTATAAATACTCCCATGAGCACCGCGCTTCTTAATTGGCTTCTGTAATTCCACGGGCTTCTTCCAAACTAATCCGAACACATGCCCCAACTAGTCAAAATTCATTGGCTGTCCAAATTCGAATCGTTGTATAACAGTTCGATGCATGGCGAGATTATATGATTATATGACAATTTTGTGAAAAGGAGTGAAGAAATTTAGAAAAAAGAAAATAATATATTTTTATCCATTTATTTTGTATAAAAAATGATTCAAGCCGATCTTTCTCATAGGCAGGTTGAAAAATGAGTACGTACCTATTTCAGCATGATTCTGTCCATTTCCAGGGGTACGAATTAACTGAGGGTTGGGAAGCCAGAAGAAAATTAAAGGCACAGAAAACAGGTGAAAGAAACACAAATAAAGATTATTACTGTACTTCCTAAAAAACGCAGCTAGCCTAATACTAACTTCTTTCAATATTAAAAACACGAGTTGCAACAGTTGGTATAATTGCTGTCTTCTCCACTTGTGGTGGAAAAAACCTCAGTTTGAGTCCCGTCGATGACCTGAAGAATTTTTATGGCTCTTTTTTGCCCTTGTGGGTAGCACAGTTGGTAGAATTGTCGTCCTCTCCACACCGGGTGGAAAAGACCTGAGCCCGAGTCCCGTCGATGATGGGAGGAAAGTTTATGGGTCTTTTTCATAACGTTGCTGAGCTAGTCGGTGTCAGAAGAGGGTAGCATGGTTTTTTATCCTGGAAACTCGGGTTTTTCGTCCGTCAAACAGAAAACGGACCTCAGAACACTCGCAAGTGTACAGACTTTATACACGCATCAATATGGTCTTTGTCACTGATGCTCCTAAAACTGTACAACAACAACAGTAATAGCGGATTACAAACCGAACATTAGTGGATGCGTATTACCCAGCCGGTATCTAATAATCTCTACTTTTGGTCTGTGAAACAGTTCCTCCACCCCATATGTATTTCCTATCACAGAAGTGAAAGTAACGTGCAAACAAGGTTCTCTTGTATCTAATTTAACCTGTTTGGTTGCATTTTTTAAATAGGATCTTCTAAAAAATAGTAGAATGTGCAATAAAAAACAAAGGTATCCACATTCGATCATGATCCCTAAATCTAAAAGCACGCAACAAAACTAAAACTAAAGCACGGCATGTTTAAAAATTTTCATTTTCTGTCTTGCTTTGCCATACAGCGAATTCTTCCAAAGAATTCACCGAATTGTGGTAGCTACTAACTGTTTTCACCAAATTTTCTGGTACACCGAACAACGAGTTAATTTATTTAAAAATCTGGGAAATCTGTATAAACATACACTTTTTTTTATTAATATTCTGTATTTTTTTTTAGTTTCATCCATTTTTGACAAGTTTTATTCAAGCAGCGCTCTTTCACGATGACTTGAACAGACTTCAAAGATGCTCAGAGAAGTGGCAGCTATGTTTAATGCAGTTAAATGCAAGGTCTTGGGGAATAGCAAATAAATTATACGATTGATGGGGTTGAATTAAAACAGTGGAGAAAGGAAGGTATCTGGGAGTTAGATACAGGCAGAGTTGAAGTTTTCTGAGCAGTGTAAACACGCAGCCAGGAAAGCCCACGGTGTCCTATCGGTGATTTATCGAACATTATCCTGTAGAGATGAGGAGGGCACAATGCCGTTGTACAAGGCAATTGTAAAACGGCATTTGGAATCCAAGTATGGAGACCTCATCTGAAAAAAAGACGTTGAATTCCTTGAAAGGGTCCAAAGACAGGCAACTCGCTTGATGAGATCGGAAAAAGGGCGACTATATGAGGAAAGACTTCCATTATGTGGGCTACACAGCTTGGCAACCAGGCACATCAGATGTGACCTGATTGAGTTGTTGTAGTAGTAGGTTTTTATGAGCATTGGTGACTAAGGTTATATTGCTCCGTGTATATTTTGTGTTCTGAGATCGACTTTCTGTTTGCTGGACGTAAAACCTAGTTTACAGGATAAAAAACCATGCTACCCTCGTCTGAGACCGACTAACTCAGCCACATTGTGAAAATTTCACAATAAAATTCTTCACATCATCGACAGGACACGAACTCAGGTCTTTTCCACCCAGGTGGGGAGGACGGCGATTCTACGAACTGTGCTACCGCAAGGGCTTTTTGGCTGAATAACAATTTACAGTCATGGATGACTCTCCCTATTCGTCAGATTTCCCATAGAGTGGGCGAGTACCCAGAATCATCTCTCCGGGTTATTAATGCTTCTGGGTAGCCAAGCGGGCAGACACAACACCAGAACACACACACAAACCTACATTAGTAGGTTTATGTAGGCGTAATCTACAGACCAGGTGATTGTGAAGACTATGACAAAAACCTCTACATGCAAATGGAATGGGCAAGTAAGCGTCAATGCCTTATTATGGGTGTTTTCAATTTGCCTCTAATTGATTGGAGTAAATGGGAAGGAAACTCGACATGGGGAACAAAATTTTTAAATCAACTAGATGACTGTTATTTGTATCAACATGTCAGGGAAAGTACTAGAGAAAAGAATATCCTAGACCTCATCATCACACATGAATCAGATGACATAACAGGGCTGACAGTAGAGGAACCAGTAGCAGGAAGTGATCACGGAGTTCTACGGTGGATGATGACGAGAGAGGTAGCAGAAGTAAAAGGCAAAGGAATGGGTTTTAATTTCAGAAAAGGAAATTACGATGCCTTAAGGTACTACATGGCCTCTATTAACTGGGTAGATATCGCGCAGAGAATGAATACAATTGAACTGTGGTACGCTTTTAAAACATTAATCACAGATGCCTTGAATGCGTATATACCATTAAAAAAATACTCCACGAGAAGGGTTCCAAGTTGGATGAATAGTGAAGTTGCCACATTACTTGAGCAGAAAAAGGTGGCATGGAAACGTTACAGAGCAATAAAAAGTACTGAAGCCTATAACAGCTACAAGGTGGTGTGTAATAGAGCCACAGAAAAGGTTCGACAGGCAAAGGCAGTTTATGAGAAATCACTAGCAAACAGAGCAAAGAGGGGGGATAAGGAATTCTTCACATATATAAATGCCAAGAAGAGCAGGACAAACCAGATCGGACCTTTACGTAAGGGAAAGGGGATAGTAATAAATACACCAGCTGCCGTTGCAGATGAACTCAACAGTTATTTTGCATCGATATTTACAAATGAAAAGCCTTTTGTGGCAATGGGAAATTGTGGGAGCAAAGTTAAAAAATATGTAATTAATGATATTGAAATTTCGCAAGATTATTTAATGAAAAAACTTTCAAGCCTACAGACTAGTAAGGCTCCTGGAGTTGATGGAATATACCCTATAATCTTGAGAGAGGCGGCAAGCGAGTGCATTGAACCACTGAGGCTGGTTATGCGAGCATCACTAGACTCTGGGGAGATTCCCTTGGATTGGAAAAGTGCAAATGTATCTCCCATACATAAGGGTGGCTCTAAAAGTGAAGTGGGAAATTATCGACCTGTCAGTCTGACTTCAGTAGTAGGGAAAATCATGGAGGCAATGATCAAGGGTGGAATTCAGGATCATTTGGATCGAATTGAAATTCTCAAGGATACTCAGCATGGTTTCGTAAAGGGAAAATCATGTTTAACAAATCTGGTTCGCTATTTCGAAAGGGTCACTCACGAGCTGGATTTAGGGAATAATTTCGACATTGTTTATTTAGATTTCAGCAAAGCTTTTGACTCAGTCCCACATGAGCGGTTGCTTTATAAGCTGGAACAGGTCGGAATCACTGGGAAAATCCTTAGATGGATAGAAGGATGGCTTCAGGGCAGGAGGCAGAGGGTTGTGATAAATGGCTATTCCTCAGATTGGGTTGATGTAAGAAGTGGGGTTCCCCAAGGATCAGTATTAGGACCACTGTTGTTTTTAATTTTCATAAACGACATTGATGAAGGGATAGAGGGCGTGATGTCTAAATTTGCAGATGATGTTAAAATTGGTAGAGTAGTTAATGATCACTGTCAAGCTGAGCTTCTTCAGAGAGACCTAGATAGACTTCAAGAATGGACAGAAAAATGGCAGCTGTGCTTTAATCCAACAAAGTGTAAGGTATTACACCTGGGAAACAGTAATCCTAAAATAACTTATTCACTTGGTGGAGTTCAACTAAACCCAGTACTGGAGGAAAGGGACTTGGGTGTTACGATACGGTCAGACATGAAATTCTCTGAGCATTGTAAACAGGTTGCAAGGAAGGCCCATGGTGTCCTATCGATGATCTATCGAACTTTTGCAAGTAGAGATAGGGACGTGATAATCCCATTATATAAGGCCTATGTTAGACCACACTTGGAATACTGTGTTCAAGTATGGAGACCGCACCTGAAGAAAGACATCGAGCTTCTTGAAAGGGTGCAAAGAAGGGTAACTCGCCTGGTGAGATCGGCAAAAGGGCGTCCTTATGAAGAAAGACTTCGAATATGTGGGTTGCAGAGTTTGGAAACTAGACACCTTAGAGGAGATTTGATTGAGGTGTTTAAGGCTCTGAGAGGCATCAGTAAACTGAATGAGGACAAAATTTTCAAGATTATAAATGATGCTAGAACTAGGGGACATAAATTCAAGTTACGCGGGGAAATGTTTAGATTGGACTGCAGGAAGTTTTATTTTAGCCAGCGAGTTATAAATTACTGGAATAAGTTGCCTTCATGGGTGGTAGAGGCCGACAGTTTGGGGAAATTCAAAGGTCATCTGGATAGTACTTTCGGGTAAGGGAAGCGCATAGGATGATAGGATTAATTTCCTTTTTATTTAATTTTTAATTTCATTTTATTATTTTTATTTCTTTATTAATTATTATTATTTATTTATTTAATTTTTGTTTTTATCATTGTTTTGTTCGGATTTTTTTTTTTTTTTTTTGGCTGGTGCAGCATAAGCCATAGGCTTTCTTGCACCATACGGCCGTTACTAATACTAATAATACTAATACTAATACTAATTACTCACATATCTGGCCCATTTATAGTGATACTGTTCTTCACAGAGATACGAGGAGGTTTTTAACTGACTTTCTAGGAGGCGCCCATTACAAAAACAGATGTCCATATGTCCTGCCACCGAGCGATTCTTGGATTTTTCCGAAATTAAAAAAAAAATTACCTGAAAGGAAGACGTTTTACAAATGTGGAGGAAATCAAAACAAACAAATTTTGAAGGACCTCACAGTTGACGACTTGGGCAGCTGTTTCAATTAGTAGTGGACGCGCTGGACAAAGTGCGTCCAATTAGGAAAGTTTTATTCGCTGTAGGGGAACCAGTGTCATAAGTTTGCTATCAGCCATTAGTCTTTCTTGATCAGTGGATGCCAACTATAATAATCTCTCGGTCGGTATTATCTATGTTATGTAATAACGTCTTCTGATTCATATACCCATTCTAAGTTGACAGATTCTCATATTATTCCACTGGAGCTTTGGAACCGGGAGCCTGTCTTAAGTAATGTTTGTGAAATCATTTTACCCTTTCGATATAGCTGTGAGAGTAAAGTGGTTTACCAATTTGTCATTCGTTTTTAAAGGTCTGCATTCGAAACCCGTCGAAGAATGAAGAATTTTTACAGGTCTTCTCAATTAGGAGTGTAGCTAGTCGATTAGAGGTTATTAATATTCTTAACTTCACCCCTCACTTTCTCTCTCTCTGTAATGCCCTCGTGGGTAACACAGTTGGTATAATCACCATCCTCCCCACACCGAGTGGAAAAGACCTGAGTTTGAATCTCACCAAATGCCGTAAGAAAATTTTTATGGGCCTCTTTTACAATGTGGATGAGTTAGTTGGTCTCAGGTGAGGTTAGCATGGTCTATTCGTCCAGCAAATCGACCACAGAGCACACTCAGTTTACAGACAGAATGTATATGGTGTAATATGGCCTAAGTTGCTGATGCGCCTGAAATCCTACAACAGCTCTTTACAATATACTTAGACCTCATCTGCAATATATGCATAAATCTATATAAACATGTATATTTTAGACAAGTACGAATTATAAATACCAAAAGACAGAGTAATTTAACTCCTTCAAAGACAATAACAAGACAAGAACCTCAGTCTACTCCTAGCGTACATGGTGTAGATTTGTTGCGCCATCTATTGTTCTTATGCTGAAGTTTTCTTATAATTATACTGCAGCTTCCCATTTTTTTGGAGCACAGTTGGTAGAATCGCTGCCCTCCCCACATCGGGTGAAAAAGACCTCAGTTGGACTCCGTCGATAACGTGAGGAATTTTTATGGGCCTTTTTCACAATATGGTTGAAATCGGTCTCAGGCGAGGGTAGCATGGTTCTTTCTCCCAGAAACTCGGACTTTTCATCCAGCAAACGGAAAATCGATTTATTTAAATTCTGTATTTGGTCATGTACATAGATGCCCGTCCAACTTTCTTAAAATAGTATACATATGGTTATCACACAGTTTTGATCTGTTATGTATATCTTATTTAAATAAATAAATATAAGATGCGTATAATAAATATCATTAATCATTTTTCTTACAGAAACATAGAAAAGAAATTGCCATACAGACTGAAAACGATTATGAAGAAATGGAAACAAAATACAGAGAAGTTTTTGCGGAGAATGTTATTCTTAAACATGGCTTGAGAGATGTAAGTAGTGGTTTATCAAACTTTCGATTGTATAAATGGAATTTAGCAAATTTGACTCAGTTCCTCATGAAAGATTATTGTAAGCTGGAACGTGTCAGGATCACGGATGAGTCTAAGATGGATCGCAGGGTGTTTGAAAGGGCAGCAGGTTGAGGATTAATGGTTACTCTTCAGATTGGGCTAACGTTAGAAATATCCCAAACGCCAAGGATCTGTATTGGACCCGATTGATTTGACTTCGGATTGGGCTAACGTTAGAAGTATCCCAAACCCAAGGATCGGTACTGGAACCACCGTTGTTTCTAATTTTCTTAAATGACTTGACGAAGGGCTAGAGAACGTGATGTCAGAATTTGAAGACGATATAAAGATTGGGAAAGTGCTCAGTGATCAGCTCCAAGCAGCGCATTTTCAGGACGACTTGGAAAAGGCCCGGGTTCGAATCCCGTCGATGACGCGAGGAACTTTAATGGGCTTTTTTCACTCCATGGCTTAGTTAGTCGGTCTCAAGCGTAGATAGCAAGGTTTTTCCCCCAGAAACTGGGGGTTTTTTTTCCAGCAAACAGACAAATCGACCATAGAACACACGCAATTAACAGACATAAGACACAGCACGGCAGATGAATTTAATTATTCGGGTGGCCTAAATATGACAGTTTGTTTTTTTGTGTCAGCAGCCGCTATGAGAAGATTCTGCAAGGCTTCAACCATGGAGGAACCATGTCTAAACCCATATTGTTTTGGTGAAGGAAAGTTGGAAACATGAGTGCCCCTAAAATTCTGTTGTGGAGTAATCTTTCGAATAGTTTACTAAGGTCTGGAAGGAGTGCGATTGGGCGATATGATTCTGATAAGTCTGGAGGTTTTGTGGGGTTCTTAAGGATGAGTTTCAACTTAGCTATTTTCCAATCGCTTGGGAATATTCCAGCTTGCAAACAGCAGTTGAGGAGATTTAAAATGACCTCTGGGTGTACTCGGCAGTCTTTCTGATTATTTCAGGCCAACAGGTCTGGTCCTGGGCATGCATTTTCTATCCCTAATTAGAGCACTTGCAGCGTGTAGCTCATCAACACTAAATTGGGGCTCCAGGTTATACATATCTTAATGGTTGTTCTCATGGCATAGTTTAGTTGTTCTGCAGTAGAAGGAGCTGGTGGCTTTCGGAACGTCACATCCAGGATGTTACCAATAGATTCTTCCCAGGAGGGTGTCCTGTGGGGTCCTAGTAGAAGTAACAATCTTACCTCTATGGAGTTTGTTGGTTGTGACTTTATACACCACTCCTCATAGGTCATTGTTCCCTGAGGCAGATACCAGTTCCCCCAGGATTGCTGCTTACACTTCCTTATTTTTGCTGTGTACATGTTTCTGGCTTCCCTGTACAGTTTCCTGAGGACTTCAACTTCAAGGACGGACCAAGATCGTCATGCCTGCTGGAAGGCTTTTCGTCTTGAATTCAAGGAACGGCACTAGGAGCAAGGTTCTTCTTTCTTATTGCCTTGTCACAAGAACTAGTAATTATCCTTATTATATCCCGCGGGAGTTCATTGGCTGTTGTTGTTGGTTTTATTCTATTGTAATCTGCTTTGTGGAGATGATCAGCGAGGTCTTGAAGAGCTCCTAGTTGGCTTTGCTTATTGCGTATCTGTTAAGATTTCGCTTAAGAGCAGAAAATCTGACAAGGGTTCTGGAGAGCTGGTATGTAATGACCCTGTGGTCCGAAGTGGTCCACAAGTCCTGAACTGTCCATCCAGTGATCCTGCCCGCAGTACTTCTAGTGGCAAAGGCGGTGTCAATGATTGCCTCCCACATCGTGTTGCAGAAGGTTGGTAGATTGTTCGGTTGAGTTAAAACTGCAAAGGGAGAGTTGGACAGGAATTCAAACCGCTGACTGTTTCTTGCAACCTGTCTGTCCGGAGTGGTGCTATGCCAGACAGGCGACCTGCAGTTGATATTAGCACCAACGATAATCTTCCCGTTTGGAAGAATTTGCAAGACATTCTCAAGGTACTTAGTGGCACAGGTAATGTCCTCCCCTGGCTTGCAATACAAAGATATAACATAGAAGCTTCCCATTGAGCTAATGACGTGGGCACATACTGCCAGGCCATTCATAAATGGGAAATTTTGGTAACTGTGATTTCGGGGTTTCGTACCGCGATTGCGGCCCACGGTGTTCCTCCTCCTCTGATTGAATTATTTTATAGGTCAGTGGGTATCCTCTGACCTTTCTCATGTGAGTATACGGTTCTTTGAGGATTATTATATCTGAATTTTCTTCATCGCTTTTATTCTGATTTGGTCGGGCATTGCTCTTGCCCGCTGAGCATTAATTGGAAGAATTTGGTTATTGAAGTATATTATATCTTTTAGGGCGTGCTGCCATAGTCCAGCTTTGATTGGTGATAACTCTTGGCCTTTAGGTACACAGGGCATTTGTTATCCCGGATGGAGTGGGCATAATCCATTTTTAGGGATTTACAGTTTGCACTATTTACAATTTTTACTATTTTTAGGGATTTAGAGTTTGCACAGACAGGCTCCTGGCCTTTGTTTTGGCATGACTTAAAACCGTGCCCCTTTTCTGAGCAGTGACCACAGGTTGCAACAGTCTGGGAACAGGTGTGCAACTTGTGGCCAAATTTACAACACTTGGGCACAACACTTGAGCTCACGGTAGCGGTGGTTGCCCCAATCATCGATCCTTATTCCTTATGCTTGCCATGCAGTTGGTGCCAACTCAACGATCTAATTTGTGCTGTTGCCAGTTTTTGACTTTGTCGAATACTTTGGGTAAATTAATTTTTGTTTTTCCTGGCCTGGGAGAGATCCTTGGAAATTACGCTGATATATTTCATCAACAAGTTGGTCATGGGTAGAATCCCTATCCAAATCAAATATTGATGGTCCCTTCTTTTTGGGGTACTCGGCAGACAGGCCAAGAGCGGGGATTTTTGGATTCGTCTTGAAGTTGTCAGCTTCTTCCTTTGTCTCGGTTTCTATTACTGCACCTACATTACGCGTTTTGCGAATGGCTTTAATCCTTGTTGTTTTACAGTCTTCTTGCAAGTTTGTCATGATTTTATTTATTTCCTCGCTTGATTGTTGAGTATTTTCATTCAGCGGGCGAAGGACAACGAGGTGTAGCTGTTTGATTAACGTTTTCCTCCTAGGCTGAGCTTCTTTGCATTCTGTTTGGTTATCCTCAGCGCATCAGCGTAGGAACGGGTGCGCTGTGGCATCGTGCTCCATATTTGCATTATATCTCCCAGGAGATATAATGCTTTGGGGTGTTGCTTGGTTTAATAATGGTTTGGGGTGTTTGGGCGTTTCATTGCTTTGTGGTGTTGGATCGCCAGGTGACACTTCATTTTCATGGACTGTCATTTCATATTTATGGACATCAGGATTAATTTTCATGTTTTTTCTCATAATTCCTTTGATGACGACGACAAAATGCTTGCTTCAGTGTCATTTCCTGCCTCAATTTTAACTGAAGAAATTTTAAATTTATTTTCCTCTGCCAAATCCACATCACTCTGAACATTTTTCTCAACTTTACTTAATTCTTTATCCGAATCATTCTCAGGAGTATTGGTCTTAACTTTTGTCCTATTGCTTCTTGCAACAGGAGATCTACTGCAAGATGAACACAGTGATCCAACTGAGTTGTCTTCCCCACCATAGCATTTCCGCCTTTGATGGCGTGTTTTGATGGGATATTCAGACGATCTACATGGTGTTAAAAGTGCAGCGCCCTCATCATCCCTATCATTGTCACTGTCCAATTCTGCCAACTTGACAGCGTTACCCGAGAGAACCTCCTCCTCCCATTCCATAATTTCCGACTTAGTGGTCTCTCTACTAACATTAGACTCCTTTTTTTTTTTAAAAAAAAAAAAAGTCTTCTCCACTTCCGCACACCGGCTGGAGAAGACCTAAGTTTGAATCCCGTCGAGTCACCCTCTTGGTGACATCTACAAAAGGGCATTGTGTAAAGAAAACTCCAAGTATGTGGGCTGCAGAACTTAGCAACCAGGCACCTTAAAGACCTGACTGTATAAGGAGTTTTTTGTCCAGCAAACAGGCCAATTGACCAGAGAACAAACAAAATTCACGAACAATCCGGATGGCCCTAGTGTGACATTTTTTGCTAATAAATAATTATGCAACTATGGCTATGAACTGAAATTACGGGGAAAGAGGTTTCAAACCCCCTATGATCAAAATAATGTGGATTTTTTTACTGTTGCGTAACGAGTAAAGCTTGATGATTCCCTAGAACACGAATTTGACCTCCCAACCTTTAACTGCTTTATCACTCTCTTCAGGAGGGAACCCACAGGCAGTTTATTTTCTCTGTTATTTTTTATATATTTATATGTTTTATTTTGTATTTTATTATATTAATTTTATTTATTTATTATTACGTTTTATATATAAATATATATATTTGGCTGATGCATCAAAATCTAATCATAAACCGGCTTCAAAAGTCGCGAGGTTATGCACATTATGTACACACGACTTTTGAGATTCACAAATGTTTAATAGTGCAGTCATATTTTAAAAACACGTTTTTCTCCAGTAACATTTCTCTCTACCCATTTACTATATTTAAAAAAATATATATTTTAAATATGTATATACTTTTTTCTATATTTAGAAGTAATATACGTATATTATGTCCTAGTTGGGTAGCACAGTTAGTAGAGTCACCCTCCTTCCCACACCGGGTGGAAAAGACTTGAGTTCGAATCCCGTCGATGATGGAAGGAAATTTTTATGGACTATTTTCACATAGTGGCTGAGTTAGTCGCTCTCAGGCGAAGGTAGCGTGGTTTTTCTTCCCGGAAACACTGATTTTTCGTCCAACAAACAGAAACTCAACACACAGATAGTATACACGGAGCAATATGGCCTTAGTCGTGGTGCTCCTAAAAAAACCAAACTACAACAACATTATTATATATCTGATCATATTTAACTATTCCTTAGGTAAAAGAAATTAATTTCCGATGGCAGAAATACAATGAAAGCAGGGAAGAACAAATTCAGAAATTACGTCGCAAGGTGGACAAGTACGAATCATCTCTTAGGGAGCTCAGGAAAAGTATGGACGAAGCAACAGTGGAAAAGACCTTGTGCGATTCTTTGGATGGTGTGACAGAGAGAAGATGCGTGTCAGATTCTGACACAACGCTGTTACAAAAAGCCAAACTGATAGCAGAAAAAGTAGAAGTAACAAATCTACGGACAGAAGTGCAAGAAGTGCGCCGTGAATGCGATAGGTTAAAACTAGAACTGACCCTAGCCAGCAGGTTTCAAGAAGAATCCAAAGTTCTACAAATACAGGTATGCGTGCAGAGTAAATGTATTTATTTATAAAATAAATTATAACAAACATTACCAAAAAAATCAAATATTTTTATGTTTATTTTGGCAATCTTTCAAGGGTAGAGTGTCAAATACGCTTTACTGGTGGAAGCTCGGGTACCGAGTTTACTATGCTTATGGAGTCTCCAGTGCAGAGGTTCTTAACCTGGGATCCACGGATAGATTTCAGGGGATCCGTGAACTTCGATTGGGGAAAAAATTTCATCTTTATTTTCACTAAACTTTAACTGAAATTTAGCATTTCCTTGAATAGCCGAATTCCAGGAAGGACAACTGAGCTTCTGCTGTAATCTGGGTGTCTATCCATTTTATTAAAAGCCATTAAAAGTGTTAAAACTTTGGATGAATTGTAAAACCTGCCTTATTTTCTTTACTTTTTATACAAATTTCTTGAATATCTTACATTTCACTTAATTAACATACAAATTACTTATTTCTATGCAGATTTATCAAACAAATTACTTGAAAAACGTGTAAAAATACTGAGTTTCAAAAAACGCCAATTGTTAATCAAATATTTTATTTTAGCTTTATTTATTTTATATTTTTTTACAGACCCTATTTAAGTTGAAATGTCGAAGAAAAGGAAGTATTATTAAAACTATGTATAATATGGTTTCACTGGCATTAATAAACGTGATGGGACACAAAAGCCACAGTGTTTTTTGGGCTGAAAAATTCTTGCGAACGGAAGTATGAAGCCAGCAAAACAAAAAGGGCGCTTCAGGTCTGTCCATCCTGAAAATGCATCTAAAGATGGTGGTCTTTTTCGTGTGAAGAAAGCTCAATTCGAAACAGCTGGGACACTTCAAAAATTTGGATTTTCCATTTCAAAAAAAACTTTTTCTTGAAGCATCCTATAAAGTACTTACCGAATTGGCAAACAAAAAAAAAAAAAAAAAAAAGTCCCACACTTGCAGAGACTTTAGTAAAACCATGTGCACTGGAAACGGTTTAGCTGGTGTGTGGACTGGAACAGAGGAAAAAAACTGGAAGCGGTTCCCTTGCCAAATGATGCGATACGTTCTAGAACAGTTGATATGTCTTTTAACATTTTGAAGCAGGTCATCGAGGAAGCGGCAGCTCGCCATTCCCCTTCAGTATGCAACTGGGTGAAACTACAGACATCTCTCAATGTAGTCAGCGCCTTGTTTTTGTTCATTATGTGCATGCTGACGCCATCAAAGAAGAACCCTTATTTCGCGAGTCCCTTTTGGAAAATTACAAAGACTGTCGACGTTTTGGAAATGGTGCAGAGATTTTTTGCCAAACAAAACTTTGACTGGAATAAAAAGCTTCATACTCTTTGCAGCGATGTAGATGGAGCTCCTGCGACGCTTGGTAATGCATCTGGTGTTGCTACTTTTAGCGAAAAAAGAAGCTCCTCACGTCGTTGTCACTCATTGATATTTTACACAGACATGCACTGGCAACAAAGACTCTTCCAACAACCCTGAAAGAAGTTTTGTCAACCGCCATAAAAGTAATCAACTTTATCAGAAACAAGTCTCTGAAGCATCGAATTTTTAAAAGATTTTGTCAAGAAATGGAAGCAGAATATGAAGTGCTTCTCTACCACATAGAAGTTCGCTGGCTTTTAAGAGGACAAGTCTTGAAGCGCTTGTTCGAACTAAGGACAGAAGTTTCACTCTTTCTGAAAGAAAAGAAAACACACTCTTCGAAAACTTTGAAAGATAAGATTTTATCCATGGGTGGATATTTTTAACCATATGAATGAGATAAATCTTTCGATTCAAGATAATGAAGTCACCATTATGGATGCTATTGAAAAATTACAAGCTTTCTTGGCTAAGCTGCCGATATGGAAAAAACGAGTAGAGGCCGATATCCTTGCAAACTTTGAAATGCTGGAGCAAGTGCTTATCAAAGAAAGTCCGTTGATGGAGTGGAGATACAAAATTCTCTGTTAATTTCTTTGAAAAGAGAAATCTGCAAACACCTGGAAACACTTCAGCACTCTTTCAAAAGTTTTCTATCTTGATGGCATTAAAGTTGAACCATGGATCCGCAATTCTTTTCTTTTTAATCAAACTGTATCGAAGATTGATAGTTGACCTAGCCAAAGATGAACTCATAGACCTCAGGACAAAAAACTTACTACAATCGGAGTTTAATTCAAAAAGCCTTGGAGAATTCTGGTGTTTCTTGAATTAAAGCAGCTTTAATTTCATTTGCAACAATACATCTTTACGAATCGGGATTTTAACACTTGTAACCATCAAAACAAAAAATCGAAATCGATTGGATGTCCAACATGACATGCGTGTGGTCATATTAGAGACTATCATAGTTTCATGTTCTTATTCAAGCTAAGCAACAACAGCCTTCACACTGATATGTCTTTTAGAAATAAAATTTATCTTTAACTTGTCTATATTTTAAATGTATTGTCTTGTTATTTAATGCGTTAATAAAGAAGCACACATATATGTATATTACTATATCACAAATTTGTATTTTAAATATTCTGATAACTGTATTTCAATATAATTGGTTTCCTTTGTAATTTTCTATGCATTTTATTTTATTCATTTAAAATATATATATATACAAATTCTGAGAAGGAGTCCATAGACTACACCAGACTGACAAAGGGGTCCATGGCACAAAAAAAAAGGTTAAGCACTCCTGCCTTCCTTACATGTTGATCAACAATTTCCAACCTTTTAGAAGTTAGGAATTACTGATATATACGAGGTACATTATCCTTGTTCCCGGAATTTTACTATTAAAGTTTATTGAGTGAATTGGGATTGCTAACCTAATCAAGATGGATAGATAAAATTCATGAGTTTGTGGGTAGTAAATGGATGGCCAGTGCTCAAAACAGAAGGAACTGGAAAGTTGCTGGAGAGGCTTTCATCCTGCAGTGGATTGAAAATGGCTGATGATGATGAACCTAATCAACTTCAAAGTACCTTCCTTCGACGTGCACACACGCACACACACTTGCTCTACCGGTCTTCCCAAACTTTGAAATATTCTTTAAAATCGTGTTTTCTCTGTGCTGCTTCGACGTTTACTTTGATATCATCCACTTTAGCAAAACGAAGACCTCGAAACCCCATTTTCAGTTTAGGGAAGAGCTGGAAGTCAGATGGTGAGAGGTCGGAAGAGTACGAGGGCTGCTGCGTGACTGATTATTTTCGTAGCCAAGAACTGCAGAACTGCCTTCGCCTCGCATTTTCACGCAAACGTATCAAAGTCTCAACATTTTAAGTAGCAGTAATGCTTCTCCCCCTCCCTAGTTGCAAATTTGTGGTGCCCTATGCCCTCATCTTCGAAAAACCGTTCAGCATGACTTTGACTTCGGATTTTGTTTCAGAAGATTTCTTGGGCCATACAAACATTTTTGTGTACCATTCGGATGATTTGAGCATGGTCTCGGGGTCGTAGGCAAACACCTAACTCTCATAACTCTCATAACCTCTTTTAGGAAGCTCAGATAGTACGTAAATTTTTTGACGACATTATCTACCTTGGCTTTCCTGCAGTCCAAATGATTGTCCGACAGCAAGCGTGAAACAAACTGTGCACAATACAACACATCCCTAAATCTTGCGTCAGGATTGTGTGTACTAACGGACAGACAGTCCAATTTCGTGAGCAATCTCAACAACAGTCGTTCGCCTATCATTTCGCAAGAGTTCCTTCATTCATTTATGTGACATTTTCGTCGACAGGTTCATGTTTCCGTTTTCTGTTCCTGTTTAAAAACGGACGTTTCTATCCGTTTATAAACCGATTAAACCACTCGTGATCTGCTGTTTTCTTCATAGCATCATCTCCATAAACTTTCTGTAATGCTTGGAGCATCTCCGTAGCACTTTTCCCAAGTTTAAACAAGAACTTGATGTTAGTACGCAGTTCAAAGTGAGACATTCTGCAATCAATCGGCTGTGACAGACGAGTGAAATGGTCGTGCCAGTTTCCGCTTGGCATGCATGCGCACCAAGGTCAACGTCAATGCCCAACTAAACCTTAAGGCCGTAGCGCAAACCATTTAAATACCAGTGTGCGAGAACTTTTTCAATGTGCTATGTAAATCCATTATTTGAAAATAAACCTCCTATAGTTTATTTTCAGAAATGACAGCCCACAGAATGAGCGGATTTTGTTTTTAAAGTACATTTAGGAAGCGTCATGGTGAAATTAAATGAACACGGCTATGTTTGTTTGTCTCTGTGGTGTCCTTCTTGGCAATACCATGCTGGGATGAACAGCAGACAAAAAGGGAGACTGAAAAATGTAAGCCGACCGGGCTAGCCGAGTGGGTAAAGTACCTGCCCGGCAACCCAAAGGTCGGGGGTTCGATTCTCGCCTCGGGCTTGGATCAAAGTACTGCAAAAACCTTTGGAGGTGCAATATGGCCACAGAAGCCGATGCGCCAACAACTACCAAATCAAAAAAAAAAAAAAAAATGTATTATTATTAATTTTGTTGTTCCTTGGGCGAAATATAAGGGAGAAATAATATGGTGATTGAATTTTTGACTGATGAAAATTGCTGTTTCAGTTATTTTCTATAATTATAGGTGATAAACTTCAGTTCCACCACAGCAGTTTCATATCATATGTGTCTCCGCGGTAGCACAGTGGTATCGTCACCGTCCTCCCCACACCGGGTGGAAAAGGCCCGAGTTCGAATCCCATCGATGACGCGAGGAACTTTAATGGGCTTTTTTCACTCCTTGGCTGAGTTAATCGGTCTCAGGCATATATAGCAAGGTTTATCCTACAGAAACTGGGGTTTTTCTTCCAGCAAAACAGACAAATAGACCAGAGAACACATGAAATTAAAAGACATAAGACACACAGCACGGCAGATGAATTTAATTGTTCGGGTGGCCTAAAATTAATAGTTTATATATATATATAAAACTAGATAGATATGCAGAAGACTTGCTAGAAGCTGGATGCAAGCAGAGGACAAGAAGACAGTATACTTGGCAAATTTGATAAATTTCTATCACGTGGAAGGAAATTAGAAGGAAACACGCTGCTTGCGAAATCGGTGACCAACACCACTAGTCCTTAGAGCTCGAGGATATTGACAGTCAAAGAGAGGAAAGAAAAGAGGCCAAAGGAGGCAAGGAAAAGCCTTGCTCCAAGTTGCCTTAGCATGTGCATATAAATATTTATTTCATGTTTATATTTTTCGATTTAATTCCAATTAAACTTTTCGTAATTGAAGTTTTGGTTGAAGTTGTTCCATTTAAAATAAAAGAATTTAGACTGCTTAGTATAGATCCTTTCTTCACTGGTACTCCCTTTCTTTTTAACCCTTTCTCATGCTGTATACCAGCGCAAAGATTTGAATCCATATAGTTCCAGAAAGAACCCCAACTGATTCTACAGAATGCATGTATAGCGTGCGTTTTAACCTGCTCAAATGAAGTGTTTGTGAAATTTCAGCATTCTAATATGGACAGCGGCTCTAGTAATTGTTATCTGGTTGCAGAAGATTCATTGTTAAGAATTTTCAATTGGCAATCATCTTGGAACTTTGAGTCTTTGTACATGGTAGGACACAAAAATATTCTGTGGAATGTTCGCTACATATGAGATAGAAACACTCCAGTGTGGCCTGCCTTTCATGTGTTGTCACTGGAATCACTGATGGATGTGGCAATTCCTTTCTCTCATAGTTTAAGATGATTGTGAGCTGATAACAATCTGAACTTTTTCCCACAGCTTAACCTAAACTGCATCGTTTAACAAATAAACAATTTTAATAATAATAGTAAAAGACTCGATCGTAAGCAGAATTGATCTGAACTTTATAAGATGAACAAGGTAGCACATTCCAAATGAATTCTATAGCAGAAATTTGCAAGCTATTTTGTAATTACTTGATCTATTTTTATCAACTGTGTTGAATTACATGTTTTGAATTATGTTTTGAATTATATGTTGAATTATATGTTATTGAATTATATTTGTCCATCGTTATAATAAACTTATGGTAATTGGTCTTTTATCCCATTGGTTTTTAAAGTTGTATTGCCCTTGAAAACTGCTACCATTTCATTTCATTAATCTTTTGACAGTTTATTTGAAAGTCATTTTGGGTGATACCCACAGCTTTTGAGTTAAATATCATGAAAAATATTAAGTGAAATAATTGTACAGATTCTTTCATTAATGAACAGCTTCGTTACATTTAAAATGAACTTATCAGAAACGTTGCTCTGTGTATGTAGATAAAAATGCTAAAAGAAGACTTCACAGCAGAAAGGCGAGATAGGGAAAGAGCTGAAAATAGGAACCGGCAGCTAAAAGAAGAACTGGAAAAAGAAAAGATCAAAGTAAGTTCCCATTATATTATATTTCTCTCTCTCACACACACACACACACACACACACACACACACACACACACACAAGACACATGTCATCCTTTCGATCTTAGAAGGGCGTAGTGGGTACAAACCAAATTATGATATTAGGGTCCCCTGTAAATGATTACATCTACCCATATATTTATTTTGTCTCTAAATTGCGTGTTCTCTGATCGATTTGTTTGCTGGACGAAAACACACCAGTTTCTGAGGGCGGGGGGAACTTGCTATCTACGCCTGAGACCGACTAACTCAGCCACGGAGTGAAAATAGCCCACTAAAGTTCTTCGTGTCATCGACGGGATTCGAACCCAGTCCTTTTCCACCCAGTGTGGGAAGGAGGTGACGATACTACTGTGATACCGCGCAGACATGCGTAGTGGGTACAGACATTCGTAGTTTATCATTATAATCTCTCCCTGACTTCAGTGCATTATTTCCAATTCGGAGATGCTGTGGATCTAAAACGTACCGCAGAGATGCTTTTTATCTCAAGAAGCAGTAAGACATGGAGAGGAACCGGATTTGTTGAATGGAAAGTGGCTTATCAACTTCCTGTTTCTTCAATCATAGACAGTACAATTGGTAAGCGATCAACAATATCATTGTCCTGAAGCAGGATCCATCCTTATTTGGCGTAACCTTGCCTATTTTTTCTTGGATTTTCCGCTTAAAATGGCCTGTTGGTGCAGTGATGGGCAAAATGACTCTTTTTACTGATTCAGTTCAGAGAGTCATTAGAGAAAAAGAAAGAAGAATCGCTTAGAAATATACCAGAAGAGGTCAGAAAGCTATGAGAACAGGTACAAAAATTCTATTAATATGTAGAACAGGTTGTTTTTATAGCTTAATTTCTAGTAAAATAACATGAAAAAAATTGTATATCAATGTCTTATGCTATTTCTAAAATTTTAATTTTTCCTGTTGGTGGGTAGAAGAAGAATGAATATCCAGGAAATCGAGCATCCTTCAGTGATCAAATTTTTGACAAAAGAGGGCAGAAATGCTAAAGAAATTCAGGAAAGAATGACTAGAGTGTGTGGGAAAGTATCAGCCATTTATGCTACAGTTGCAAGATGGTCTGTTGACCACATTGCAACTGTAGCATAAATGGCTGATTTGTTCAGCCAATTTGTTCAGAATCCTCAAGCCTTGTCTTCGTGGAACTCAGTTTAAGGACAATGAAGAGCTAACAGCAGTTGTGGAAACCTGGTCAGATGCCCAACCTGATGATTTTTTTTGAAGGATTAAACTCCTTGCAGATTAAATACAATAAGTGCATTGAACTTCGGGGTGAATATATTGAAAATAAAAAAAAACATAATTCTGTACCTATATCTTTTATATTTCGTTTCCTTAGAACTTTTTGACCACCCCTCGTAAGTTACCATTCAGTATAGTAAGAGTAGCCACTGCGTGAAGTATTTAACTGTATCAGTGATTCGAGTCGTGAAATGTCCAAGAGATTCACTGCAAACCTGTCTGAGAGAAATGACAAGTAGCTTTATGTACACTCTACACTTTTAGTAAAGAGCACAATAGAATGACAGTTATCCAACTGTTTGGTTATTTTTGCATATTCGAACAAGTAGATAAGTAAAGCAGCATTTCATATTGCATTGTATTTGTCCTACATTTTGGAAGTCCATTCGGAAAACTAACGACTAATTGTGGATTGTTAGAACAAAAAAAAATATCATTCGGTAATCCTTTTCAGTCGATTCTCCCTTTACTATTACTATAAAAATTCAATGGTTTGTATACCACTCTTTACGGATCGTTATTTGAGCCATGCACTTGTAGCAGTCATACAGTTTATTGACGTATTCCCAAGGGTGGATCCAGACTTGATATCGATGGTTCGACTGTTGATCATTCTGCTCAGATAGCAAAGAAACTGAATGAGTATTTTGCATCTACATTCACACATGAGCAGTTATTAAGGTTTGAAAATGGCAGAAGGTTATCAAATTGTAGCAGGGTGCTTAATGATTTTGTAATAACTGAGAGAAAAGTGGAGGAGAAATTGTTGAAGTTAAACATAAGGAAGGCACCTGTGGTGGATGGGATCTATCCAGTTATATTAAACGAGGCGGCAAAGCAACTAAGCAAACCCTTAGCCATAATTATGAGAGCATCCTTGGACTCTGTGGAGGTCCCCACGGTCTGGAGATGTGCAAATGTATCCCCAATTCACAAAGGGGGATCGAAGGGTGACACGAGTAATTACAGACCAGTTAGTTTAACTTCTGTTCCGGGTAAAATAATGGAGTCACTGGTTAAAGATGCATTGCAGGATCAACTAGACAAGATTGCAGCAATAATTCACACACAGCATGGGTTTGTTAAGGGAAAGTCTTATCGGACAAATTTGATTAGATACTATGATGTGGTTACAAAAGAACTGGATGCCAAAAATAATTTTGATATCATATACTTGAATTTCAGGAAAGCTTTTGACACTGTTGCACTTTTGACACTTTTGACTATTGTAAAAATTGGAGCAGAATGGTATTAAGGGTAAGTTGCTGCAATGGATAAGAGGGTGGTTGAGTGGGAGAAGACAGAGGGTGGTAATCAATGGGTGCTGCTCTTCGTGGACTAATATTATTAGTGGAGTTCCACAGGGTTCGGTGTTGGGGCCCCCGTTGTTTTGTATACAGGGTGTTTCAGTTAAACGTTTCAGAACTTCTAAGAGGGGTAGGGTACATCCTGACAACTCGAAATCATATAGCAATGTGGGGTCGGAAATGCTTTCCTGAAGCGGTGTTGTACACAGAAGCACCATAAAGAAAAGAGACCGTAAGTGAGAAATCGTTTTAATAATACATGAAAAGAAGCAAAAGGTACATGGATTAAAGTAAGTGTTCGAAGTTTCTTCCACGGGCTACAATGCACGCCTCACATCTCCGACGCATGGACATCCGAACATTCTGGAATACTCCAGGCGAATTTCGAATTTCTTCGGCAGCTACTGCGATTCTTGCAACCAGCTCCTCAGCATTGTCAACAGGGGTGTCATAAACTAGCGATTTCATATGACCCCAGAAATAAAAATCAAGACATGATAGGTCGGGTGACCCAGCAGGCCAACGCACGGGACCACCACGTCCGATCCACTGTTGACCAAATGTGACATCCAGGTAGTTACGAACATCTCCGCTATAATGGGCAGGGGCTCCATCGTGTTGGAACCACATTGTCTGTTGCGTCGATGCAGAAATCTGTTCATCTCTCAAAAGTTGTGGCAATACTTGCTGCAGAAAGATCAAGTAGATAGGTCCGGTTAGACGACACGGTAACAGGTAAGGTCCGATGAGGTGATCTCCCATAATACCGGCCCATACATTGACCGAAAATCGAATCTGTGCTGCACGACGTCGTATTGCATGCGGGTTCTCGACCGCCCAGATATGGTCGTTATGTGTGTTGAAAATTCCTTCCCTTGTGAAGGATGCCTCATCGGAAAACAACACTTCAGCAGGAAAAAGGGGATTTGTAGCACATTTTCCAAGGTACCACTGTGCGAAAGCAATACGAGGTTGAAGAAACTTCGAACACTTACTTTAATCCATGTACCTTTTGCTTCTTTTCATGTATTATTAAAACGATTTCTCACTTACGGTCTCTTTTCTTTTTATGGTGCTTCTGTGTACAACACCGCTTCAGGAAAGCATTTCCGACCCCACATTGCTATATGATTTCGAGTTGTCAGGATGTACCCTACCCCTCTTAGAAGTTCTGAAACGTTTAACTGAAACACCCTGTATTTATCAATTATATTGATAAAGGAATATCAGGCTTAGTGTCGAAGTTTGCAGATCAACAAAGGTTGGCAGGGTTGTTAATGACAGAAATAGCAGTGTGCTATTGCAACAGGATGTAGGCGCCTCCGTAGCCAGGTGGGAAGGCGCAGCAGTGCGTAGCACACGCTTCTTGATTAGATCGGAGTTCGAGCCCGCCACCACCAAATACGGAGGATGCGGAAAGGTCAGGGAATGACCACCGCATATCCCGAAGCAATATGGCCTTAGTTGCTAATGCTCCTAAAAAAAAAAACCAAATAACAAAAAGCAACAGGATGTATAAAATTTGGGCAGATGGGCTGAGAAGTGGCAACTGAAGTTTAACATTGACAAATGTTACGTGGTTTTTAGTAGCATTAGCAACTATGGCCATATTTCTCCGGGATATGCGGTGGTCATTCCCTGACCTTTCCGCATCCTCCGTATTTGGTGGTGACGGGCTCGAACCCCGGTCTAATCAAGAAGCGTGTGCTACGCACTGCTGCTCCTTCCCACCTGGCTACGGAGGCGCCTATTGACAAATGCAAAGTACTGCATATGGGTAGAAGTAACCCCAGAGGGACGTACCAACTGTGTTGTACTACACTTAGGGTGGTAGAAAATGAAAAAGACTTGGGAATAATTGTGCAGTCAGATATGAAGTTTTCTGAGCAGTGCAGACAGGCGCAAGATCAGGTCATGGGGTTTTTGTCAATGATATACCGGAATTTTGCTAGCAGGGAAAAGGAGGGAATTATCCCTTTGTATAAGGCAATGGTCAGGCCACGCCTTGAGTACTGCGTACAGGTATGGAGGCCTCATTTTAGGAAGGATGTGGATTTGCTTGAGCATGTACAGAAAAGGGCAACAAGATTGGTGAGGGCAACGAAGGGATCCTCTTACGACGAGAGGCTCAAGTTCTGCAAATTACAACGGCTGGAGACTAGGCACATAAATTCAAATTGAGGAAAGACAGTAGTAGAATAGATGTGCGGAAATTTGCCTTTAGCCAGCGGGAGGTTAATTGCTGGAACAAACGTCCATCTATCGTTGTGGAAGTCGATAGCTTAAATAAATTCAAGGAGGAACTGGACAAACATTTAGAGGGAATGGTTGTGCGAATTATTATTTATTTATTTTTTTTTTTTGGGGGGGGGGGCTGATGCTACATAAGCGCATACGCTTGCTTTCTTGCATCACATGCCTCAATCACTATTATTTCATGTTTATTTATTTATTTTTTTCTCTTCTTCTTTCCTATGGGGGACAATGCTATATGAAAATAAAATTTCCGATAATATCGTCACAACTACTTTTAACATAAAGTTGAATCTCCGAAATCAAGCAACCTTGGAAACTTATCTTTGCCGAATCTTTTAATTATCCGGATTTGGGTGGTCATATAGTAATCATAAAAAAAGCTTTGAAAATTTGCATTTCTATAGCGCAACTTATTGTACTAATTATAAAAGTATACAATACATGAAAAAGTAACTATTCAGTAAAATCCCCTCCAAAATATACCATATTGTACAAATCACCACAACGAAATTTGCTATCTCGATATGGGTCTGATTAGCACTCTACATGATTAAGTAATTAAATCCCAGCAGAAAAGATTTATTGACTACTGTTAAAAGTGGACGGTGCACTTGCCACTTTCACCGGAAGTGTTATTATATACTTACAACGAAATATATTATATGCGCCGCATATAATGTCTGTAAATTATTCCATGGTCAATTCGTTGCTTACTGGACGAAAAACTCGAATTTCCTGGATAAAAAAACCCAGTCATTCTCGCCTAAGACCGACTAACTCAAAATGTCAATAAAATTCCTCGTGTCATTGATGGATTCGAACTCTGGTCTTTTCTACCGGGTGTGGAGGGGACGGCGATTATATTAACTGTGCTTCCCACGAGGGCTCCATAGACGAATTTTAATGGAATTCCGTTTTATGCATAAGCTATTTAACAACAAAATTTTAGATGCAGTTTATTTATATTTACCCCCAGGGGCTCACATCTGGTGAGTATGGGCTTGGCACACCCAGGGTTCTGAGCTGGATATCATCATTCTTCTCTTTCTTGGTGATTCCCTTCTATTTCTGACCCCCCCCCCCTTTCTCTCTCTCTCTCTCTCTCTCTCTCTCTCTCTCTCTAAGGGGTAACTCAGAATTTTTTTTTTTTTTTTTTTGGCTGGTGCAGCAAAAGCCTCAGGCTTCCTTGCACCATATGGCTAATTATAATAATAATAATAATAATAAATAATCTGATGTATTTTATGGGGTTCTCTTTAGAAACTTAAGAGTGAGTTCGATTGATTATTTTCAGAAAAATTCCGTCCTAATTAAGGTAAAAATAACCCCCTAGTCAGCGGTCTAATTCTACTGAACAAATTATATCTGGATTCGTTTGTGGATATAAATATCTTTCTCAAATTAGCCAATTTTAAAACAAATACAGTAATTTTAATTTTGTTTTCTAGCAAATAAGCACAGTACACTTTCGTATTATATTTTATTTGTAAATATTAATCTTATGTAAATACTGTATACATAGTCATTGTAGTAAATGTTCTGCTATATATAAGTTCTAATAAAATAAAATAAAAATATTGAAAAGGAAAAAGCGAAATATTTCGCACAGTCCTTCACCAAAGTCCCAGCTTTGAGTGTCTTTGACAGTACAAATTTTTTTTTCACAATAAATAAGGACCTGTGTATGCATTTTTAAAAGGCACGGTCCTTTGGGCCACTGACATTTCTTTTAGGCATTGTAAAGACAAATAAATGAAAATTGCAGTGCCCACGTTGTTTACAACCGAAAATTTAAAGTTCTAAAAACATTCATCAGACACACTTACCATTAAATAAAAGCTATAATTAATTGTTATAAAATGAATCAAAATATTAAAAATAAGCTCAAAATTGTAAAAACCACAAATTACTACACAATAATTACCACAAATTAATTTAAATTATCAAATATTCTTTTGCAGCTACGAAATCTGAAAGAATTAGCAAAACTTTACCGACACCAGTCCCATTTGTTAACCGAGGATGATGTAGATCCATTCTTAGAAGATTCAACTTTGTACCATCGCTGGAAATATATCGGACCTTATTTATTTCAGCCCGGAAATCGCCACTTGTCCAGGGTAAAGAATTGTTTAGTATTACTACAAATATTTTATATATTCTAGACATAACGAAATCATACTGTATATTTGAAGCGCTAGTATACTGTACAGATTTATAAATACTGTATTCTAACACAAAAGTATACTAGAATTATATTAAATTCATTACATTAAATATCCTTTTTTTAAATCATTACATTAAATACCCTTTTTTTTTTTAATTATTACATTAAATATCCTTTTTGTATACTGGGTGATCACAATTAAACTATCCCTATTTTGAGCTGTCTAGTCTAGAGTGCAAAAGACAAATTACAGTACAGCGTACGAAAAAAAAAATTAGTTACGAAAATAGCCACTAGGGGCAAAGTTTTGCTTAGAAGAATTAAATTGTTACATGATCTCTGAAATACGTGTCAAATTTCAACTGTTATTCAACTCCTGGAGGACATAAGTAAAGCGGTACAGTCCAGTAAATATTAAGTTGTGACGTACTTGACATTAAGTAAAAACAATTACTTTTATATAGTATCTTATTAATTAATTCATTAGTAATCAGTTGGCAAAAAATAAATCAGTTTACTTTTAATTTTTAGTCTCGGAAAACTTTTTTAGCAGATGGCAGATAGAAAAAGGGAGCTTACTTGTAATATTTATTGATTCTAATACTAACACCACAAGAGGAGTTGAAAGCGGACTGTTGTAACCAAATGTCTAGTGGGCCACTCAGATTAATAGCTAAAATTATGTACTGTTAGATTTCGAATTAGGATTCGATCCATTGTTGTAACATTATTCAGCGAAATTCTATGAATCCGCGAATTTAGAATATTAGATTATCACTCTATATACAATTATAAAATGCAAGGTTGGATACTGGCATTTACAAACGATGGAGAAGATTTTTTTGAGAGCAAAGAAGAAGATTGAGATATTTTTATCGGTGGATTGACCACTATCTCAAGGGGTGGCAAGCTTTCAGGGATGGCATTCAGGGCTCACATTGGTGTTATTGGGACTTGAAGGTTAAGTTCATTGTGACTTGCGATCTCTGATATCGCGTGGCAATACCTTGTTGGGATGATTAAATGAAATTTTCTCGTGGCAGTTTTATTTAATTCAATGATTTTAAAGGGGTTTCAGATAAATCGGAGAAATCCTTGGTGTTAGTGCTATAAGTTGCTGATCCTTACACTATCCTGATCCACTATACCATTCATCTATGTGCATGAAGGATTTCTTTTTGACTTATAATAGCTTGTAATTCACTTGGAATAGTGGAACTGTACCAATCGTTCATACTATTATAAGTCTCAGATGAAAACAAAAGTTATTTATCATGGTTTCTTTCTTAAGCAGCGAGCTTTCAATTATCAACAAGTTTCTGCTAATATAAACAGTAGCTTCTTCTCGAAAGAGAGTAGGCTATTGTTTATATGTAAGAAGCCCTCGTGGGTAGCACAGTTGGTAAGATCGCCGTCCAACCCACACCGGGTGGAAAAGACCTGAGTTCGAGTCCCGTCAATGACTCAAACTCAGGTCTTTCCATTAAAGATTCATAAAAAATGCATACGGTCAATAAAAATTCCGAGAGGAATGTTTATGGGCCTTTTTCACAACGAGGCTGAGTTATTCGGTCTCAAGGTTAAAACAGGCGAGGGTTGTTTGGTTTTTTCTCCCGGAAATCCGGGTTTTTCGTCTATAAAACAGAAAGTCGACCTCAGAACACAGACATTATACACGCAGCAATATGGCGTTAGTCGCTGATGCTCCTAAACCTTACTACTACAACAATATGAAAGAATGCCACTGCGTGTGATATTTCGTTGGTACTGATCTAAAAGCTCACAAAAGCAAATAAGAAATAGCATTATAAGATATATCACATGATGCACGAAAATCGTTTTTAATGTAATCAAAGACATATTTAGGCTACAAGGGGACCCAAGTCCTCCGCTTTAGCCTAATCAGCACGATTCATCGCTAATAACCACTCGTTTGGAGAAGTCTGTCAGAGGAAAAAAGATTTCTCCCAATGAGTTATCCCATTTTTTACAGCGTATGACATGCAAATCAGCCCGTCTGCAGACAAAATACCCATACCTGTATACGTATATATTAAGTAATAACTGAATTACGTATTTGTAGGTTTAATTTTTATTCGAACATTTAGCGAATTTATTAAGGCATATGTAAACAATACCATTGATGTAATTTTTATTTGTTTTAGTTTCATATCTACAGACGAGGTGGGGACAGTGAAGAAAGCGAACAGTCTGAAGCTGTACAGAACAAAGATTCTTCTGAGGATCCCGATGAAGGAGTGTCATCAGCTGCATCTTCGCCTACAACTAGTGCACCCGATTCCATTCTCGATTTAAACTTTCCCCTAGAAGATAACAATAACTTGGCTTTAGTGTGTTCGTGGTGTAAAAAAACGTTTACTGTCACAAGTCAGTCTGAGCTTCAAGAACATTATGACAGTTGCGAACATAAACGATATGTTGATTCTGCTTAATGACTAGAAACAAATCTTAACAGACCTTTTTTTTTTGCAATTTCTTGATAGTAAGCAAAAATAAACAAATCCTTTTATGGCTTTGGGAATGTAAGATGGCTAATTTTATATTTCTAGGGTTCAAATGATTACAACAATGAATGTAGAAACTTATTTATTGAAGTTGTTGAAGCCAGATCTTATTTATTCAATCTTATTTATTCAAGTGATCTGTGTAATGAGTAAGTTCTATTTTCATGCTTCTCTTTGGACAGCACCAAAGACTTTTTGCCCGTTCTAAATTTTTAGCACAGTATCATTTTGAGTCCTTTCTGTTGCCACACTTGTACTGGATGTATCTTGTTTTTATTTGCCTCAATTGATTGTATGGTGAAGCCATTATATCATAAGAAAACTTTCAAACTGAAATTAAGAACGAAATTAATGTTGTGGAAATATTAAAATGAGTGTTATTTTAACATTCTGATTCTACTTATTCTAATTGACTCCATATTATAGCATTTCTGCAAGTGAACTATGGCATGAGCTGATGGATATGATTATATAAGTCCTAATAGTATTTAAATTAAAAGCTTTCATGTACACCATACAGGTGGAAATGGTCCGAGTAGGGTTTCGGACTGATTAGCAACTTAAGCCATATTGTATCGTATATAATATTTCTGTAAATTGCGTGTGTTCTGTGGTCAATTTGCTGTTTTTTCTGGACGCAAAATCCCAGATTCCGGGAGAAAAAACCAGCTATGACCACCTGAGACCACCTAACTCAACCGACTTGTGAAAAAGGCCGATAAGAATTCCTCGCGTCATTGGCGCGTTCGTACTCAGGTCTTTTCCACCCTATGTAGGGATCACGCTGATTATTATCGCAACTCTGCTACCCACGAGGGCCTCAGGCGAAGGTTGTATTGTTTTTTTGTCCAGCAAATAAGCAAATCGACTGTAGAACATAAACATATACAAGCAGAATATCTATACAGCATAATATGGTCTAAGACGCTGATATGGCTGAAACACCCCTACAAGAACAACAATAACATTTCAATTAAAAACCGGAGTTTATACTGGCCATGTTTCACGATGGAAGTTTAAATTAATTTTCATCAGAAACTGTCCAGTAAATTTCGTTTGAATTGGACTAAAGATGAGAGAATTTATAATCATGATCATTTGATAAGCCAGCTTTACATTTTGGAAATAATAAAAATAAAAGTTTTGATTGAAAAGGTGTTATGTAGATTTTTTACTTTTCGACTTTTTGTTTTTGAAAAGATGCCATAAGAAGTTGAAGGTTTTAGAATTAGAATTACATTCAACGCTAAGGAGCTATCAATTACTAAACATCCTAAAGGTGATATTAACATAATATGGGTTTTTTTTTTTTTTTGGTTTTTTTTTTTTTTTTACGTCCAAGAACTAAGGCAAGGATGAGACATCTTATTCAGTCTGCAAACTGAGTCTGGAGTGAGGGTACATGCGCCTCCTCTTGACCGAGACCGATTACCTTGGACATGAAAGGAAAATGTCTGAAGAAATTCCTTCCGTCGCTGTCCTAATACAATACAGTCACCTACAAACAAATTTGAAACCTGCAATTGGCGTCAACAGATAATGAAATATACAGTATGCAAATGTAAGTTGTCATCAGACATATACTTAGTCGATCCGGTAAGGGCAATGACAGGGATCTTTCTGATTTTCAAAAAGGTGTTACTGTTAGAGCATATTTAGCAGGAGCCACAATTGAGAAAACAAAGGATATCACTGGTGTGTGTCGAAAGCAACCATCTCAAAAGTATATAATGAATGGAAGACGAAGGGAAATGCAACTCTAAAAGGAAAATATGCGGAAACAAATCAGTACTCGAAGAACGAGAAAGTAGGAATTTAAAATGATTAAAATGAAATGTGCGTCAGAACAGAAGATACACTGTGCCGAAAATGATTAAAATATTCAGTTACGGCAAAAAACTAAAAAAACCAGTTCAAAACGAACTATCTGGCGGGAGTTGAATAATCTGGGATTTTGTAGTCGTACGTCTGTATGAACGTCTTTGCTGTTGTTCTAGGATTTTAGGCAGATCAGCAAATTAGACCCATATTGTGTCGTATACAATATATCTGTAAATTGCGTGTGTTCTGTGGTCGATTAGCTGTTTGCTGGAAGAGACATCGGTGCTTCCAGGAGAAAAAACCATGCTACCTTTGCCTGAAACCGACTAATTCAGCCACATTGCGAAAAAGACCCATAACCATTCCTCATGTCACAACCATTCCTCATCAAACTCAGTTATTTTCTGCCCAGTGTGGACAGGACGATGATTATACCAACTTTGCTACCCAAGAGGACAGATTCTCATCACAAATTGTCATTTGTTCCCATGGATAGTCGTGCGGGAGAAACCCTCCAAGGGATTTCCTAAAGTAGGCCTGCCCTGCCCCACCTTTTCTTTCATGGGGTAATAACTTATTTAGTGATCACTCTCCTTAGTTGAGCAGAGATCATAACAGCTCTCTAGTGCGCCTTCAACCCTAGTTAAAAACGAGTTGTGTCAGCGTCATTTTAGTTTTTACAAGAGTTAAACAAATTCTATCAATATGGCTTGCATTGCCTTAAGTTTACGTTAGATTTGAATTTTTGAATTTGAATCTGGAATTTTATTCCAGAAAACAGAAGTTGAAGGAATAGAAGAGGAAGAAATAAAGTTGCTTCTGTGAATTCGAAGTTGGACACGGCCCGTATTCGGACGCTTTTGGAAGAGAGTGGGAATTATTGTGGCCAATTAAGAAGAACAATGCCATTGGAAATATCTATAGAAAAGGCAGGCAGCAAAAAACAGAATGTCTATGGGACATAGAGTGGAGAGGCTTTGGAGAGATTTTGTGATTAATCAACCTAACTGCTCTCTTTTCAATGGACTTTAGAAGCTTGAGAGAGGTTTGGGGGGGGGGGACTGTCCCAGCATGGGAACAATGTTCCATGGTAAGGGCGTATCAGATTTTTACAGGGAGAACAGCTGTTTGGAAGAAAAGTAATGCCGAGAGGGAAAGAGAAAATATTATTATTATTATTATTATTATTAGCTACATGGTGCAAGGAAGCCTGAGACTTATGCTGCACCAGCCAAAAAAAAAAAAAAAAAAAATCTTTAATACCCCAAGAGAGAGAGAGAGAGAAGAAGAAGAAGAAGAAAGGAATCACCAAGAAAGAGAACAATGATGATATCCAGCTCAGGACTCTGGATGTGCCAAGCCCATACTCACCAGATGTGAGCCCCTGGGGTTATTTGTGATGTGCTTATGCCAAGAGAGATTAGAAGGGTAATTCCCAATAGAGATATGTGATCTTGTTTAGAAATCAAAGTGTTATCGAAGCTAAGCATAGGAACTGAAGAATGAATCGATTTTGAGATATATGACGGGAATGAGTTTTAGAAGGATTAAAATCAATTAAGTTATCTTTGCCCCACTGAACAATTACCTGGAGATCAGCATTTAAGGAATTGGTAGGGGATACTCAAGAAGTTGAAGTTGTTTGCGCATAGTGAGGTTTCTCAAACTGTGAGTTGGAATGCAATGTGCTATCATCAGCAAAACTATGGATAAGATTTCTGATCAATGAAAGAAGGTCAATGAAAGAATATCAATGAAAGAATATACAAGAGGAAAAGAGTGAGAGAACGAACTGAACCTAGGGATACATTAATAATATCTCCATCTAATATCTCCTTCTAATATCTCCATTAGTGGTGATATTAGAAGAAGAGAGCCATCTACCATCACCCGCAGTGAGCATCAGAGAGAAAACTGGACATCGAATTACAGAACACAGAAATCCATAAGATGGAAGCTTATTTAGTAGACCTTTATTCCAAACACGATGAAAAGTCTTTTAAATGTCACGTGCAACTGCTTGAGTTTCACAAAACTTTTTCCGTGAATTTATCCATAGATGGATAACATAGACCAGGATATCACCAGTGGATCGACACTGACGGAATCTATACTGGTGATCATTGATCAAATGGAAAGTTTCTAGAAAATTTAAAAGTTCGGGGTTAACTGATTTCTCCAATAATTTAGAAAGATTTGAAGTAAGTGCAATGGGACGATAATTATAAATGGGAGGACTCTGTCACTCTTTTCAGGAACTGGTTGGATATGATTAATTTTCCAAGCAGAAGGGAAAACACCTGTAGAATAAAAAAGTGAAAAAAAGGCTACACAAACAGGAGTAATTCATAAACATCGATTTTTGAGTACAATTTGAGAAAGAGCATCAGGACCTGGAGCTTTCTTAGCATCGAGATTGCTCAAAATCCTTCTGACATCCTTTAGATGTAAGACCACAGAAGGCATTGAATGGGGTGAATTGGAAATGGTAAGAGGTGGTTTACCAAGATCACCAATAAACGAGTTAGAAGAAAAGTAGGATACCAACAGGTTAGCTTTTTATTTGGCTGAATTGGCAATAGGACCATCAGATAATCGGGCGTCCTTCATGGGTGCATCATCGAGTAATCATCTGATGTAAATTTTTTGAACCATTATTGTTGTGCGTTCAGGTACCTGAACACCACTTGTTGTTGCGATAGGATTTTATAAGTATCAGCGACTGAGGCCATAATTCTCCTTTTATACTGTGGGTAAATTGCTTATGGTCTGCGGTTGAGTTTCTGTTTCCTGAAAGAAAGGCCGAGTTTCCGGGAAAAAAAACCATGGCACCTTCTCCTGAACCTACAAACTCAGCGAAATTGTGAAAGAGGCTCATAAAATTTCCTCATGTCATCAACGGGTCTCGAACTCAGGGCTTTTCCATCCGGTGTGGGGAGAACGGTAATTCTACGAACTGTGCTGCACACGAGGGCGAACGCGAGTTCAACTCCTCCTTGGTACAACTTTTTACAGAGTTCTCTATTCATCACAATGTAATGAATAGAGAACTCTGTAAAAAGCCAAAAAATGTTACGTAATGTGTAATGCTACGTTTGTGCAGTGTGTGTTTTTGTATTATTTAGTTGTTTCTAGCCACTTTTCCACCAGGAAGGCGATCATTCGAAAAGTTTGCCTATTACCCGTCTACAAACACGAGGAGGTGAGCCACAACTAAGAATGTGCGACTTGGACTGTCTTAGTGAACGCACAAAGCGAGTTCGAAATCGTCCAAATGGATCCTGTGCCAGCGTTCCAGCACAAGCACACATACACAGACACATACACAATCATTCCCTTTCACTCACGGAACAGCAGAAAACTAAGAAAGAAGAAAATGAAATGAAGGAAAAACAGTTTATATTCATAAAATAAACATGTTTGAATAACTGTATTTGGAGCAGCCAGTTTAATAAGCCATGCTATAATGTACCATGTCACTATTTTAACAAACCGCCCTTCACTCTTGCCCAGCATTATTTGAATTCAGCGTTATTTGTCACTCTTGCCCAGCATTATCTGAAATCAGCGTTGTTTGTAATTATGAAGCGCACTGACAAATAATCGTCATCTACAATGACTAAATTTTTTGTTAAAATATTAACTTTAAAAAAGTCGCACGAACATTTTTGCTCAGATGATATCTTGAATTTTTAAACGGCCTTTGTACACATTACGGGGTGGGGGAGGGAATTAGGTAACGATACTGAATTTAAAAAAAATATCCGATGCGAATATTGCTACAGGAGAGGGCGCTAGAGAAACAGAAAGTTGTCCTTGACACTACCGCCAACCAAATAATAGAACAATGGAGGATGAACATCAAGTTTGTGTAAAGCCAGAGCAACGTCCTGCTAGAATACACGACATGTTAGGAGCTACAGCTTATGGGAGGATGATGCTCTACCCCAAGCACAAAGATTCGTCTGTTTAAGCGTTTTAAAGAGATCAGAGTGGATGTAACCAACGATCCTCGAAGTAAATCGACCAAAAATGAACTGCAGCCCCGAATTGGTGGAATAAGTAAGTAAATTACTAGCAAGTGACTGCCGATTAATATCATAAAACACGCAATCTTTGTTTCAGTTTACTCAGGCAGATCCAAAAAATAGGTGATTGCCCTTCTTTGGATCTGCAACCGTTTCCTCTACTTCCTCTCAAATAATATTGTTATATACACTAAGTATTTCCTAAAATTAATTTTAAGGAATGAATTAAATGAAAATATTCGTGGGTTTCCATTATTATCATCATCAGCCATATGGTGCAAGGAAACCTGAGGCTTATGCTGCACCAGCCAAAAAAAATTCCCGAGTTCCCCTGAGAGAGAGAGAGAGAGAGAGAGAGAGAAGTAGAAAGGAATCACCAAGATACTCACCAGATGTGAGCCCTTGGGGTTTCTTTTGACCTCCCCAAGTTTAATCTGTTCATGGCGCTAAAATCCTGTAATTACTCTTTTCGCCTTTCGTATATATGATCACCGTTGAAAAATGTTGGATTACAAAACTGCTTACCTCCATTTATGCCCTCGTGTAGTCCTCATGGATAACACACATGGTAGGATCACTGTCCTCCCCACACTGGGTGGAAAAGGCCCGAGATCGAATCCCATCGATGACGAGAGGAACTTTAATAGGCTTTTTTCACTCCGTGGCTGAGTTAGTTGGTCTCAGGCGTAGATAGTAAGGTTTTTCCACCAGAAACTGGTGTTTTTCGCCCAGCAAAGCAGGCAAACCGACCAGGAACACACGCAATTTACAGACACAATACACATGGGCATATGAAATAACTTTCCGGGTGACCCAAATGTAATAGTTTATTCTACCTATTTTGTGCTTGTTGGGATTTTTCCGGTCGAGAGTCATTGATTGTAGTCTCAAGAAAATAAAAAAATAAAAAATAGACTCTCGTATTGTAGTCACACTTGAAGTTCTGCAAAGTTTCAACAATCAGAAGCAACTTAATGTGAATTTTAGCTAACTGAAAAGTTGCTTCTATGATTTTTGTAATTGAGAAACTGTACGATGTACTACAATTAACATCCTTATGTCCCTCCATTGATACAGGCACTGGCCAAAAAAATATAGAAATTTATATATAAAGACAGCCACTCAAAGAAGGAAAACGTGTAAATAAATGCGAATAGATGCAAATAGCTGTAAAAAAAAACTGTCGTTTGGGGTGATAACGAGTTTCCTCTTTAAGTACAACGCCTGCACAGGCTGTTCGGCTGCAGTAATTTGTAGCCATAATGGAAAAACTCTTGATCTATCAGATTTTAAAAAAGGTCTTATCGTGGATGCAAGTTTAGCAGGAGCCACAATTCAAGAAAGGAAAAACATATCTGATTTCTCAAAAGTTTTTTTTTTTTTTTCATATCAATTGCGTAAATGTGATAGAAAAACAATACTGTACTTCAAGAGCGCAGCCGTCATACTCTGCAGATGGCTCTGCCTAAAATAGGATATCCAGTGTCACAGAACAGAACAGACATTAGCATTAGTAGAGGCATATGATGCAAGAAAGCAAGCTTATGCAGCATCAGCCAAAAAAAAAAAAACTTCCACTTCACCCCTCCGTTCGTTCGAAATACCTGTCCAGCTGAGCCTTAAATTTATTTAGACTATCAACTTCCACAACAAGGGATCGAAGTCTGTTCCACCAACCAACTACCCGCTGGCTAAAGGCAAATTTCCGCACATCTATCCTACATCTGTCTTTCTTCAATTTGAATTTATGCCCTCTCAGGTGATTATTCTGAGAAACAGGCAGAATCCCATCAGCACTGAGCATGCTCAAACCATTCAAGCCTTTATACACCACTATCAGATCACCTCGCGGGTGCCTAGTCTCCAGACACTAATTTGCAAAACTTAAGCCTTTCGTCTTAAGAGCAACCCTTTGATCCATTCACTAATCTTGTTACCCTTCTCTGTACTCGTTCCAGCAGCTCTACATCCTTCTTGAAATGAGGTCTCCAGACCTGTATACAGTACTCAAGGTGCGGCCTGACCATTGCCTTGTACAAGGGAATAATCTCCTCCTTATCCCTGCTAGAAAAATTCCTGTATATCATTGACAAGACACCATGAGCTACTTTTACAGCCCGTCTGAACTGCTCAGAGAACTTCATATCTGCCTGCACAATTACCTCCAGGTCCTTTTCCTTCTCTACCACTGTTAGTATAGTACCACAGAGTTGATACGTTGCTCTGGGGTTGTTGTTGTTTCCCAATTTACATTTGTCAATGTTAAACTTCATTTGCCACCTCTCAGCCAATCTGCTCAACCTTTCCACATCCAGTTGCAGCAGCATAGCGTCAGTAGTGTCCTTATCAACCCTGCCAACCTTTGTATCGTCTGCAAACTTGGACATTAAGCTTAATATACCATCAACAATATTATTTATAAATACAGAAAACAATAATGAACCCAAAACTGAACCCTGAGGGACTCCACTAATAACATTAGTCCACGATGAGCAGTGTCCATTGATTACCACTCTCTGTCTTCTCCCCCTCAACCACCCCTTTATCGCTAGCAGCAATTTGCCTCCAATGCCACACTGCTCCAATTTGTGCAGCACTCTACCACGTGCAACAGTATCAAAAGCCTTTCTAAGATCCAAATATATAATATCACAGTTTTTCCCTGCATCTAGTTCTTTTGTGACTGCATCATAGTATCCAATCAAATTGGTCAGGCAAGACTTCCCCTTAACAAAACCATGCTGTGTCCGAGCTATAACTGAAGTCTTGTCTAGATGATCCTGCAGTGCTTCTTTAACCAGTCCCTCCATTAATTTTCTGGAACAGAAGTTAAACTCACAGGTCTATAATTACTTGTGTCAGCCTTTGATCCTCCTTTGTGAATTGGGGTCACATTTGCACTTTTCCAGTCTATGGGTACCTCCCCTGAGCCCAAGAAAGCTCTCATAATTATGGCTAAGGGTTTCTTTACTTCCTTTGCTGCCTCCTTTAATATAACTGGATAGATCCCATCCACCACGGTGGCTTTCTTGTGTTTATCTTCAACAATTTCTCCTCCACTTTACTCTCAGTTATTACAAGATTATCTAGCTTACTGCCAGAGTTGAATACACCTCTGGTATTCCCCTCGCTGAATAACTCCTCATGTGTGAATGTCGATGCAAAATATTCATTTAGTTTGTTAGCTACCTGAGCAGGATCATCAACAGTTGAACCATCGATATCAAGTGGACCAATCTGATTCATCCCTTTCCTTCTAGAGTTTACATAAGTAAAGAACTCTTTGCTGTTTTTCTATGCATCCATTGCCAAATATTTCTAGTAATCTGCCTTCGCCTGCCTAACCTCCTTTGTAACTTCGTTACAGATCAACTTGTATCTATCATAGGCTTCTGTGTCATTTGTTAATTTATATGTATCCCATGCATTTTTCTTCTATGCCATATGTCTCATTAGTTCATCTGATATCCATTGAGGCCTAAACCTTGAACAATATTTCTTAGTTGGCATGTAAAGCCTAGTAGCTTCCAAGATAAGTTCTTTGAATGCTTCCCATTTTGAATTTGCTGTTGGTAACATCATCAGTCGGTCCCACTCTATAGAATTTAAATACTGCCTCAGACCATCGTAGTCGCCAATAACCATTCCCTTTACCCCTAATGGTAGTTACCTCTTGGAGTAAATCCCACTTCAGCACACTGTGATCAATGCCACTTAGTGGTTCCTCTAACTGCATATTCTTAATGAACGAAGAATCACTAGTGATAATCAAATCAAGAGTATTACTCCCTCTAGTTGTCTCTCGATCATGCTGATGTAGAAAACAATCATCCAATAAATCCAGAAAAGCCTTGCTAGTGTGTGAATGACCAACTCACAAATTCCAGTCAATATCTGGGAAATTAAAATCCCTCATTATAAGACTCTCTGATTTACTGGCCCACTCTATTTCCCTGTACAGTTTCTTATTATACTGATCAGAGTCATTAGGCCTATAGCACACTCCTACTCTCAATTTTGATCTCCCAATGCTTATGTCACACCAAACTGACTCGACACTGCACTGTCCAGCGATGTCGACTGTCTTCACTTCCTTAGATTTTATGTGTTTCTTAACTAATAGCATAACCCCTCCTACCTTCCTATCCTGTCTATCCTTTCTGTAGACGTTTTACTCCCCAAATTCCAGTTCTGCATTCCTTATATCTGTGTGACACCACGTCTCTGATATTCCAACAATATCTGCCTTTGAGGCTTTGAGCAATACCTCAAATTCATCAAATTTATTTACCAAACTCCTAGCATTGGTGTACATGCAAGTATACATGCACCTGTTTTCTTTTTCTTAGCTACCCTAACCGAACCCTAACAAATTTATCTACCAAACTCCTAGCATTGGTGTACACGCAAGTATAAATGCACCTGTTCCTATTCTTAGCTACCCTAACACAACCCATGTGTTTACTTGTACCGCAATGACTCGCAGCAGTCTCTGAAATACCATGCATCTTGTTTTCCAGGCTGCTGCTCATTCCAATAGAAGCAGCAGTCTGTAAAACAAGATGCAAGAAGGATGTAGAGCTGCTGGAACGAGTACATAGGAGGACAACAATATTAGTGAATGGAACAAAGGGTTGCTCTTACGAAGAAAGGCTAAAGTTTTGCAAATTACAGTGTCTGGAGACTAGGCACCGGAGAGATAGAGGTGTATAAAGCCTTGAATGGTTTGTGCATTCTCAATGCTGATGGAATTCTTCCTCTTACTCAGAATAATCACCTGAGAGGGCATAAATTCAAATTGAGGAAAGACAGATGTAGGATATACGTGCGGAAATTTGCCTTTAGTCAGCGGGTGGTTGGTTGGTGGAACAGACTTCCATCCCTTGTTGTGGAAGTTGATAGCCTAAATAAATTTAAGGCTCAGCTGGACAGGTATTTCGAACGAACGGAGGGGTGAAGTGGAAGTTTTTTTTTTTTTTTTGGTTGATGCTGCATAAATTTGCTTTCTTGCATCATATGCCTCTACTAATGCTAATGCTAAATGCAGGGTATTACAGGCTGCTGCTCATTCCAGTAGAAGCAGTACAGAGAAGGGCAACAAAGGCGTGCTCTTACGAAGAGAGGCTTAATGTTTGAAAATCGCAGCCTAGAGACTATGCACCGGTGAGAATATCTGATTGAGATATACAGGGTGATTCACTACCAGCGCGACAAATTTGCAGGAGGTGTAGGGGGCACTAAGACGAATCGGAATCACATAGCATTGCAGGGTCCGAAATGCCCTCGTCATGCGGGAGGTCGCGTGAACACAGAAGCAAATAAATAGAACAGAAACAGCAACTCGTTAGTGTAACAGAAATCATTTTAATGACAAGTTTTACATTGGCAAAAAGCCATGCTACAGAAGGTGTTCGAAAGTTCGACCAGAAGCAGTCACACAGGTTTCACAGCGCCGCCGCATGGAATCCCTAACATTCTGGAAGATTCCTGGCGTGTCTCGAATATCTCCGGCAGCTACAGGGATGCGAGCGACGAGGTCTTCAACTGAATCAACGGGGGTATCGTACACCAATATCTTCATTTGACCCCAGCAGAAGAAGTTCAGGCATGATAGGTCCGGCGATCTAGCAGGCCAATGAACCGGACCACCACGACCTATCCAATGCTGTCCAAATGTAACGTTTAGGTGTTGGCGGACGTCATTGTTGTAATGTGGGGAAGCCCCATCATGCTGGAACCACATTGAGCGGCGCAATGACTGAGGAACATTTGCTTCTTCAATAAGTTCGGGCAGGACTTGCTGTAGAAAGATCAAGTATGCCCTACCATCCAGACGAGGGGGCAGAAGGTACGGTCCAATGAAGTGGTCTCCAACAATGCAGGTTCAAATTTTGACAGAGAAACGGCGTTGAGTTGCACGTGTTCGCGTACCATGGGGGTTCCCCAAAGCCCACAAATGGACGTTATGTTGATGGAAGGTTCCCTCTCTTGTGAAACTTGCCTCATCCGTGAACAATACGGACGCAGCAAATGCGCTGTCTGCTGCACTCTGTTGAAGAAACCAAGTAGCAAAAGTCCTCCGGAGTGGATAATCCGCAGGTTCCAATGATTGGACGCGTTGCAGATGGTATGAACTCATTTGGTTTGTTGACAGTATCCTCCATACAGTGGATTGGAAAATACACAATCGTTGGCCTATCGCTCGAGTACTCGTACTCGGATTGCCTTCTGCAAGATGTAGGATATTCTCCTCATTGTCTGGCATCCTCGTTCGCTCTCGATTCATGGTACCTCTTGTGAAACAACCAGTCTCACGTAATCTTCTGTGCACACGTGCGAAAATCGTATGATGAGGAGCACGCCTGTGCGGGAAACGTTCCTGGTACAAGTGCAGAGCGGCGCGCCCGTTACAGTCCGCAGCTCCATACGCTAGGTGCATGTCGGCCAGTTCAACGTTTGAATACTCGTCCATCCTACTGTTTCTGGAACTGGTTCGCAAATGCTGACTTCCAGCGGGATCGCTGTTCACGCGACCTCCCGTTCAACGTCCTCTACCGCATGACGAAGCCATTTCGGACCCTGCAGTGCTATGTGATTCCGATTCGTCTTTGTGCCCCCTACACCTCCTGCAAGTTTATTGCACTGGTAGTGAATCACCCTGTATAAGGCCTTGAATGGCTCAATGCTGATGGAATTCTTCCTCTTGCTCCAATTACAAACGTGAGGGGTCATAAACTGAAATTGAGGAAAGGCAAGTGTCAAATAAATGTGCGGAAATTTGCCTTTAGCCAGAGTGTAGTTGATTGCTGAAACAAACTTCCATCCGTTGTGGAAGTTGATAACTTAAATAAATTCAAGGAAGGAGTGGCGAAACATTTGGCGCGAATGGATAGGTGAAATTGGGACGGTTTTTTTTTTTTTTTTTTGGCTGATGCTGTATAAGCTTGCTTTCTTACAACATACGCCTCTACTAATGCTAATGCTAATGATAATATGTCAATATTACTGGAGAAAAAACATAATCATTAAGAATGTGCAACTTTTACAGATATAAAATTTCATATAAAACTTCATCAAATATTTCTTCATTTTATAAACATTTGCCACTTTTACTTTTACCGGAAAGAGAGGAGGCGCATTGTACAAAATATGGCTCATTCTGCATGCCTGTCGTGGAAATTCCTTATATTTTGTACATAGAAAAAGAATCAATGAATGTTAAGACTTGTAAATATGCATCCTTGTTTTCCCATTGTTATCTTGTTATTTCCATAGCACTGTTAACAGTACGTATCATGTTTCAGTTGTATTTTAATATTTCCCGAATACAGTATGTGTACTTTAAAACTATCCACATAATGTATAGGATAAATGATTGCTATTTTTATTTATTATTTTTTTTGGTAAAAATTATACCCCATACTCGTAGTTGTTATTAATCATAGCAATTTGCTAAAGTTTGAAATTATAAGCCAACGCATTGCTTTTTTTGGAGGGACAAGTTGGAAATGTGTAATTGATTTATTTGAAATGAAATGTTATATTGACAATTAGAAAAAAAAGTGGAGAAATAAAACAAGCGTATATTCGGTTTTTAAGGTGCATAATTGTCCACCCTACCCACATATGCATAATGCAAACCATAATAAAATTACCAAAAAAAAAAAAAAAACCAGACCTTTAAAATACGGGCCCATTTTAACAGTACAGGTTTTGAAATGTTATTTAATTACAGTTGCAACGTGTGTTGGGGGCGGGGGGTTACTTAGAGCAGATATCCTTTAACAGTCTGTCTGCTTTGAATTCATTGGGTGCACTGGCTGGAAGAGTAAGAGATGCAAACCATGAACATAGTTATTACTGATGTCTTGAAAGAGTTTGAACATTTTTATATTGGCCATATGGTGCAAGGAAGCCATAGATTTTTGCTGCTATAGCAAAAAATCTTTAAAATAATAATAATAAACCACCTATTTGACTCCATCCTCACAAAGGTGCCTAGCCAGCTGACCTTTAAATTTCCCATATCTGTCAGGCTCAACCATACATGATGGTAACTGATTGCACTAATTAATTCGTTGGCTAAAAGAAAACTTCCTGTAGTCTAGTCTAAACCTCTTTCCCCAAAATTTGAATTTAGGGTGCCTAGTTTGGGAATCAATTATAGCATTGAAAATTGCACAACCATTCATTTTACTTTTTCCTCTCAGGGCCTTATTTACCTCAATCAAGTCTCCCCTAAGGTGCCTAGTTCTAGAAAAATAGGTACTACACTAAACAGATTGCCTATCTTTGGACCCTTTGAAGGAGTTGCAATGTCTTTTTTAGGTGTGGTCTTCATACTTAAACACAGTAGTCCAACTGTGTTCTTACAGTTGTCTTATACAATGAAATTATAACCTCTCTACAAGCAGATGACACAACCTTGCTGCCTCTGCACTGCTTGGAGAACTTCATGTCTCATTATATCTTAACTTCCAAATCCCTTTCTTTCTCAACTTTATTTAGTTCAACTCACTAAGTATATAAGTTATTTTGTGGTTTTCTTTTCTTGCATGTAAACCTTGCATTAAAACATAGTTGTCACTTTTCTGACTATCCTTGAAATCTGTCTAAGCCTCTTGTTGTGTGTCTGTTTTAAGGTAAACGTAACCTTCTGTTATTTGTGCCCTCAGTTTAACAAATATGCTTGAATGACATCTGTAAGACACCCACCTGCTACTTTATTTATAAATATATTTATTTTTTTGCTTTTTACTGAATTGAAAATGGTGATCTATTAATTACAATCTGCTAAACTCATTAAAAAAATCAAATGAAAATTAACAAGAAAAAAACAATAATAAAGTTTATTACATCTTTTTAAAATTCTCAAGATCACTTGTTCCCATGGATTGAAACATGAATGAACATACTCATGCTGTTTGCATTTAGCTGGTGAAAACAAAATGCTATAGGAAGATCAGACCCCTGTCATTGGAATCTCATAGATGCCATGTGGGAATGGGAGTTGTCTAGAAGAAAGGAAGAAAATGCTTTTGCTCACCTAGGCAAAGGTACACACAGGAGATTTGATTTCATTTAGAAATTTAAGAAATTAACAGAAACATTCGAAACATTGGCATCTATGAGATGCCATATTGGCAGCAGAGGAATAACCTCTGCCTTCTCCCATCGTTTTGTTTTTTATAAATTTCCTTCATTAGGTGAAATCTGGTTTGGTACAAAGGCACACAATGAGAATTAACAGCTACTAATGTACCCCCCCCCCTTTTTTTTTTTTTGTATCTTGGCATGTTTTAATGCTGAAGCTTTGTTTAAATATTCTCTAAATAGGAGCCATGATTTACTTAAGTGAATGAATAGTATTTTGATGAATGAATAATGTTTTGGATTCTTGTTAAATGCTTTTAGCTCAGCTTACTTTGTTTTTGTAAGTAGCATTTCAGTCTATAAAATAAAACTTGTCTGATGGATAAATCAGTTTGATGTGTATACCCTTTTTTTTTTCCCTGTCCTTGACAATAAAATTCTTGTGTTCCCTGAAGAAAGAAAGTTAACATAATGATTATAACCACAAAGAAAATAACATTAACACTGACTGTTTCTAAATATGTAATATATCTGAAACTCCCCAATTACGGTTTGGTCATTTGTGGAAAATTATTTTGGGACAACACCTTGCCTTTGCAGGTGTTGTCTCGAACATTTCCTATAGGCTGATAATCTTGCTCTCTGTAAATATGCTGATCATGTTGCCCAGCAGTAAACAAGCTGTTGTTATGGCATTGTGAATTACGAAAAGGTACAATTTGAATTAGCTAACCAATTCAAAGTTAGTAACTGACACTCAGAGATGATACCTACCTAGAACAATGTTGTCAGTGCATAATTGAATGTGTTAAAAAGCATCTTTAAAACAGTCATATTGTTTATGACTCAGTTAAAAAGATGCTTTTTTATTACAGTACGGCATCAGTTATCCAGAATAATTGATGTCAGACCTCTTCTGGATTGCCAAATTTCCCGGATAATTGAATGTAAGGTAAGATTAAATAAATTTAATCTTACCTTACAATTAAATTAAATAATTAAGATTAATTAAATAAAAAAAATTATAAACCAGTCTCTGAAAACGGAAACACCCATCCAGGCATTTTTATACAAAACAGGAAAATTAGAAATATTTTTAAATGCTCTCAATTTTTTCGATGTACCGATAACAAGCATGGACAATCTGTGCATCCCAGTAGCACAGCAATTGTAACTCACTCTTTCCTCACCTTAACACCTTGTGCAGGCATTTCTCTTTTAGTGGTTAGGTTTTTTCTAGGTAATTCTTCAATAATAAGCCCGTCTCATCAACATTATAATCATTTACTTTCTCATAATTTGCTATAACTGAATAAAACTTACTTTTAAACTGCTGCTGATTCGTCCGCAGAAAGTTTCTCGTCTTGAATATCTAGTTCACATATACTGTGTCTCAGTTTAAGGATTTTCAGCCAACTTTGTGCTTACCTTGAGATATTCATTACCTCTTAATTTTCAATTAAAATTCATTGCTTTTTCACACAACATTGGACCAGACACTGGTTCACCTTAACTTCGCTTCTGAAGAAACCACAAATAAAGTGCACTCTCTAAAGCGGCATTTTCAGGTTTCGACATTAGCATTAGCAAAGGCACATGATGCAAGAAACAAGCTTATATAGCATCAGCCAAAAAAACCCCCCCTTATTTCACCCATCCACTTGCTCCAAATGTTTGTCAAGTTCTGCCTTGAATCTATTTAAGCTATCGACTTCTACAACGACAAATGGAAGTTTGCTCCAGCAATCAACCACCCGCTGGCTAAAGGCAAACTTCTGCACATCTATCCTATAACCGTCTTTCCTCAATTTGAATTTATGCCCTCTCAGGTGATTATTCTGAGCAAGAGGCAGAGTCCCATCCACATTGAGCATGCTCAAACCATTCAAGGCTTTATACACCTCAATCAGATCACCTCGCAGGTGCCTAGTCTCCAGACACTGTAATTTGCAAAACTTAAGCCTTTCTTCATAAGAGCAACCCTTTGTTCCATTCACTGATCTTGTTGCTCTTCTCTGTACTTGTTCCAACAGCTCTACATCCTTCTTAAAATGAGACCTCCAGACCTGTATGCAGTACTCAAGGTATGGCCTGACCATTACCTTATACAAGGGAATAATCACCTCCTTATCCCTGCTAGAAAAATTCCTGTATATCATTGACAAGACACTATGAGCTACTCTTGCAGACTGCACTGCTCAGAAAACTTCATATCTGTCTGCACAATTACCCCCAGGTCCTTTTCATTCTCTACCACTGTCAGTGTGGTACCACAGAGTTGATACGTTACTCTTGGATTACTGCTTCCCATATGTAGTACTTTACATTTGTCAATGTTAAACTTCATTTGCCACCTCTCAGCCCATCTGCTCAACTTTTCTAGATCCTGTTGCAGTGTACTGTCATTAACAACCCTTTACCTGCCAACCTTCGTATCATCCGCAAACTTGGACATTAAGCCTGATATACCATCATCAATATCATTTATAAATACAGAAAACAACAATGGACCCTACATTGAACCCTGAGGGACTCCACTAATAACATTAGTCCACGAAGAGCAGTGTCCATTGATTACCACTCTGTCTTCTCCCACTCAACCATCCCTTTATCCATAGCAGCAATTTGCTTCCAATGCCTTGATGTCTTGAAATAACTGGGAGTAAAGTGGAGGAGAAACTGTTGAAGATAAACACAAGAAAGGCACCCGGGGTGGATGGGATCTATCCAGTTATATTAAAGGAGGCAGCAAAGGAAGTAAGCAAACCCTTAGCCATAATTATGAGAGCTTCCTTGGACTCAGGGGAGGTACCCATAGACTGGAAATGTGCAAATGTGACCCCAATTCACAAAGGAGGATCAAAGGCTGACACAAGTAATTATAGACCTGTGAGCTTAACTTCTGTTCCAGGAAAATTAATGGAGGCACTGGTTAAAGAAGCACTGCAGGATCATTTAGACAAGACTTCAGTTATAGCTCAGACACAGCATGGTTTTGTTAAGGGGAAGTCTTGCCTGACCAACTTGATTGGATACTATGATGCAGTCACAAAAGAACTGGATGCAGGGAATAACTTTGATATTATATACTTGGATCTTAGAAAGGCTTTTGATACTGTTGCACATGGAAGACTGCTACACAAATTGGAGCAGTGTGACATTGGAGGCAAATTGCTGTTATGGATAAAGGGGTGGTTGAGGGGGAGAAGACAGAGAGTGGTAATCAATGGACACTGCTCATCGTGGACTGATGTTATTAGTGGAGTCCCTCAGGGCTCAGTGTTGGGTCCATTATTGTTTTCTGTATTTATAAATGATATTGATGATGGGGCTTAATGTCCAAGTTTGCAGACGATACAAAGGTTGGCAGGGTTGTCAAGGACACTACTGACACTATGCTGCTGCAACAGGATCTGGAAAGGTTGAGCAGATGGGCTGAGAGGTGGCAAATGAAGTTTAACATTGACAAATGTAAAGTACTACACATGGGAAACAGCAACCCCAGAGCAACGTATCAACTCTGTGGTACTACACTGACAGTGGTAGAGAATGAAAGGGACTTGGGGGTGGTTGTGCAGGCAGATATGAAGTTCTCTGAGCAGTGCAGACGGGCTGCAAGAGTAGCTCATGGAGTATTGTCAATGATATACAGGAATTTTTCCAGCAGGGATAAGGAGGTGATTATTCCATTGTATAAGGCGATGGTCAGGCCACACCTAGAGTACTGTATACAGGTCTGGAGGCCTCATTTCAAAAAGGATGTAGAGCTGCTGGAACGAGTACAGAGAAGGGCAACAAGATTAGTGAATGGAACAAAGGGGTGCTCTTACGAAGAAAGGCTTAAGTTTTGCAAATTACAGTGTCTGGAGACTAGGCACCAGCGAGGTGATCTGATAGAGGTGTATAAAGCCTTGAATGGTTTAAGCATGCTCAATGCTGATGGGATTCTTCCTCTAGCTCAGAAAAATCACCTGAGAGGGCATAAATTCAAATTGAGGAAAGACAGATGTAGGATAGACGTGCGGAAATTTGCCTTTAGCCAGCGGGTGGTTGGTTGGTGAAACAGACTTCCATCCCTTGTGGTGGAGGTTGATAGCCTAAATAAGTTTAAGGCTCAGCTGGACAGGTATTTTGAACAAACAGAGGGGTGAAGTGGAAGTGGGGTTTTTTTTTTTTTTTTTTTTTGGCTGATGCTGCATAAGCTTGCTTTCTTGTATCAAATGCCTCTACTAATGCTAATGCTAATGCCACACTGCTCCAATTTGTGCAGCAGTTTTCCATGTGCAACAGTATCAAAGGCTTTTCTAAGATCCAAATATATAACATCAAAGTTATTCTTTGCATCCAGTTCCTTTGTGACTACATCATAGTATCCAATCAAATTAGTCAGACAAGACTTCCCCTTAACAAATCCATGATGTGTCCGAGCTATAACTGAAGTCTTGTCTAGATAATCCTGCAGTGCTTCTTTAACCAGTGCCTCCATTAATTTCCCTGGAACAGGGAAATTAATGGAGTCCATGGGTACCTCTCCTGAGTCCAGGGACGCTCTCATAATTATGGCAGCTTATATCTATCATAGATATAAACAGACCAGCTTATATCTATCATAGGCTTCTGTGTCACATGTTAATTTATATGTATCCCATGCATTTTTCTTCTCTGTCACATGTCTAATTAGTTCATCTGACATCCATTTAGGCCTAAATCTTGAGCAATACTTCTTTGTTAGTATGAAAAGCCTAGTAACTTCCAAGATTAATTCTTTGAATGCTTCCCATTTTGAATTTGCTGTTGGTAACATCATGAGTTGGTTCCACCGTATAGAATTTAAAAACTGTCTCAGACCAACCTAGTCACCTTTACGAAAGCAAAAATCCTTCCCTTTACCAATGATGGTAGTTACCTCTTTGAGTAAATCCCACTTGAGCACACTGCGATCGCTGCCACCACATGGTTCCTTTATCTGCAGATTCTTGATGCATGAAGAATCACTACTGATAATCAGATGAAGAGTATTACTCCCTCTGGTTGCCTCCCGAACATGCTGCTGTAGAAAACAATCATCTAATAAATCCACAAGAGCCTTGCTAGTGTGTGCGACCAACCAACAAATTCCAGTCAATATCCGGGAAATTAAAATTCCCCATTATAAGACACTCTAATTTACTAGCCCACTCTATTTCTCTGCACAATTGCTCATCGATTCATTAGGCCTATAACACACTCATTTTTCCTTTCCCAGTGCTTATGTCACACCAAACATACTCAACATTGCATTGTCCACCCACATCAATTGGATGCACTTCCATAGATTTTGTTTTTCTTAACTAACAGCATATCCCTTCCTGTCCTGTCTATCCTTTCTTTGCACATTGTACTCCCCAAATTCCAGTTCTGCTCTGCTTATGTCTGTATGACACCATGTCTCTGATATCCCAACAATATCTGCCTTTGATGTCTTGACTAGCATTTCAAGCTCATTGAATTTATTAACTATACTCCTAGCATTGGTGTACATACAAGTATACATGCATGCACCTGTTTCTACTCTTAGTTACCCTAACACAGCCCACGTATTTACTTGTTCCACTATGACTCACAGCAGTCCTGGAAATTCCCTTTGCCTTGCTTTCCAGGCTGCTGCTCAATTGCATTTCAATAGAACTAATGCAAGAATCACTTTTACCTCTGCCAGCAGCTACTGTTAATCTATTAGCCCGTGTATCCCCCCCAAGCTAGCAGTTTTCCGACCCACCTAACTCTGCCTCGATAGTATCAGCAAATATTCTTGCACCCTTTCTATTTGAGTGTATCCCATCCCTGTAGAAGCAGGCTCTCCGGTTAACAAGCACAGGCCAGGCTGAGAAAAATTCTACCCCTTGAGCCTTGCACAATCTCTCCAGGGCAGAATTGATCGACAAGGCTCTCATCATATACTCACTCCTATCATGTCTGGGCAGAATTGCAGACACTTTCAAATTCAACCCTAACTCATGGCTTTTTTTCAGCATTGTCTTGTATTTGTTAAGTAATTCTGCCGGTCTGCTACTCTTAATATCATTAGTGCCAATGTGTACAACAATATCACCCTTTGTGCCCTTAAAGGATGATATCTGCCCTACCAAGTCATCAACCTTTGCCCCTGGCAGACATACCCTGGTCCTATTCCGTCTATCCTTTTTGCACAATATGTTCCTCGTTTCCCTGACAATAGAGTCACCTACAACAACTCTAGTTCCTTTGGGACCAGTGCATTCTGCCTTGGGGGTTTCCACTGTGTTGTGTGATGTTCAAGTGCAAGCTCTGGCATTGATGTGGGCAGCTGAGAGATTTATGGGCCCCTCAGTTTAAATCCTTCGAGGGCATCCACCCTGTCCTTCAAGCTCTCATATAAGCCCATAACAATGCCAAGTTGGTGCCTGATTTCTTCACACTCCTTACATGGCGCACACACAAAGCCATTTCCCTTGGCAATATCATAGTCTTTTTCCTTCTAGATCCTCCTTCACTATCCATAATCGACACATATTCTGTTATAGTATTGGAATTTTTCTTGATGTAAATTGTTGACATCCCTACATTAAACTTTTTGGAGAGAATTTTCATCTTTTCTAATAATATTAATAATTTCCTTTTTTTTGTTGCGATATTAAAACTACACTTTTCTTTTTGTTCACATTTACCCGTAAAAAATTGAGAAAAATAATAAATCACACAATTTCTGACCAATATTATTCTTACCGAATCGGGAGCTAATCTAATCTGAAATTCTCTCGTGGTTTCTGAGAAAACCCAGTAGTCTGATATTTTTCTAAAGCACATTTCTGAAGGTCACATAGAATTCTAGAGGTCACAACCATAAAACAATAAAAACAACTGACAGTTTTCGGTTTACATAAGTTGAGGCACTCCTCGACTTACGTACTTAATCATTTTTTTTTTTTTTTTTTTCCCATGTACGTAAGTCTGTTTTGTACATAAGTCCAACTCTGGTCTTGTAGATACAAAATACGTGTACAGTACAGTACAATGCACCGAGATTATAACCCCCAACAAACTTCATCATGTACAGCATTTTACGATTTGTAACAAATCTAATTTAATTTAAATACAATACATAATTTAATTTACGATCAAATCACTTTATAGTGGACTCCCCAAAATAAAATATAGTTCACTATGTACTGTGCATTGTACTGTACTGTACAAAATACATGTACAGTGCAGTACAATGCACCGAGATTATAACCCCCAACAAACTTCATCATGTATAGCATTTTACGATTTGTAACAAATCTAATTTAATCTAAATACGATACATAATTTAATTTAATTTACGATCAAATCACTTTATAGTGGACTCTCCAAAATAAAATATGGTTCACTATGCGATATGTAGTAAGCACCAGTTATTGTGATCACATTTATGAATTGAATTTTTATTGTATTAAATGGCTATTCTAATAAGTGAAAATAGGAGAAATATTATCTGCAGGCTATAAAAGTAAAGATATAAAGCACAAATTCACACTTTACTTCCTCCAATTAACAAAATTAAATGATGTGTGAAAATCGGAAGAATATTTTCCACGGTTTAGCAAAATAAAAATAAATTTATGCTTACGTACATAGCTTAATTTATAGTGTAACTAATTGATTTTTTTTTTTGGTCGTAAAATTTTAAGAAAATAAGTAATCAATAACAAAGAACAAGGAATGCACAAATTGCAACTACCACGATATGCGCAAGTGAGATACGGAGTAGCAACTTTACGAAGCTCAAAAAATAGGAATGAAGAGAAGATTCTGAAAATTTATTTATGTCTTTTATATAATTGAAGATTTCAGTGAAGGGAAAGCACATTTCACCATAATAACCTAAAATTCCACAGAATTCCAGCTATTAGTATCATCGCAAATGCAATAAGATCAAGTTTACTACCCGTTTATCATTACATTGCACTAACAGAAAAGCCCAATAAACCGGAAACTGCTAATTGTTTTTATTGTTTCATGGCAGTGACCTCCAGAAATCTGCTTTAGAAAAATATCACAGTGTTCAAAATTGATTCTTATAACCAAACATAGCAACAGCTTTGTGCTTTGTATGTATCTACAAGTTGTACATAAGTCATTTGTACATAAGTAGAGGAGTGCCTGTATTTGTATTTTTAGTTGACCCTATTTATTTTAGTGGTATTGTTGAAGTTTAAAATTGATTATGAAAATTGACAATTTAAAGAATAGTGGGCTGATACATTTATCTGCCCACTATTCTTTAAGTACATAACCTGTGAAACTATATTGGCAATTGAATAAGATCACTTTCAGCCAAGGTAAAAGAGTTTTGCAAGTCAATTACTGGCAAACTGTGTAATGTATTGTGTAGATAAGTGAATTCGGTGCATTTATTCGTGGCTACTATATTAGATATAAATAACAACGATGGTACCCTTGTCAATATGTGATCAGCTCCAGCTGAAACATCAGTTTTTATTTTTCTGTATTTTAAATTATATTTTGGCAAAAGAAAAAAATTAAGTGATTATGAGATGAAGACAATATGGATAAAAATAAGAAAGCTTATGATCAGTAATAGAGTATACAGATTAAATAAATTACCTAGTAAAATGCCATTTCTTTTTTCACAAAGAAAGCACTTATATAAACAATTCATGCAAAAATTCAAGACTTAGTTTACATTTCAAGTATTTCTTGCAGTCTAATAACCAACTTTCTCAAAGAAGAACATTAGGAATCTTTGCTCAACATTTTTTTAACATTACATTTTTTTTTTTTTTTTTTTGGTAGTTGTTGGCACATTGGCTTCTGTGGCCATAATGCACCTCCCAAAGTTTTTGCATTTTTACTCTGATCCAAACCCGAGGCGGGATTCAAACCCGTGACCTTTGGGTGATTTTTTGTAGTTGTTGTGCATAAAATTAAATGAAATACTGTATATTTGAAATGTTTTATTCCAGCCATCTTGTTATAGAAAACATTAATGTAGCCATTGAGGATTAACACTGAGATAACTTTGCACCAGGAATACTACCAACCATAAATGGCTTATGCATGGCATCTACTGCTACTGCCACCATGTAGCACACTGCTTAAAGGAGCCTACCACTACAGTACAGTATTCAGTGACTGGTGTTCCACATGAAGAATGGGAACCACAAATAATGGTGATCATCTGCTAGAACCCAGATGATTACCATTAGGGATAGATTAGCAAGAAAAGAGTATCTTAGACATGACTGCCTTCATCCACTGTTCCCATACTACCATATCTTGTGTATATGTCAAGAGCAGACCAATCATGGAAAAGCCACCAACCTAAGATCCCATGCAAGCTACCTAGCTGTTGACCAAAGGGGTGAGAGAGAGAGAGAAGGATCCAATATGCTATCAAGCACAGCAAATAACCATATAATACAACATGGGGGGTAGTAAGACCCATTTTAATATGAACTGTGTGCTGGACACTAATATGCTTGGACAGTCAGTTGATGGCACAACCAGGTACCCCTGCCAACAGCCTGCCATGAGCAGATGTGTATACAGTGGATATGTAAGCACAGCCATATTGGACAGTGGTTGATCGTGAAGGGGTTGCCTGGTGATGAATTGCATTTCCAACTGCATCGTGCTGTCAGATGGGTGTGACATACTTGCTGACCAAAGGGGTGAGAGGAGGATGCAGTGTGCTCTCCAGCAGAACAGACATCACAGTGGAGCAACTAACCATATAACACAAGATGTGGTGGAAAGATCCATCTTTACTCAATGTGAAGCTCTTAAATCCCATTACATTAAGGTGGTTGTACAGGCCAGTACGGCAACATTATGGACTGGAACAAGTTTGGATGGGACCCTGAGTCCCCTAGTATTTATGTGCACTTCACCAGAGACATAAAGGCCCATCATTTCTTGACAGCATCCACCTGCACTGTCTTCTCAGACCACCAAGCCATCTTACAATGCAGAGCTTCATGTCAGAGGACTGCAATAATGTTGGACTGATTTAACAAGCATTCCAGTGAGGTCTCCATCCTCCCATGACTGATAAACTTGCCTGATCTTAGCCCATTTTAAGTGTGTGTATGTGGGACTTTGTGGAATGGGCTGCTCAGTGCACAGTAATTAGTACCATCAGATAAAGGTTCTAAAGGTAGTGCAATCCAGTGTATAAGATTCTAAAATTTGACTAGGTTGATTTACTGAAGTGCATAGTATTAATATTAGCTATAATAGAAGTGGTTTTCAATCTTTTGTCACTGAAATCACATATATAAAGATGCATATTCATAGCACACATAAATAGTGATTGCCATTGAACTCAGTGGAGTTTTTCCTATTTTTGTAGCACACCTATTTTTTTTATTATTTTTCCCTATTTTTTCTGCAGTAACCAAAAAAAAAAATAAAATAATATATAAAAATAAAAAAATATATAAAAAAAAGAACATATCCTATGTGCTTTCCTCCTCATGTATGTAACTGTGACCTTAGAATTCCTTAAGTTGTCAGCTTCAACTAACCACAAGATAATTCCCAAGTAAAGACTAAAATGTTGTTTGGCACTAACTTGTTCATCTTATTCAAGTAATTAACAACTCACTGGCTAAAAGAAGACTTGATACAATCAAATCTAAATCTCCTTACCTTTAATTTCAATTTGTGACCTTAAATAATTTCCTGGAAACACTTAATTTATATTCTGGTTTCATTTATTATAGTAAAACTTTTGCCATTATTCATTTTACTATCCACTTTTATAGAGCTCATTGAGGGTATATAAGGCTTTCTTTATACAGGAAAGACTTTGAATTTGCAAACCTCATCAAGCAGTTGGCCATCTTTGGACCCTTTCAAGAAGCTGGATGCTTTTTTTTCTTTTTTTATGGCTATTTTTGAGTTGCTATCCCCCAAGTATATGGCCTTGCATTTTGCTTCATTAAACAGAGCCGCCACTTTTCTGATTGCCCTGAAGTCTATATAAGTAGTCCCGAAGGAGCTCTGCTTGGCACTGATCATTAACTAATCCACCGATCTTGACATCATCTGCAGATTTTTATATGACACCCTCTATCCCTTTGTCAGTGTTATTTAGGAAAATCAAAAATAGCAGTGGTCCAGTACCGATCCTTGGAGAACTCCATTAGCCTAATCTGAAGAATAACCATTAATCACAATCCATTGCCTGCAATCCACCTAAGAGTTTTTCCCTCTGATTCTAACGTTTCAGCTTGTACATAACCCACTCATGCAGTACTGAGTCAAATGCTTTGCTGAAATCCAAGTAAACAATTTTGAAATTGTTTCCTGCATCCAGCTCACAAGTGACTGCCAAAATAGATAATCATGTTGATTAAACATGATTTTCCCATTATAAAACCATGCTGCATTTCATTCAGGATTCCACTTCCATCTAAGTGATCCTGTATTGCACTCTTAATCATTGCCTCTGATTTTCCCCTACCACTAAAGTCAGACTGACCAGTTACCCACTTTACTGTTAGAACTACCTTTATGTATGCAATATAATAGAACTTCTCTAGTAGAAGAGAATCTCTTTGAAATCCAGTGATGTCCTCATAATTAACCTCAATGATTCAATGCACTTTCTTGCTACCACCACTCGCAAAACTACTGGGTATATACCATCAACTCCACGAGCCTTACTTGTCTTTGGGTTTGAAAATTTTTCCTAATAATAAAGTTTTTCAACAGATGATACTGCGAATGAAAATTGTTGCTGAAGAAAGATATTACTTGCGATAATTATAATTATTATTAATTATTATTTTTATGTGTATTACAAATTATATTATTTTGTGTACACTAGTGTTATGCACTTAATATTTTAATAAATTGCATACACATTACTACATGTATTAACCAATATATTATTAACTATATGTCCTACACAAAGTTGCCAACCTAAAAATTGGTTGCACGAGCAACCACTTAAGAGGTTGGCAGAAATAGCTGGTTTTGACTGGAATTGAATTTAAAAAAAAAAATTATATATAAATATATATATTATAATAGAGAGAGTAGTAGTAGCAGCAGCAGCTTATTGTTAATAATATATATAAACAAATTTACTTTGGTTAATTTCTAAATTGAAACAACTGAGATATTTGGATAATTTATCCAGTGTGTGTGTTACTGATAATTGGCTAATTCAGTCACCCTTATGAAGAACTCTTTAGAACTTGTGCTTATCTGATACAAATAAAATTTACAGTACTTAGTATCAGTAGTGACAAATGATGTAAGAAAGCAAGCTTATGCAGCATCAGCTAAAAAAACAATAAATTAAAATAAAATTTCCTACATCTCCTCCAATAGTTTGTCTAGTTCTTCCTTGAATTTATTCAAACTTCCACAACAACAGATAGAAATTTGTTTCAATTAGTTTATTTAGAATTGCCAGTGTAAAACAAGATTGAAATACTCCACTATACACCATATTGAAAAAAAAAGTAGTAAGTAAGCTACATTAGTTTAATTTAAATTTCTTGATAAATGTAATTTGACAATTAAGTTAAAATATAATTATCAAATGATAAATAAACATGATTTTAAATTTTGATGAAATTTAAAACTTTGTGGTTAGTTAAATGTTGAAAAACCTCTAGTCCTTGAAATTTTGCAGTATAACTTTGTTTAAGAAAGTCCTTTAAATCTTTCAGTTGACAGTTTCATTTATTTTAAATTATAATTTCAGCAATATTGTTGTGGATCTGTAAATAAGATGCAAACAGATGGGCTACATGAGAAGACTTGTGGGAGTCCTCCTCCTGTGCCTGACTCTCTCTGTTGTTGTTTCATTGTTCATGGCATTCTCATCAATGTCTCCAAGCTGCCTCTGTCCACTGCCAGTTATTGATGGAGATGTGGTACGAATTATGGATATAATCAATTTAATTACTAAAATTTAGCTCTTAATACTATCATTACTTCTCTGAGCATGAGTTATTTGCATGAATATTAGTACCAAGGTTTTTTCAGTTTGAAGTTACAAATCCCACAGCAGCAGGCTGAGCTGTACTAACACTTTCAGGGCCAAAGACGATAATTTACCTTGCTAAAAATTTAAATTTCACATTGTGTAATTTTGATTACACTGTAGCCTTGGAATATCTTAGATTCTATGGCTGAGTGAGGGGGAACAAGAATAATGCCTCTGTTACGGGTTACCCACATAATAAAACTTATACTATAAGGGCAGATTTAAAAATATATGGCCCATAAATGTTTACTGTTGAAACTATCCTTAGTTTTGGAATTTTCCTTTTTCAAAATAGCTTCCAAACTGTACACCATTTATAGCAGCTTAATAATGTTCATTGACGTGCCACAGGCCATATTCTAAGAACAGTTTTAGTACAGGTGCTGAGGCATTTTTCATTTCCTTTCTACTTCTAAATTTTTGCTCCATATAAATGTTTATTTTAAAGTGCAAAAAAGCTCAAAAATCACAAGGTATGAGGCCTGAGTTATAAGCTGGTTACCGGGGCTTATTAAGCATTTAGAAATTTTTGGAATATCGACTCTGCACCACATCTTGTGCCACTCTGAAAATATGAGAGGTTGTATTATCCTGTATAGAAGAAATTACTGTTTCTAATTCAATTCCGGTTTCTTTTCTTTTTTTTTCTTTTTTTTTCTTTTGCAACTAGTTCTGCCCAAATGTACTTTCAACATGTTAACATAATTAGAATCATTTAAAGTTTGATTTTTCTTGGACAAAGTGCTAGAAAGTTATTCCTTCAGTATCAAAAAAAAACAGAATAAACATAAATTGTTTTGCAGATTATGCAGTATGGTATTTTTTTGGCAGCAGGAAGTCTTTATACTTCCAAATGCTAGATTTCTGTGCCTCTGGATCATTCGCTTTAGCATTAGTAGCAGCATATGATGCAAGAAAGCCAGCTTATGATCAGCCAAAAAAAACCTTCCCATTTCACCTATCTGATTACCCAAAAGTTTGTCCAGTTCTTCCTTGAATTTATTTAGACTATCAACTTCCACGATGACAGATGGAAAGTGTTCCAGCAATCAACCACCTGCTGGCTAATGGCAGATTTGCACTCATTTATTTTACAACTGTCTTTCCTCAGTTTGAATTTATGTTCACTCAGGTGTGTAATCTGAGCAAGAGGAACAATCCTATCAGCATTTTAGGCCTTATAAACCTCAATGAGATCACCTTGCACATGCCTAGTCTCCAGATGCCGCAATTTCCAGAACCTATGCCTTTCTTGGTACAAGAAACCCTTTATTCCCCTCACCAATTTCATTGCTCTTCTCTGTACTTGTTCCAGCAACTCTGCATCCTTCCTAAAATTAAGCCTCCATACCTGTATGCAGTACTTAATGTGTGGCCTGACCATTGCCTTATACAAGAGGATAATAACCTCCTTATCCCTGCTGGCAGAATTCCTGTATATCATTGACCAGACCCAATGAGCTGCTCTGGCAGTCTGTCTGTACTGCTCAGAAAACTTCATATCTGACTGCAGTAATGTCATGTTCATGATATGTCACAAATTTCATTTAAAAAAATAGGTTTTGTTCCATCTGTATTACGAATATTTTCCAAATTTCAACTTTTATTTTTGCTCTTCTCTGCAGTCATGCAGAACCCACTTGGTGCGAATGCAGGATGTATTTAATGCCATTATCACAACATCATTAACATAGTTTAAAAGGAAACACTCAATTTTATCCTAATTCTTGTAGTGAAAGTCCTTTTGGTTTCTTTAACAGTTTTTCTGCTCTTGCAACATTTGCATCTGTTACATCAATTCTTACTTAGCCACCTTTTTTGCTGGTTCTTTACGGTAATTGCACCATTGTCCACCACCTAAATATTGTCAATTTTCTGTGAGTATTGGTTCTGTACACTTCTTGAGACATCTTTGAGAGGGATAAGGAGGTGATTATTCCCTTGTATAAGGCAATGGTCAGGCCATACCTTGAGTACTGTATACAGGTCTGGAGGCCTCATTTTAGGAAGGATGTAGAGCTGTTGGAATGAGTACAGAGAAGGTCAACAAGACAACGTGAATGGAACAAAGGGTTGCTCTTACGAAGAAAGGCTTAAGTTTTGCAAATTAAAGTGTCTGGAGACTAGGCACCTGCAAGGTAATCTGATTGAGGTGTATAAAGTCTTGAATGGTTTGAGCATGCTCAATGCGGATGGGATTCTTCCTCTTGCTCAGAATAATCACCTGAGAGGGCATAAATTCAAATTGAGGAAAGACGGTTATAGGATAGATGTGCGGAAGTTTGCCTTTAGCCAGCGGGTGGTTGATTGCTGGAGCAAACTTCCATCTGTCGTTGTAGAAGTTGATAGCTTAAATAGATTCAAGGCAAAACTTGACAAACATTTTGAGCAAGTGGATGGGTGAAATAAGGGGGGTTTTTTTGGCTGATGCTATATAAGCTTGTTTCTTGCATCATGTGCCTTTGCTAATGCTAATCGCATACGTCTCCTGATAAGTTCCCCTAGTTGAACACAGGTCTATCATGGTTCTTTGTTGAATGATAACAAAAACTTCTTCTTCAACCACCATTGTGATTAGTACTTCACAAAAAAAATCACCCAGCACAACAATGAAACAAGATAAGGCAAAGATCACACATATATCAACTAAGAAATGATTACACTATCCACTTCACAGTTACTGTGAATTGATTATAGCTATAGCAACATAAGAGTACTGCCAGTTCATGTATTGTTAAATCTACCCTTAAATAAAAGTTTTCCGAACTAGATGAGTATGAAAGGATAAAATTAACCAGCTGTCATTATCTTTTAATGAATTCACTGTACTTCTTTATTTCTTTTGTACCTTGTATTGCCTTATTTCATAGTTCAGTGTTGAACATATTCAAAATCCAGTATTTTAATACATTACGATTTTAATCGTAATGTATTAAAGACATTACAATTTTAATATTCATATTTAATGCTTGAATTATAATTATTTATTTGCAATTTATAATTATAGTATCAATAAGATACATTGTAAAAAGCTTAATCTTCTCTAGGACTAATAAGTAATAAAAATGACAAAAAGTAGCCTCATCCAACCAATAAAACTAAAGAACCGTCACATCTTTTTAGTTTTATTAGCTGCTTGGGGCAATAAACATTGCAGCATCCACTTCTGTTCTGAATGTGCAAACACAACCTAAAGGCACACTCTGTCAGGATGGACTTGTCCCGACTGTATTTTATTTAAGATTTAGGTACATTCAATTTACACAAAGTTTATATATATACATACATAGTTTATAGGGTTTATAGGAGTTTGCCTAGTTTTACCTTAGTACAATTGTTTTCTGTAGATGGAACCACAATTTACACAAATTCTCACTCACACTGGGGTATAAAAATCCTAAACCTTGTATACTTGGTGATCCTGCTGTAATAATGTAATTTTTTTCGTATAACTATTTTATTTATATATAAATTCATATACTGTATTTTCTTGAGTGAATAATGTTATAAGTTGAATATACCTTTGTGTCAGGCAATGTAACTTTCATTTGTGATATATCAGCATAATACAAATTAAGTTTTTTAATTGCAGTGAAAGATAATATTCCTTGATAAGATGAATATTTCAGTGACATTAAATCACCAATCACTATTATAGATGATTCCATTTAAACATTAGCAAAATTTGGAGGAACAAAAAAAGATGAACACCAAGTTTAAGCTGCCTCCGTAGCCAGGTGGGCAGGAACAGCAATGCATAGCACACACTTCTTGAGACCGGGATTCGAGCCTGTGACCACCAAATACGGAGGATGTGGAAAGGTCAGAGAATGACCACTGCATATCCCCGGAGCAATATGGCCTTAGTTGCTAATGCTCCTAAAAACCAAACAACAACCAAGTTTAATGCTTGTCACTCTGCATGTATTAAAGTAATTTTTTGTATAGAAATAGTTCATAGACACTTTAAGCAACACTATATATGTTTCAATAATGATATGATGTTTTTTACCTGTTTTCACAATAGATAAACACCCAACCAAAATTAAAATAGCACTTTTTTATTTTTTGGCTTTGCCATTACTATTTTGTAACTCCTGCAACTAATATACACACATTGATGCAAGAAATTATTGCCCATGTTCCTAAACAGGATCTTATATTTGTCTGCAATCTGTTGGCAGGCATTTGATTTTAGACATATAGGTTTTGTTTTCTCATGAGACCCAGGGAGACCAATATTTACTGCAATTTAATCTTCTGCCCTACTTTCTGGGGGAGCCAACACTCAGTGAAAACAAGCAAAATAAACTGTTTTTATTTATTTATATCTCAAAAGCCCTTCATGAAAGTGCAATAAATGAATTTTTCTAAAAAAATTCTAAATTTTAATTCTAAAAAATTCATTAAAAAATCATTCATCTGTTTGGATTATTTTACAAAAATTCCTAAAAAAATACTATTTTTTTTTTTTTTTCATGAAAACCCCAAACATGAAAGGTATTAGAGCCTATAGTACTTAGTAACATATGTGCATTGAAGGTTGAAAGCTGAAAGAGAATATTTGTTGTCATTAGATTTGAATTACTGTGCATTTTAATTTTCAGGAAATATGTGTGAAGGGAGGTTTTTCCAGAAAACAGAAATCGAAAGAATAAATGAGGAAGAAGAAAAGTTGGTTCTTTGAGTTTGAAATTGGACAGTAAAACGATGCTGACACATGGCACATGTTTGAACTGGTTTGGAAGAGAGAGAGAGAGAGAAGGGGAATTATAGAAGCCAATTCAGAACAACAGTGCCCATTGAAGTATTGTGTAGAAAAAAGCATGCATCAGAAACAGAATGTCTATTAGACAGAGAGTGGAGAGACTTTGGAAAGATTTTGTCATTAATCAACCTAACTGCCCTCTTTTGAATAGAGTCTAGAAGCTTGAGAAAAGTTTTCGGGCACTACCCCAGATGTGGGAACAATATTCCATGGTATGGTGGGTTTCAGATTATTATAGCGTAAACAGCTTTTGGAAGAAAAGTAATGCTGAGAGGGAAAGAGAAAAGTTTTTTTAGTGTTTTAGATGCAGAGTAAGCAATATTTGTGATGTGCTTATGCCAAGACAGAGAGATTAGAAGGGTAATATCTCCAAACAGGATCTAGAAAAGTTGAGCAGATGAGCTGAGAGGTGGCAAATGAAGTTTAACATTGACAAATGTAAAGTACTACATATGGGAAGCAGTAACCCCAGAGTAATGTGTTAACACTGTGGTACTACACTGACAGTGGTAGAGAATGGAAAGGACCTGAGGGTAATTGTGCGGGCAAATATGAAGTTTTCTGAGCAGTGCAGACTGTCTGCAGAGTAGCTCATGGTGTCTTGTCAATGATATACAGGAATTTTTCTAGCAGGGATAAGGAGGTGATTATCCCCTTGTATAAGGCGATGGTTAGGCCACACCTTGAGTCTTGAGTTCTACATCCCTCATTTTAAGAAGGATGTAGAGCTGTTGGAATGAGTACAGAGAAGGGCAACAAGATTAGTGAATGGAACGAAGGGTTGCTCTTACGAAGAAAGGCTTAAGTTTTGTAGATTACAGTGTCTGGAGACTAGGCACCTGCAAGGCGATCTGATTGAGCCTTGAATGGTTTGAGCTTGCCCAATGCTGATGGGATTCTTCCTCTTGCTCAGAATAATCACCGGAGAGGGTATAAATTCAAATTGAGGAAAGACAGTTGTAGGATAGATGTGCAGAAGTTTGCCTTTAGCCAGCGGGTAGTTGATTGGTGGAACAGACTTCCATCTTTTGTTGTGGAAGTTGATAGCCTAAATAAATTTAAGGCTGAGTTGGATGGGCGCCTCCATAGCCAAGTAGGAAGGAGCAGCAGTGCGTAGCACACGCTTCTTGATTAGACCGGGGTTCGAGCCCGTCACCACCAAATACAGAGGATGCGGAAAGGTCAGGGAATGACCACCGCATATCCCAGAGCAATATGGCCTTAGTTGCTAATGCTCCTAAAAACCAAATAACAACTGAGCTGGACAGGTATTTGGAACGAACGGAGAGGTGAAATGGGAGCGTTTTTTTTTTTTTTTGGCTGATGCTGCATAAGCTTGCTTTCTTGCATCGTATGCCAATGCTAATGCTAAATCTCTACCTCTGAAGAAGTTTCCTGTGATTATAAAAAACTTTTAAAACTGGGAATTGTCTGCCATATTTCAACACAATCTGCAAATCACAGAAGAGACTTTCTAAATCTTATGGCACTAACAACTTTTTGTTTTTATGAAACCCCCAAGCATAAAAGATATTAGAACATGTAGTAGTACTAGTAGTGGCATGTGATGCAAGAAAACAAGTGTATGAGCAAAAAAAAAAAAAAAAAATTTACAAAAATTCCCTCTAAATTTTTGTCCAGTTCCTCCTTAAATTTATTTAACCTATCAACTTCCACAACGACAGATGGAAGTTTGTTCCAGCAATTAATCACCCACTGGCTAAAGGCAAATTTCTTCACATCTATTCTACATCTGTCTTTCCTCAATTTGAATTTATGCCCCTTTAGGTTTGTAATCTGAACAAGTGGAAGAATCCCATCAGAATTCAGCATGCTCAACCCATTCAAGGCCTTATACACCTTGCAGGTGCCTAGTCTCCAGCCGCTGCAATTTGCAGAACTTAAGCCTCTCTTGGTAAGAGAATCCCTTCATTCCCTCGCCAATCTTGTTGTCCTTCTCTGTACACGCTCAAGCAAATCTACATCCTTCCTAAAATGAGGCCTCCAGACCTGTACGCAGTATTCAAGGTGTGGCCTGACCATTGCCTTATACAAAGGGACAATCACCTCCTTTTCCCTGCTAGCAAAATTCCTGTATATCATTGACAAAACCCCATGACCTGCCCTGGCAGCCTGTCTGCATTGCTCAGAAAACTTCATATCTGACTGCACAATTACTCCCAGGTCTTTTTCATTTTCTACCACCTTAAGTGTAGTACCACACAGTTGGTACATTTCTCTGGGGTTACTTCTATCCGTATGCAGTACTTTGCATTTGTCAATGTTAAACTTCAGTTGCCACTTCTCAGCCCATCTGCCCAAATTTTCTAGACCCTGGTGCAGTAGCACACTTCCATTACTGTTATTAACAACCCTGCCAACCTTCGTATCATATGCAAACTTAAGTTTAGGGAAGGGAAGACATTACTACAAGCTGTATTTGGAGATTAATTGGAACTTTCAGGGATTCAGAATTCTGTTTCTGTTATGACAGGCATTGGAGCAGTAAACTTGTGTTCTGTTGCATCATCCTGATGAAAAACACACCACGGTGCAAATTGCCTCACCACTTCATGTTAATAACCTCATACAGTTTCACTATTTTATTGTGTATAATACTGGCTTATGATTATGGCTATGGCTGTATGCTGAAGGAATAACCAAGCTGCACTCCTAGGCATCTCAGAATACAAAGACTTGATTTGCAGGCAGCATGAATTTCTTAGCTGGTGGCAGAAATTATGAGTGTTTCCAGGTTAGATTCAGGATCAAAGTGGAATGTGCTGGAACATAATCCCATAGTGTTGCTGGTATATCAGTATAGACCTCTATGCAGACATGCACCTCCTGATGCAGATGCAGTCAGTCCTTGGTGTTCCTAGAAGCCCTCGTACAATATAAATAATAGGCCTTATTGGGAAAAATATGGTTAGGTGCCGACCACTCAAGACTGAACACACATTTATAACCCAAACATTACCACACAAAATTAATAATCATGATAAAATACTTACGTATTTTATTGTGATTATTATGTAATAAAATATTGCTAATGCTTTTTCTTTTATCATTTGCAAACTTGTTCCTGATCTCTTTGTTTGTTCTTCTATCTAAACAAATAATAGACATTCCATCTCTTCCAATTTTTTATGTCTTGATCTAATGGATTTTGTTATACTTTGAGTAGTTCTGCTGTAAAAGTTGCTTTTTTATTTTCTGTGCATTCTTTCTAATTGTTCCCAGCATTGCCTCATTTAGTCCTGTAGCATGCACAATATCACATGATCTTTCATTCTGCTCAAAGCATTTCACAATTTTATATTTTTAGAAAATATTTTTTTTTCTCTGAACCCACAGTATTATCTTCACCAGCACGCTTCCTTTTCACAGTTTTTTCAAGTGTTTTACTCATTTTTAGGTAATAAAGCACAATTACAGTATAAAAAGAACAAAAATGAGGAGTCATGCCTGATACTCACAAACAAAGCAGCGCACTTGTAGCAACTGAATAAACAATGCAACGCAGTAAGCATTGCATTCATCCCAGCTGAATTATTCCGCCATGTTCGACTGCTTTCTTGAAAATGCAAAGCCAAATCGTGCATAAGCGAATTCGGTTCGTGTTATTTGCGACATCATACCCCTATTTATAAATCACGTATGATTGAATTCATGTAGTGTAAACACGTGTTATACAAGGACTGACTATACTTGATAACAACAGAAGATGCAGGGATTCTTCCTTCTGAATGATACTTCTCACACACTCAAAATTTCAGGTTTCAAAAATGCCTAGTTTGTAAACAATATTTTGATTGAAAATGGTGTTCAAAAATTTGTTTTCAGCCAGAGAATGATTGTCAGAACAAACTTCCATTTGGTATTGTGGAAGTGGATAGTTCAAATAAATTTAAGGAAGGATTAGACAAATTGTTAAAGGCGATGGACGGGTTTTGTTTTTGTTTTTTTTTTTTGCTGATGTTGTATAAGCCGCTACTAATAATACTAATGTGAAAAGTATGAAAAGGATTATGTAAATAAGCCATTTTATGATGTTTTGCATATGATATCCACAACTTATTACAGGCAAAAGAGAGATTTTTTTAAAATTTCCATATGGTTAAAGTCTTTTACAGTCTGCTCTTCATACTAATCCTAGTTTATGCAAAAATTACTATTTAATAAAAAAATTATTTAATTGAACTAAAGGTGATTATTTTTCTTGTTGTAAGTTAGTATATTTTATATAATTTTATCTAGAACTCTGGAGACGATTTGGACTGGGGAATACATAAGTTGGCAGTGATTGTCCCATTCAGAGATCGATTTGATGAATTACTACACTTTGCTCCTTATCTTCATGACTTTTTAAATAAACAGAGAATACGCCACAGAATATTTATAATAAACCAAGTTGACCACCTTCGGTAAGTGTGTCATTTTTAAAAGTGACTCATAAACATTTCTCTGATATTTATCCATATAGAAACTTTTATCCATTCTGAAACTTTGGATTTAATACAGTACATCTTCACTGGTGTCAGGGACAACTTGAACACCATTATAAGTAGTAATGGACATAATTGAGAAGTTATAATAAATTATAGCAAGTCATTCAATTATGAGGCCGCCTTAGCTGAGTGGTCAGCGCACGGTGCATAAGTACACGTGCCTTGATTGACCCGGGTTCAAACCCCTGACTGCTGAATATGGTGCTGTTTCTTGTATTCTCTCTACGTTGTGAACTCCTGACAGTGTGGTCATCCCAGAGTATAAACAGAAAATTTATTATTTATTATTTTGATTATAGGAAATCATTCAGTTATTTCCATTTAAATGATATATTTGGATTATTTCATTTGATAATATCATTCGATATGCCCATCATTATTAAATTGGCTATAAATATATAGCAAAAATAAAATTTAACGAGTTTTTTTAACATAAATACTTGATGACTAAAAGATGACCAGTATTTTTATATAAGCAAGTCTTACTATTTTGTTTTACTTATTATTAGTTTTATTATTTTGCCATCAGTGATTGAAATAAGATAATAGCAAATACACTATTATTGTAAATTTTTTACAATATAAGTGTATCTGCCTCCCACCTCCTTCTTTCAGTAATGGAAAGACATTTGTAGTGTGAGTTGATGTAAAGTTTATCTGCATATCTATTGCATATTATTTGTTTCTTCTGTGTTTTGCTTAGCGCTGCATTGTTAAAATGTTTTAGTAGAAGCAAGCTTGAATCAACCTAATTAATTTTTGCTATGTGTGGACAGTATACAACAGAAACATGGAAGAAAAAAATGTACAGTGTTACTAAAGGTGCATATGTTTTGCAGTTAATTTTTTAATTACAAGATTGGTGATCAAGAAAAAACATTTTACACTGCTACAAATGAAAGCTACAGGATACCTTAAGGGGAAAGGACTTCCTTGAGTATGGAAGATATTTGTAATGGTGCTAAATTATGCCTTTCTAGTAGTACCACGTTATATCAAGATACTATGTGTAAGCAGGTTCATGGTGCAGCTATGGGTTCTCCAGTTAGTGCTATTATTGGCAACTTAGCCATGGAAGAGGAGCTAGAGTCCAGAATTTTTTGATGGGTCTGTTCTGCCTCCCCCATGCATGCATGGAAACTCTATGTCGACAATACATTTGCCGTTGTACAGAGGGGAGGAGAGGATGATGTTCTCAGCTTCCTCAATGGTTTCTCCCCTTTAATTCAGTTTACCTCACAGGTGGAAATAGACAATTCTCTTCCTTTCCTTGATTTGTTGGTTTGTAAGGATGGCCCCAGAGTAGAAACAAGAGTGTGTAGGAAACCTATAAGCCAGGGGCAATATGTGTATTACAACATTGCACAAGCCAACAATCATAGGAATAGTGTAATTAGGGCCCTATTTGATAGGGTCGGGTCCCACTGCAGCACCTCAGAGGATAGAATGGAGGAGATGAAACGTGTCACAGCGAATCTCCGAAAATGCGGCTACCCTAGAAGATCTTGGACAAACATATTCGAGAAGCTGAACACAGGCAAAGAGAGGCATTCGCACCCACTGCTACCCCATATATTCCCTACTATCCTGGCTTAACAGAGTGGATCTCTAGAATATTATGTGCCTGTCAGATATGCTGTGTGCAGCTCCCAGGGCAGAGATTGCACACAGTTGTGTCAAAGATAAACGATCCTGTACCTATTAAGGTTACAAGTGGGGTTATATATGAGATCAAACGTCTTGACTGTGGGAAGTGCTATGTTGGAGAGACAGAATGCGGGTTTAAATATTGTATTTGGGTACATATTAGCACAATAAAGACTTCAGACTATGAGAAATCTGCAGTGGTTGAACACTTCTGGGAAGAGAACCACCAAATTTCTCTAGGCAATGCCGTCATCGTTGATTGTTTGCATATTGGAGCCAGAAATGTCTCAAGAGCTTGTGGATTTGTTTATCAGAACATAATGCCATTAATAGAGATAGGGAAGTTCATATTCATCCCTACTTTAAAACTGTAATTTTTGGAAGGGATGAACAGTTCTGCTTGGCACACTCCCGAGCAATTTCTAGTCTTCATGCACATGTGGAGGATAATTCCTATGCTCCTGCAGTAATGCGCTGTAATACTGCTGATGTTATTTAAGGATTATGTCATGACAATCAAGTTTCACTGTTGATAAAGGAGGCAGTCACCTTTGAAAGCTATTGTTGTTTTATCACTTTTAATTTGTAATGTTTCATATATTTTAATTTTATATATTTATCTATCATTGTATCACTTTTAACTCTACAGCTTTCAGTGTGTTTTATTTTTACATTTTATTCTGATTTTATTATTCCATGTTAATAAACTTTCAGTCATATATGGTTGGTGTATTCCATTCAGTTATTATGAGTCACCTTTTTTATGTTTGGCTTCAACAATTTCTGTTCCGCTTTCCTTTCAGTCACCACAAAGTAATTTAGCTCCCTGTTCAAGTTTGATAAAATTCTGGCATCCTCTCCCTTAAAGAATTCATCACGTGTAAATGTGGATGGAAAATACCTGTTCAGTTTGTTTGCAACCTGAGTAGGATCATTAACAGTTAACCCATTGACATCAATTGGCCCAATGCGATTCAATCCCTTCCTTCTGCCGTTAATATAAGTAGTCTCTGCTGCTTTTCTTTGCATTCTTTGCCAGAGACTTCTCACAATCTGCCTTAGCTTGCAAACAAACTGGCTGAAATAAAAAGGAATATTGTTCAAGGCTAAACCTTGAACAATATTTCTTCATTGGTATGAAAAGTGTAGTAGCGTCTATGATTACTACCCCGAATGCTTCCCATTTAGAATTCGCTGATGGTAACATCATCAGTTAGTCCCATTGTATAGAATTTAAAAAGTCCGAGACCACTGTAGTCACCCTTACAAAGGCAAAAGCCTTTACCCTTAACAGTAATTATGTCTTTAATTAAATTTCACATTAGGACACTGTAATCACTGCCACCCAGTGGGACTTTTACCCGCAGATTCTTAATGCATGAAGAATCACTGCTGATAACCAGATTAAGAGTGTTGCTTCCTCTTGTTGCCTCTGTAGAAACTGCTGCTGCTGCTGCTGTAGAAAAGTCCTCCAAGAAATCTACAAAAGCCTTGCTAGTGTGTGAAGACCAACCCACAAATTCCACTCAACATCTGGAAAGTTAAAATCATATAGGAAATAAATCATATCCCATTATAAGACATTCTGATTTACTGGCCCACTCTATTTCTGTGTATAGCTGTTTGATATACTCATCACGGTTATTAGGTCTATAACAAACTCCTACTCTCAGTTTTGTTTTTGCAGTACTTATATCACACCAGGCTCGTTCAGTGTTGCACTGGTCACCCATGTCGAGTGGATGCTTTGTCTTAGATTTAATATGCTTCTTAACTAAGAGCATAACCCCTCAACCTCTTCTCTCTCCTCTCTGTACACATTGTACTCCCCATATTCAAATTCAGCATCAATTGGACATATGAAAATATGTCCAAGGTCATGAGTGCAATAAAGTACCATGACTTTGCTTGGAATGTCTGCAGTCATCTTAAGATAATTGGATTATTCACTGTTCTACAGGGAGGTTCACAAAATACTGTTGTTTTCTATGTTTGCGTGGCAGTCATACAACAGAAAAACATTATATTGTACAGTCATGGGAAAAGTGGGAAGAATTTTTACCAGGGCTGTATAAGTAATATAAAATGTTTTCCACCGGTGGAGCCAAAATAGGTTCCTCCACCTTGTATAAAGCTTGAATTGATTAAGAATTTTGTCAAGTTTTGATAAAGAAGGAAGTGGATTCTGCTACCTAAGGGAAGTGTTTCCCAATTTAATAGATGCAATACTGAAAGAAGGAATTTTCATTGTGCCTCAGATAAACTCCTCAAAGATGATGTATTTGAAACAAAGTTACAGGGTACTGAAAGCTTAGAGATCAGTTAAAGCAGTTGTGCATGGATTTCTTGGAAGACAATTATATTTGATATTGTCTTTACTGCAATGTTATAAAGATATGCACTGCCAAATGTCTTCGAATACTCATTTTCTTCATTTCTACTTTAATTTTCCTCAAAATTTTGGAAGATTTAAGTGATGAGCAAGGGGAATGAGGGGTGATGAGCTTTCATCAGGATGTATCCACAATGGAAAAGCTGTATAAAGGTCATTGATATAATGCCGTGATGGGAGATTACTTTTGGTTTCTTTAGAGGGAAAGCAATTTTTTTTAGAATCTGCAACTTTTATTCCTGAGTTGCAAAAAATTCTTTCTTGATGGCCAGCATTAATTTCTTTAATCCTTTAAATTTTTAAAGTAACAACTACCAACTTCCACAACATTAACAAATTTTTCTGTATCTGTCCTGTAAATTTATATCTTATGTGTGTGTAATCGGAGAAATAGTAGATGCTGTCCGCATTTAAATTATTCAACCCATTTAAAGCCTTAAACACTTCAATCAGGTCTCCTTACAGGTGACTAGTTTTCAGATTCTATAATTTAGAGAACTCAAGAGCACCCATTTCTATTGCTAATTGATATTGTTTCTCTTTGCGTCCATTTCCAACAGATTCTCCATTCTTCCTAAAATGAGGCTTTCAAACCTGTATACAGTACTCAAGATATAGCCTAATCACTGCCTTGTATAACGGAATAATCACTTCTTTGTGCCTGCTAGCAAAATTGTTGTGCAGTAAAATCCCATTACTACCTACTTAATGAATCATTAAGTAGGTAGTAATGAATCATTTTGTTGTTCCAAAATTTAGTTATAATGAATGAATGTTGAAATAATTTTCTGTTGAAAATTATTTCAACAGAAAATTATTTCAATAGAAACATTATTTATTCAGAAATTTTTCTGCGCTTTTCTGATATTAAGAAGTAGCAATTTCTCTTTATTTTACTTAAATATTGACTTTGTCAATAATAAATAAAGGAAACAAAAATACACATATTACAATTTGAAAGCATATTGTATTTATAAAAAATATTATACTGTATAAAATTTTAATAACTTGCACTTTCAGATATTTGGTAGAGTGTACAATAAATATAACTCTTATTGTTACTTTGCATGTATGAATAGTCAGTTTTTGTTTTCAATATCTTTTTTTTTTTTTTCATTAATAAATATTCAACTTCAGTGTAATTTAAAATGTGTGGAATCAGGTACTAACTTAAATTAGATTGAAATCTTTATTGAAAGGTTTAACTACAGTGCTACAGAAATATTTGCTGTCACCTTTTCATGCTTGTAATAGAATTTTGTACTCTTCAGAAGTATTAGTTAAAGGTACAATGGATTTGAAGTTGTCCTCTTCGTTCCAGCTTCAACCGAGGTTCTCTCATCAACATTGGCCACCTTCTGAGTAGAGAGGAATGTGACTATTTAGTAATGCATGATGTTGATTTGTTGCCAATGAATCCACAATTGAGTTATAGTTATCCAGCTGATGGTCCATTTCATGTTGCTGCTCCAGAACTTCATCCCAAATATCATTACAAAACTTTTGTTGGAGGAATTTTAATATTAACTCGGAAGCATTTTGAACTTGTAAGTATGGTTTGGTCTGATAAATATATTTCTAATAGAAAATAAAAATTATATTATTAAAGTAAAATATTTAAGAATACCATTTTGTATTTCAGTTGATCACTGTATATGAGGCAATTTGTGACAACTTCAATTTATTACAATTGTAATGTTAAAGTGTGGGTAAGAGAAAAGCTCAGTTTGACTATCATCAGTAAATGCATTCAGACCTCTAACAATTAATTCATATCTAAGGTACAAAATTAACTAATGGATTAAGCTGATTTTTGAGATTTTGAAGTGTATATATCAAATATTTTCATAAATAATAAAAGATATAAATAATTGATCTGCAATAGCTGAATATTCAGAATGAACAATAGAATGTTAATCAGTATGCTGTAGTAAAATATGAAGGCTGCTAGAAATTCTGTAATCCTTGTCCACAGTAGTATATTGTTTAAATAAATTATTAGTGTTAATAAAGACAAATTGATGCAAGAAAGCCAAGCTCATTTAGCATCAGTCTTAAAAAACAAACAAAAAAACTGTCCCCATGTTTCATTCAATTATCTGTCTAACACTCTTTATTGTAAATGTTCTGCAAGGTAGTAGTAGATTGCTTCAGCAGTTAATGATATGTTGATTTAAAGAAAATTTTCTTGTATTTAGAAGAAAATGGAAATTTAAAAGAAATTCCCATTATTATATAATTTACTCAAATCTTTTGGAGCCTTAACGACTTTGATCTGATCTTTGCAATACACAAGGCTAAATTTCTCACTATAGGAATATTTCTTTATATCAATAACTAATTGATATTAAGTTGTTCTCTGCTGCATATTTTTAGTAGATTCATATCCTTCCTGAAATGAAGCATAACATAAGTTGGCTAACTTGGTATAATACTCAAGACATGGCCACCAAGGTTTTATATAATGGAATAATTACTTCTTTGTCATAAGTGTTCTTTGAAGTGCTAACCAAGCACAATTAAAAATAAAAATTTAATTTATGAACTAAAATATACACAAATAAAAATATAAAATAAGCTGGCTGTGAAATATATTAAAATCTTTTAAAAACTATTCAGTGATGGAGGTTTGCAAAACCTTCACGATTCAGCACTGGTATACCATTTTTGGAAGGAGAATCACCAGAAAGATCCTTGAATGTCCAAATTATTGATAAAGTAGTAATAAATGTTGTTGTTGTTGCAGATGTCTTGAGACATACAGTCAGTATTAAACTAAACATAAATAGGGATGGGGGTTAGAATCCACCCTATCTTTGAGAACAGCTATACTACAAGACAGCCATTGGTGATATGCTTGTACTCTTGACCTGTGTCACTATTGACATGACAAGAGTGTGTCATCTCTAAGCATATAATAAAGTTTTCTCACCATCTTTTCACAAAAATAAGCCTGGCAAAAGTTTTATATAAAATATAAAATATAATAAATATAAATATAAATATAAAATATATATTTTATAGCAAGTTTATATTTGTATTTATAGTCTGTAAATTAAACTTTTATTTTTACTTGTGTTTTGTCAGTGCTCCAGAGAAAACTATTATGAATGCTTCATCTGTCCTCTGAAAGTTTTTCCAACTCTTGATTTTTTTTTTTTTTTTAGTAAAATTCCTACATCATAGGTAAAATACCATGTACTGTTAATAAAAACTTAATATTATGTGCAATTATGAAAAAAAAAAAAAATTTATATAGCTTTTATTTAATGCATTAAAATGAAGAAATATATAATTTTATTGGCAGTTAGGAAGGTTTATAGTTCACCATTGGCCAAAGAATATAAGTTACATGGCAATATTTTATTTGTTTATGATTTTTCGAAGATCCCACAAAACTTTTATATTAACTTATGACCACCAGTGAACTGTCAAACCCCCAGCAATCATTTACAGATGATTACAAAAAGGATTTGACAGTTCTTTAATAGTTAAAATTTGTGGTCATTAGAAAACATTTATTTCATTTCATTTCAATAATTAAACATTTGGAAATAGTCCTGGCGCCCTGTTACTGACAGAACCATTGTAAACAAAGAACTTTATTTAGCAAGTCTGCTCTTTCATGATAAATAACCAGTACTTTGAATATCAGTGTTGGAAGTGCACATTTCATCATTAACAACAATCACTTATAAAAATGTGTACACAATGGGTTCCAAAGTTTCTTTCTGTTGACTATTCAGTGGAAAGAAACTTGTTTCCTTACTTACAGAAATATTTTGTAAGCTTTCAAAATGAGGTTGATGAATTTCTACATTGTATTAGTAGTAGTGGCAATTGATGCAAGAAAGCAAGCTTTCTTGCTTTCAAACCATCCATTTCCACAACAATGGGTGGAAGCCTATTCCAACAATCAACCACTCGTTGGTTGAAGGTAAACTTCTGCACATCTATTCTGCAACCATCCTTCTTCAATTTAAATTTATGCACCCTCATATGTGTAGTCTCAGCAAGAGGAAAAATGCTATTCACATTCAGCTTACTCAATCCATTCAAGGCTTTAAATACCTCAATCAGATCACTCTGCAGGTGCCTAGTCTTCAGATGCTGCAATTTACAGAACTGAAGCCTTTCTAGGTAAGAGCACCCTTTTGTTTCCTTCACCAATCTGGTTGCCCTTCTCTGCACCCATTCCAACAGCTCTACATCCTTTCTGAAGTGAGGCCTCCAGACCTGTATACAATACTCCAGATACGGCCTAACCATGGCCTTGTACAAAGGGATAATTACCTCCTTATCCCTACTAGCAAAGTTTCTGTATATCATCGGCAAAACCCCTGAGCTGTCCTGTCAACACATCTGCACTGCTCATAGAATTTCATATCTGACTGTACAATTTCCCCCACATATTTTTCATTTTCTATTACCCTGAGTGTAGTTCCACACAATTGATAAGTTATTCTGAGATTACTGCTACTCATATGTGCAGTACCTTGCAGTTTTCAATGTTAAACTTCAGCTGCCATTTCTCAGCCCATTAACCTAATTTTTCTAAATCTTTTTGCAGTAGCATATCATCATTACTGTTGTTAACCACCCTGCCAAACTTTGTATCATCTACAAACTTTGACATTAAGCCAGATATACCTTCATCAGTATAATTAATAAATATTAAAAACAACAGTGGGCCCAGCACTGAACCCTGGTGAACTCCACTGATAACATTAGTCCATGAAGAGCAGTGCCCATTGATAACCACTCTCTCTTCTTCTACTTAACCATCCTTTTATCCATAGCATTAACTTGCCCTTAATGACACGTTGCTCCAGTTTATGCAACAGTATCAAATGCCTTTCTGAAATCCAAGTACATGATATCAAAATTATTTTTTTTGTCATTCAGTTCCTTGGTCATTGCATCATAGTAACCTATTAAATTGATTACTCAAGACTGCCCCTTAACAATTATTGTTCTAAGTTGACCTAATTTGGCATATCTCTAGGTACGATTTAAGGTTCTGCATTGTGATAATTTAATTTGGTAATGTAATATGTATTTTTGAAAAGTCAACTGTACTTCGAGATATTTGAGAATTTGTGTTATAATTTAAGCATAAATAAGAAAAGCATAAGAAAAACCATAAGAATAGCATTTGTAGTATGATTACACATTTAGTGTACTTCTACAAAACATATGCAAAGTAGTTATTTTACTTTATCTAGATGTATGCTGGATTCTGTGTTTGACTTGTCTGTTGATATCTGTAATCCAAATGGATCACATAACATAAAGGTTGGTTATAATTGTCAAAAATAGAGCTGTAGTTAATTTAAACAGTAAATTCCCTTTGCAGTGACATTTTTTATTTATATCTCTCATTTAAATCATGTCATTAAATTTTTCTGTTACAGAATCAAGGAATAGGTTAAGAAAAAAAAACCTCTGTTTGGATTTGATCACATATACTAAGTAATAAAAACTAAAAACACACACAAAACTTTTATATTCATTACACTTTGGCACAACTGTTGTGATTATGTTTGTAATATCATGATTTACAGTGTCAATTAGTTATTTGTGCAAATTCATCAATTAGTTAATTTCATATTTAAAAATAAAACTCATTAAATTTTGGTCAATATCATAAACTCATTAGTTTCCTGTCACTGGGGGAAAATGCTCCATGACAGTTCCCCAGAATGCTAACATGCAATATAGGAGAAGCAGTTTATGGAGAATATGTTGTGGTGATGGAAAGTGAAGATAAAAAAATTTTATGCAACATTGCAACTAGAAAGATGAGATTTGGATGCACTATTGTGATTCACCACCAAAAGAACTGAAAAATCTGAGTGTCTGGAGAAATGCTGTTTTCCAGGATGTTAACAATGAAATCCATTCAGCATTCTTGTCACCTAAGTACTATCATTAACTGTGAGTGTTACCTTGAAACTCTAATCAAATTACAGACATTGATTTGAAGAGTGCCCTGGTATGCAGATGGAAACACACAAAAATTGATTTTTCTACATTAATAGAAAGTTAGACAAGATATAATTCTAGCTTATTACAGTTGAAAGTAAATGACACTCTCATTACTCTCATCAAACAAGCTGTGCTCTGAAAGCAAGGGTGCCTCCATAGCCAGGTGGGCAGGAGCAGCAGTGTGTAGCACACGCTTTTTGGTTAGACCGCGGTTTGAGCCCGTGACCACCAAATATGGAGGTTGTGGAAAGGTCAGGGAATGACCACCGCATATCCCCGGAGCAATATGGCCTTAGTTGCTAATGCTCCTAAAAACCAAATAACAAACAAACAAACTGAAAGCAAGACATATTCTTCCCATAGGAAAATGTAAATGTATGTTGGAGATTTATTGTAAACATATGAGGAAAATATGTTCCTGAAATAGAAATAAGATATAATCATACAAAATATTTTATTTTTTAATGTAGTCACTTAACTTACTTTTTATTCCATTTCAGTTTTGCAGCAGTTTGCATTCTGGTTACGTTGTTATGGAATATCTGTTTATAATACACAGAATCATATAATGGTAATACTCTAGCCATTATATGGTTTTTGAAGCTTGATATAAACTTTGCCAGAATCCACAACAGAAAATTAGTTGTGGATGTGAATATTAAATAATTGCAACTAAAATTAATAGTATTACCACAAGAAAAAATTCATTACAATACTGGAAATGCAATAACCCCAACTATTAATCATAAGAATTAGCATAATAACAAATACAATAGTATTAAACTATATATAATAGCACACTATGGTGGTATAGTGATAAATGCTTAACAGTAATCCTGGGAAACAGTTTACTGATGAACAGACTTTGCTGTGTAGAATCTGGTTTTTGTGGCAGTATAATCAGCATGATATATTACCATCTGCCACTTGTTTGGAAAGGTCTGAATTTGATTTCTATTGACAACTGGACAAATTTCTAAAACTCTTCAGCTGAGGCTAGTTGCCAAACTCAGGTGGAAGGAATAGTTTTCCCTGTGATTTATTTTGGGTTTTTCGGCTCACACAGCATCCATTATGTTATCTATTATCTGAGTTCATGGACCAAACTACTTGTACATCATTTTAAAATCATTTCAAATAAAGGTCCAAAAATAAATCATAAAATCTGTAATACAAATAAATATTATAAATGCATTTTGTTAATCTAAAAACAGAACCCATTTCCAGGTCTACCATGTCAGTTGCTTAATAGCTCATTGTACAAAGAACTGTTAAACAGTTGAACCCAGGGTATAAAGTAAATAGAAATGTAGGGAGAAGGGGCAGCAAGGGTACTTCATGTAAACAATTTGTTGTGGGTAGTGGGGGTTTGAGTAAGTCACTTCCTAGAATATGAATTCAAAAGTTGAAGAATAAGTAAAATTATTTTGAAAAGGTTCTGAAAGTTTTCTATCCCTCAAAGCAAAAATTATTCTTCTTTAAAATATGAAATGAAAAATTTTATAATCTTTTTGCTCTCAACATAAACTTTGCAGTATAAATTTAAGGTATTGATGATTTATTTGACTATTAGTTTGTACAGAGATTTAAAACAATGCTACGCTGAATCTCTCTTTTTTTCTATTGACATCTTTCTTGCTACTGAACCTCTATGGTTATTTTTGCTTCTAAAACCCACGATTTTGCTTCTTTCTTTCTTTTTTTTTTTTTTTTTTTTTTATCTCACTAATTACCAATCCCTTCAGATTTCTTTATTTACACCTTTTCCTTGCTACTGAACCTCTATGGTTATTTTTGCTTCTAAAACCCACGATTTTGCTTCTTTCTTTTTTTTTTTTTTTTTTCTCCCATCCACTTCCCTCATCTAATGTCTCAGAAAGGTTACATAAAATTCTTTATCTGAATTTATGAAAATGTCAGCTACATAGAAATTATATTAAATATAACCAAGACCTATAATAAAGTTAGTTTGCTTCTCCTTAAATTAATGTTTTCTAAAACTATTTTAGGTAAATGGCTTGTCAAACAAATACTGGGGATGGGGATTAGAAGATGATGAATTCTATGCAAGGATGAAGCAAGCAAAACTAAATGTAAGTAAACATTGGTAGCAACTTTTTACAAATTTTAATTTGATAGTTCATCATTTATGTTAGTGTTTTTTTTTTTTTTTTTTGCAGTACTTATAAAATAATATCTAATAACATAATTTAGGGGGAGTGTAAAACAATCAGTAAATGTAGGAAAATTTGGAAAACTATCTTAATTACAGTATGTAAAATTCAAAAAATATTATAATTCATTTATTACAAAGAAGCCAAACCTGCCAGAAATAATTATTCATACGTGTGGTATTTGTGGTCCATTTGGATCTTTGTTTTCTGTTATGTTTTGAAGTTAAATATCAGAGTATTTATTGTTTCATGCAGTGTACTTTGTTAAAGATTGTGGCTTTTATTTGTTGGCTTTTATTATTTGTTCTTCACATTTCAGAGAAATGTGATGATTCTGCTTACATAAGTATATCACCCTTAGTATTTTTTCTATTTTACAATATTGAACCTTCTAGCCTTGGTTGAATCAGAGTCAGGAATAGTATAAAAGTTTGTACAGTACCCTGAGACTTGTTGTCAAAATCAAAGTATATGAGGTTATAGCACTATAAATTAGTTCAGTACTATGCCTCAAAATTCAGCCTTCAAATTTGGACTTCAAAGCAAAATGAAAACTTATGAAAATGGTGAATACCATTTTATCAATTGATAATGGTCTGGAAAACTGAAATTTTGTCAGATTTTGTTTAGTGAAAACCACTTGTGCAAAACTACCAGGTGTAAAAAAAAAAGTGTGTGTGTGTGTGTATATATAAGACTAATAGAAAGAAGAAATAGAGAAAAAAAGGATAAAGACATAAGTAATAGAGTGAGGAAAGAGTAAAGAAATTATAGTTAAAAAAAAAGCCTTGGTTGAATCAGATACAAATAAAAAGAAATAAGAAATAATAAATAAGTAATAAATATACAAATAAAAAGAAATAAGTATATTGTCACATATCGCACAACAATATCAGAGTCAATCACCAGAATTGCATGAAAAGATGACAATACTTCTGTTACTAATGTAAAGCATATGCCAAAGCAAAGCACAATTAAAAATTGGTGAATAGGTGAGAATTTAATAAAAAAGTTAATGAATTTGAAATATAAGAGATAAAGGCCAAAAGATAATAAATACCGGGGAGAGGGATAAAATAATGCAGGCATATGGTTTATGTGGTCCCCTGCAAATGCATAGTTTCTGAAGTGATTTTTCTTACAGGTTTTGTATAGAAATTGGGTGCATGAACCTGTCAGATGCCCTGCCACTGTTTTTGCAACTGATTGGATTTTTCTTGAAGAATGGTCCATGGTACTGGACGAATGCTAATGATGCTTTTTTTTCACGTTGAAAAGTGAAACAGGTTACTTGTTTTCCCTCTCCCACTAGGTCAATAAAAATCTACAATCCTACTCTCTTATCCTAATTGTTTTTGCAAGGTTTATTATTCTTTTTTTATAGCACAAAGACGATGGCACAAAACTTGGTATTTTCTCAAAATGGCCACTACTCTGTAGGAAGTAGTTTCAGATTTTGCTTGCTGTGAAGGTGTCAAATTTGAAATTATTAAAATAACATGAAAATGGAAGTAATTAAATATATGAAATACATTTTTTTAAATTTTTTTAATAATATTTATATAGAAAATAAGCATAAACACAGTTATTTATATGAGTAATAGAGTTATTTTTATATGAGTAGTAACCAGTAATAGTAATAGAGGCATGTGATGCAAGAAAGCAAGCATATGAGCTTATGTAGCATCAGCCAAAAAAAAAGAGAGAAAGAAATTCACACAACCATTCCCTCTAAAAGTTTGTCCAGTTCCTCCTTGAATTTATTTGAGCTATCAACTTCCACAATGACAGATGGAAATTTGTTCCATCAATTAACCACCCGCTGGCTAAAGGCAAATTTCTGCACATCTATTCTACAACTGTCTTTCCTCAATTTGAATTTATGCCCCTTAGATTCGTAATCTGAGCAAGCAGAAGAATCCCATCAGAGTTCAGCATGCTCAACCCATTCAAGGCGTTATACACCTCAATGAGATCACCTTGTTGATCAGGTCACTTCAATTTGCAGAACTTAAGCCTCTCTTTGTAAGAGGATCCCTTTGTTCCCATCAACAATCTTGTTGCCCTTCTCTGTACACGCTGAAGCAAATCTACATCCTTCCTAAATACACAAGCAAGTTGGCATCTAAGTGCTGAATTTAACATTTATGCAGTTCAAGCAAGAAATATCAAAGCTGTGATGGATAAATTTGAAAGTACAGGGTCCATGTGTGATGCACCCATGTTGGGATGCCCAGAATAAATCAGTCCTCAAAAGTTAGTTCATTGTCTCTCTACAGAACTTGAGACTTCTCAACCAAGTGTTCACAATTTACTGAAGAAAATGTCTCTGAGGCCATATATCCCATGACTGTTTCATCATCTACATGATGAATATGATTCATACTGACCCCCACTCTGCAAGACAAGCTATGGTGTCCCAATGAAGACTGGTTCAAACTCAGTGGGCACATTAACCAGCACAATTGTGTCTACTGGGCCATTGAAAATGAATCCACACATCCTTGTTGAAAAAGAAATAACCCCCCAGGGGTTGACTGTCTGGGCAGCAAGCTCCAGTCAAGACCTCATTGGTCTATTTTTTTTTTATCTTTGATGAGACAGTCGATTCCGATAACTATCTCAACATTTCTAGCATGTTGATAACTATCTCAACATGCTAGAAATGTTTTTTTTATCCTCTGCTGCAATGTCAGAGAGATTTTTTATTTCAACAAGATTCGGGCCCCACCCCATTAAGGAAGGCAGGTACGTGGTTGGCCTGATAACACATTTTGAGGTTGTTGAATAGGCCATTGAATGGCCATCCTGACCACCAGCCCTAACTCCTCCTCCTGAATTTTTCTTATGGGGGTTATAAAATACTTAATATGCAGACAAAAGCAGAAATGTTTTAAAGAACTTCAAGTGATTATTGAATTATTCACTATTATTGATGTTGAGCTGTGTCAAAAGATATGTCAGTGTAGTGGGGTGATTACAAAAGTGCATTGATCATGAAGGAGAATAATTGAACAGTTTGATTAATTCATTGACTAAAATAATTTGGAAAATAAAATTATTGCTCTCTTTTCTCAATTGTAATAAAATAATAGCAATATTGATAAAAATATAGTTCATAATTTGTTTTTATTCTACCAATTGGTTAATAATTTGTACCAAAATTGGACAAATTTTGGACAGTTTGAAATTTCAGGACTTGAATGATCTTTTAAATAAGAAAACACAAGACTAAGAGAATGGTTTTTTGTAACTTATATTATATGTGTAATATCTGTTTTGTAATTTTTAACAAAATTGATACCTTTTTTTTTTTCTTTTTTTTTTTTTAAATAAAAGGTGCAAAACACACATCTTGTTTTAAAATTGTAATTTTTTTTTAACATTAGAAGCAGTAAGCATAGCAGTCTGTTAAAATATAATATATTGGTATTGTTCAAGCTTTTGCTACCACAGTAGGGTTAAAATTTTAGGCATTTTTTGGTGTTTCAGAGGTATATACTCTATATACTGGAATATAGAGTAGCTAGAGCTATACTAATGGAGCTATACAGTATATACAAATTCATGACCCATGGTCATGAATTTGTATATACTGTAGTAGTGATAAATGATGCAAGAATGCAAGCTTATATGGCATCAGCCAAAGATAAAAAGTACCTTCCATTTCACCTAGAAATCTGCTCCAATAGTTGCCTAATTCTTTGCTAAATTTATTCAAGCTATCCACTTTCATAATAACAGACAGAAATTTGTTCCAGCAATCAACTACCTACTGGCAAAAGGAAAACTTCAACACATCTATTCTGCAACGATCCTTCCTCAATTTGAATTTATGTCCCCTTGTGTGTAGTCTGAGGAAGAATCCCATCAGCATTGAGCTTGCTTAATCCATTCAAAGCCTTTAAAACCTCAAATCACCTCTCAGGTGCCTAGTCTCCAGATGCTGCAATTTCCAGAATTAAAGTCTTTCTTAGTAAGAGCAACCCTTTGCTCCCCTCACCAATTTCTTTGCCCTTCTCTGTACCCATTCCAGCAGTTCTACACTCTTCCTAAAATGAGCCACTCGAATTCAGTGCTCAGGATGTGGCTTGACCATTTCCTTATATAATGGGCTATCTCTGTTATTAAAATTCCTGTATATCATTGACAAAAACCCATGAGCTGTCCTGCCAACATATCTGCAGTGCTCATAGAATTTCATATCTGACTGTACAATTACTCACAGGTCTTTTTCATTTTCCACATTTTCCACTACCTTCAGGGTAGTATCACACAGTTGATAAGTTATTCTGGAATACTGCTACCCATATGTAGTACCTTGCATTTGTCAATCTGAAATTTCAACTGGCATTTCTCAGCCCATCAACCTAATTTTTATAAATCTTTTTGCAGTAGCTCAACCTGGTTTCTGTCATTAACTACTCTGCCAACCTTTGTACCATCTGCAAACTTAAACATTAAGCCTGCTATTTCTTCATTGATATCATTAATAGATATCGAAAACAACAATAGGTCTAGCATAGAACCCTGGGGTCTCCACTAATAACATTAGTCCATGAAGAGCAGTGTTCATTGATAACCACTCTTTCTTCTTCTTCCACTTAACTATCCCTTTATCCATAGCAGTAACTTACCCTTAATGCCAGACTGCTCCAATTTGTACAGCAGTCTTTTATGTGCAATAGTATCAAAAGCTGTCCTTTAATCCAGGTATATGATATCGGTTATTTTTTGCATCCAGTTCCTTTCGCATTATAGTATCCATATTTGTCAGACAAGATTTCCCCTTAACAATCCCACATTCTAATAGAAGCAGTGCAAGAATCACTTTCACCTCTGCCTTGCCTCTATTGTTAATCTCTTAGTCTCTGTATCCTCCCACAGGCTAGTGGTTTTCCTTACACTGCCTTGATAGCATTAGCAAATTTAAGTTTGTTTATCTGTACAGTTAGATTATCATTAAGAAAAACAGTGTTAGTAAGGTGTCACATTGTGCCTCTATGTTATAGAGACATTGTTGGCTTGAAATTAAAACCACCTAAGGTTAGTTCTGATATCCAGCTGGTATCTTTTTCTGAGGTGGATTGTATACACTATATGTCATTCTGTATAGGGATATGTATTTGAACAAATGACATCAAAAGAAAGCAAAGAATCACCACTAGTGATCATATGCCAGATGTATTGAATAAAATCTTTAGAATTCTGTACAGTAAATGTAGTCTTACCCAAAAGCCAGGTGGTGGGTGAGAGGATTTGCAGAAGAAATGAGTCTTTGAGGAGTGTTAGATTTATAAATCTTAGGTAGCGATATCACAATATGATGCTACCAGCTAATATCATAACAGCCTTGTTCTGTTACTTCTGCTTCTTTGCTATTTAAGCTTCCAGTATTAATAGTACTGGTTAAATCAGTTAAATCATCTTAATGATTGTTCCAGTAACATACGCAGCAGTCTATCTCCTGTTTTTCTGACAAGCACAATGAATGTGTTGAGGTGATTAGTCTTGATTGCTTTGTCCTACCATAGTGTTATGATTTCGTGCAATAATTCATCCAGTTGATCGGCTTGGTCCCATATTGGCAATCCATCTTTGTTTGTTCAGTTGTCATTTACCTGGCTTCCTACTAGGTGGTTACACCACAAGAAGTGAGGAATGGATATTAGATCTGGGGCCCACTCAGTTCCTCACAAGCCTATCTTTGGAGATCTGTAGGTTCCCTCCTAGTTAGATAGCTTCAGCCTCTTCAGTAACAAAGAGTAGCACCATATTATAAATAAATGTTATACTTCTCTTAGAAGCACTGCTTAGTTTGCTGTTCATGGTGAGGCAACTCATAATAACCACACAAAGTGAGAGATCAATGCCAATGAAAGGTCTGGGTTGTTTTTTTTTTTTTGGTTTTTTTTTTTATGAACCTTGTTTGTTAATTACCTTATTATTTTGACTGAAAGTTTTATTTGCATCTTCTGATAAAATTAGTTCTTTATTATGACCTTTTGGTTCCCCATCCATTTTATTTTTATTTCCTTACTAACATTCCTACCTTTTAGATATTGGTAGAAATTTGGGCAGTATTGGATATGCTTTTCTGGTGAATTAAAATATAATTATCAAAGATGTCTTTGTATGCGTAAGATGTGTGCTGAGAGGAAGGGGAAAAAAATAAAGCCTTTATTTTTCTTAATTCTTTTCATGATAAATAGTTGGTGTTTTTTGTGTTTTCAGTTAAGTCGACCTCATGGCATTTCTACTGGGATGCATAACACGTTTCAACATATCCATGATCGTAGTGTTCGTAGGCGTGATACAGCAAGACTGTACAATCAAAAAGAGGTAAGGAATTCCATAAAGTATGCTATATGTATCTATTAATGTGAGTATGTAAAAAAAAAATTTTAATTGCATTTGTATCATCTTGTAATGTTATTATAGTTATGTAACTATTATTATAGTTCATGCTTGTTGATCTCACATATGTTACACTATTGAAAAAATTAGGACCTTTGTCCTTATCTTTTTTACCATTGACTTGCATGGCATTAAAAGGTGAAGGCAGAATCAAACCATAAAATCACCATCTAACATTTTAAATTTAAAAAATAAGTGATTTGTCTACACTGTAACTAAAAGGGAAACTTGTACCTAATATTGGTCATCTCATGTCTTTCAATGTGAGTTGGCTATTTTGAAGTCACATTAGAAAGTGATTGGAGGAATAAGAATGTGATGTGTGTTAGCTGATATTCTTGACTAATATGAAACTTTAATCACTGTATAAGAAGTTATTCAAATTAATAAGTTAAAGGATAACCAGAAAGCCTCATGTAGGTTATATCTAAGTTCAGAGTTTCTAATATACATTAAAATTGCACAAAAAAAAAAAAAAATCCTTGTTGCTGCTTCTTCCCCCCCCCTTCAATCTCTTGCTTTATATCAAAATGGAATGCAGGTATAAAACAGTCAATACAATAAATTGCTAAGATTATACAGGGTACATCAGAAATGGCACATTTTGCTAGTGTTTTTGTCTCCTGCATGTGCATATTTGGAGTCTGCTTTTAGTGAGATTGTAAAACATGCCAGGGAGATCATTTCATCATGGAGCATGGATGCATTCAATGTCATATTTCATGTATTCAGTGGTTTTTTTGAAAGCAAAGCATAACTTTCAGCAGCTTTGTGTTCTGAATGTAACCTCTATCAACTCCACCAAGTCAGGGGTAGCTACCATTTTATAAATGCACCATTACTGTAGCAGTCAAAATTACAGAGTGAGAGATTGATATATACTTTAAATACAGAGCAAATTCACTTGTCACTGAAACAGCTCAAGATGATTCATTCAGTATTACGCCCATCTCACCAAAATGGCTGTTTATGAAAGTGAAAATGAAAAAAAATGAATTGACTAAATTTCTGAATGTATTTTATGGGGTTAAAGTGGACAGTATTACCTGAACTTAAAAAAATAACTCAAACAGTTATTTTTCAATGAAGCAAATTTTCTTTTGAATGGTGATATCAACAAACAGCATTGTCATAACTGGGTTACCAATAATCCACATCGTATTGATGAATTGCTACTTCACTGAAGATGACAGTATGTGTGTTGTTTTAAGATTATTGGTCCCCTTTTTTTTTTTTTTCCCTTGAAAATAAAAGTGGCCAAGATTTCAATTCAATCACTGCAGAACACTAAAGTGACATGATTTAGGAATTACAAATACAGAATGTACAAATTGACAGCATAGACAAGATGTGGTATCAGTGTGGCAGAGCAACATCAAGCAAGAGCAAGTATGAACCTTTTATTCAAAATCTTTCCAGGCCAGTCCATTTCTTACTTTGGATGTGTCATTCATGCCCCCGATCATACAACACCTGACTTGTGTGCATGCAACTAAGCCAAGAATTACGGAAGAGTTCAAGCCCTCACAGATAGCACAGTTCATATAAGCACCATCCTCCTCACACCAGATGGAAAAGGCCTCAGTTTGAATCCCATCAGTGATATGAGGAAATTTTATGGGCTTTTTTCTCAAAAAACAGCCGAATTAGTTATCCTCAGGTGAGGTTGCTCCCAGGAACTCTGTGTTTTTTATTTATTTTTTTTTTTTTTGTCCAGCAAAACGGCAAATTGACCACAGAACACACTCGATTTACAGATGTAATATATATGGTCTAAGTTGCTGATGCACATACAACTACAAAAAAAAAAACACAAAAACTCAAACTATGTATTAGTAAAGAAATTACTGGGATAAATGGAAGAATTCTCTGCAGAGTTATGAAAATTTTCATTCAATGTGTTCTCTTATATTATATTAAAAAAGGAATGCAGGTACAAAACAGTTGCCCCGAGCTATGTAATGCAAGTAATATTGGAAGCGATGCATTTATACATTCACTATATTCAAGATGAAACTCAAATGTCAAATAGATATATGTGAGTGAGTTTATTTTTCATTCTTTAAATAAAAACTTGTTTACTATCTCTCGGTTGCTTTGGACTCTATAGATCAGGGTTTCTCAACTGAGAAGGTTGACACTCATCCTGTGGATTTGAAGGATATCCTAGAAGGTCATAATGTATCATAATAAATTAAAAAAGTGATTCAGTCTCAAACAGTGAAGGGAAACCAGGCACTTGTAATGACCAGTAAGGGAAGGTCGTGGATTTTATTATAAGATAATCATTATGTTTCTGTATTCAATATGTGATGCAGTGTGGTTACAGATTGAGATTGTAATGCTTCATTATTCAAACTGTAAATTCAACTTAAACATTTCTCACCCATGTAAATATTGAGCAATCATCATGTTTTTTGGTTGTAAGTAATAATCACAAAAAAAAAGGTCTAATTAACTCAACAATACTGCACAATTAGGGGGGTATTTCGAACCCTGTTTGTGATTGTTTTCAAGTTTAGTGCATTATATGTGCATTTGTTTTTTACTTTATAAAAAAATATTTTTTAGGCTACAAAACACAGGGTCACATTACAGGTGATGCAGTATTCAATATGTGATGCAGTGTGGTTACAGATTGAGAATTTAATGCCTCATCATTCAAACTGTAAGGCGCCTCCATAGCCAGGTGGGCAGGAGCAGCAGTGCGTAGCACACGCTTCTTGATTAGACCGGGGTTCGAGCCCGTGACCACCAAATACGGAGGATGCGGAAAGGTCGGGGAATGACCACCGCATATCCCCTGAGCAAAATGGCCTTAGTTGCTAATTCTCCTAAAAACCAAATAACAACAACAATGACAATCAATCTGTAAATTCAACTTAAACATTTCTCGCTCATGTAAATATTGAGCAGAACTTTATACAACACAGTGTTGTATAAAGCAGAGTGAAAGCATTTCCTGAACTTCCTAGACTTGCAAGAAAATCTCAAAATGGGTTTGGAATGTTATTGTAATTTTGCAGAATTGTTTAGTTAATTAGATCTCTTCTGTGATTATTACTTAGAACTAATAAACTAAGAATTTTGCTTAATGTTTACATGGCGAGAAGCATTTAATTTTAACTTGAATTTGTAGTAGATTCACTTATATATCATTTATATTAAAATACAAATTATATTTTATTGCTGACCATTCAAATTTCTTATGGGTTACCAATGTTATGGATTACCAATAATTTAAAAATATGGCTCTTGACCTAACTTCATGGATTCATTTATTAATACTTGCATTTGGTTTTTCCCTTCTAAAAACATTTCTTTATTTTTAGTCTACCAGGAAAAGGGACCGTATTACAGGCTTGAACACAGTGCAATATAAAGTAGTCAGTCAGCATCAGCTTACTATTGACAAAGCTCCAGTGACTATTTATAATGTGAAGTTGATTTGCAACCACACATTGACTCCATGGTGTGAACATCGATCTTCAGCTCACTACAACAGTAAAACATAGTTGTATTTATTAGCCAAATCACTGTATATTATATTGATGTATTTAAGGTTTCTCATCCCCCCCCCCATCACCACAAAATTAATCTTCACATATTGTATATTTTTTGATATTTGCAGTTGTATTAAATAAGATATTTTTTATGCAGTAAACAGTGTTAAATATGATTTTCCTATTTAATAATTTTAATAATCTTAATATTATTAAGTATTCATGAATTTTTTCTTTATTAAGAAATTTAAAAATATTACTTAATAAATAATTATTGAAATTTAATTACTTGAACTAAAAACACCTCACTTGTGTAAAGATTTTAAAATCTCTTTATTATTGGAGAATTGTTTAGTTAGCATATGTTTTGTGGATGTTTTTTCCCTTTCTTCTTAAATAATTGTAATTATGCTATTACAGGCACTCCCTGACTTATGTAAGGGTTGCGTTTCGTGGAACTCTGCATAAGTCGAAATTTCCCTAAATGCTTATGCAACACTCGCCAACTATGCTTGCTGAATTTGATTGAAGCAAAAAATAAATGTTCGACGAACATGTAAATAGAATTATTTATTCAATTTTTTTTATCTCGTGTGTGTAGGAAAAGTTACAAAAGTGTGCATTACAAAAATTTCAAAATTGTAAAATTACAAAAAAAGGAGGGGACAGGCATAATGTCAGCAAGTTTTACCCTTTGAGCATCGTTGCCAGAATTAACGTCTCCAACTGATAAGTAGGCCGCTGCAGAGGTTGGGGACTGTGGAAATTTAGAAGGGGTTTTTTTTGAACACATCACAAAATTTCTCTGCTGCTGCAGAATCGGCACTGGTGACTTCATTGCATACTTTAGCATTGTGGAAACCAGCGCAATGCTTGAACCTATTAAACCACCCAATTGCTTGCCATAAACTTGACTTTGGGTTTGTCATACTTATCCTTAATATCTTTATAAATACTTCTTGCTTTTGCTTGAATGGCCATTAGGCTATTAATAATATGGATGGAATATCTGATTTTCCATCCATTAATAATATAGCTTTTCCATCTTCTATATAGCACTTGAACACTGTTTTGTGATCACTGTTCATCTTAAATGCATTGATCCTTTAACATGTTCTTTTATATGCCACTGTCCTTTGAAATAGCATTAACTGTTGAAGCAGCGAAGCCTAAATCCCATGCAGTAGATGACAAACTTTGTCTTGCTTCTTACTTCTTAATCATTTTCATCTTCATTTCTAAATCAATTTTGTTTGGCTTCCTAGCACTTTTCATTGGTCACTTCCCTTCATCATTGTAATAAGTAAATAGGAATGAAAAGAAGATTCTGAAATTTTATTTATGACGATTGAAGAAACATATTGAAGATTTCAGTGAAGGGGAACACATTTCACCATAATAACATAAAAACCCACACAATTCCAGTTATCGGGATTATCGCAAATGCAATAAGATCGAGTTTACTACCCGTTTATAATTAGATGCACTAACAGAAAAGCCCAATAAACTGGAAAGTGCAAATTGTTTTTATTGTTTTATGGTCGTGACCTCCAGAAATGTTCTTTAGAAAAATATCAACAAAGGCATTCAAAATTGATTCATATAATGAAACATATGATAATGATGAAAGGGTAGTGCTCCATTATAAAAATGACCTTTTAGAGAGATAAATAGATTAGTTATATTGTGAAAATTTCAACTTCCAAGGTCTTGTAACGAATTACCAAAAAAACTGTGTTATTGGGGTCACATTGCGATGTTTTCACAATACCTCTATTTATTTCTACGGGATGCAAAATGCATTTCCATGATTTTTTTTAAAGTAAATTTGAATTTGTGGAAGTCAAGTATTACGTAAGTTGGAGTGCCTGTATACCATCACAAAAAATCCAAAAGACCAAGTTAACTTAGTAATTTGCGAAGAAAGAGATGACTAGGCATCCCATTTTTGAGTAAGGTATCCCATTGTTCTAATATATGAAATGGGATTCCAAATAGCCTCATTTTTTTTAATAGTATCATTTTGTTTAGAAATCATGTGAAAAATTTATATGACCATTTCAGAAGTAATACTTTTTTTAAATTTTATTAGGTGTTGGCCAAGTTGATTGCACACTATTGGGACATTTCAATTATTGTTGCCACTATTGGGACATTTCAATTATTGTTTCCAGTTGTACAGTCAATTCAACCACTTATAATATCTTATCTGTGACATTTAGTTTTATAAGATGTATTATAATTATATGGATAACATTTCAGATTAAAAATATTTAAAGAAAACAGTCATAATAAATTTTATTATGATTGTTATATGATAGTCATCTGTGAACGGTGCTCTAACTGCAATGATGGACAAAATAATGGAAACACCTAATATGAAAGTAATAGTTTTTGTAATGGCTCTATGAACTATTTGTGGATATGCAGTAATGATTTTTTTTTTTTTTTTTTTTTTTGTTTCCTGCAGGTAGTACTGTGAAGGAAAAAGTAAAAGCTGATGTTTATATAGAGGTGATATAAAAAGGTACATGAAGAAAGTGACTGACCTGTTTGAATTCCAAAGAGGGCAGATTGTTGGTGTATGTTTAGCAGAGAGGTATCAGTGACTAAAACTGCTGATTTGTTTAATGTCCAGAGCAACTATATCAAAGGTGATATCTGCATTATCAAGTATGGAAAAACAAAATCTAATAGGACAAATTTTAAAATATTGCTACTGCAGTATGTTGCAGTATATATAAGCTTTGGCAGAAAACCAAAGCTGACAGAAAGAAACCACTGGACACTGAAAAGGATTGTAGCCTGAAAACATAAAACTACTGCCTCAAAAATAAATGCAGAACTTATGTGCATTGTATCTCAGAAGTCTAGTTTTCAGCAAAACAATTAGGCAAGAATTTCATAAAAGCTGAAATTTATGCAGGGCCACTATTGCCAAGCCACTTGTTACTGATGGTAATGCTAGAAAAAGGATTCAGTGGTCTAAGGAGCACAAAAACTGGACACTTGATGATTGGAAATGTCATATTTTCAGATGAATCATCATTCACATCTTTTCCAACAGCAGGAACAGTTTGCATTTGGCAAATGCCAGAGGAAGCACATCATCCTGACTGTCTTATGCCAACCATCAATCATGGAGGAGGATCAGCAATGGTTTGGGCAGTAATACCTGGTATTCTTTAGGTGGTCCTATCATCACCACTCTGAATTGGCAAATTACTGCCACTGATTACCTTGATATTCTGGGTGACCAGGTTCATCCCTTGGTGCAAACATTGTTTCTCACAAATAATGCCATGTTTCAAGATGATATGATCCGTGACCTGCACAATCACCAGACTTAAATTGAGCCACTGTAGGCATATTTGAAGAGGAGAGTGAGAAACAGATTTCCTCCACCTTCTTACTCAAAGAGCTTGAAACATTCATCCATGAAGAATGGTCCAAATTCCTCTTAAGACGAGTCAAGATTTATCTGAATCCATTCCATGTAGAATATAAGCTGTTTTAAAAGCAGAGGGTGACCCAACACCATATTAGTGCATACCTGTAACTCTTATCATAGTTGTTCCCCCGTAATTATTTAGGGTAAAATATGCACCCTGCCTCCCTCCCCAATTATAGTGTCTCTAGTTGTATTTTTATATGGATTATTATGCTATCAACTTGTGCCTGAGCAAGTGCCCCCATTTCTTCCACCCTTGTTCTGACAGTGTCTCTGCCAAAACAACTCTACAAAACAACTTACTTGGTAATTATGTCTTTATGCCATTATATAAAAAAAACTATAAAAATGTGTCCTGTTTTTTATTTATTTTTTTTTAAATCTGGCCAGCCTGTTGTATTAGCAAGATTACAATCACTGATAAAGTAAAGAAAAAAACATTTGTGAAACGTATGATTTTTCTAGACTTAACAGTAAATAGATCATAAAAACTTTACACAAGTGAAGCTTTCAGTTTAGATATTTAGATTAAAGATAACCTGTCAAATGCTGTATTAAAAATGTAATTGGCTTTAAACAACTTAATTTATTCAGACTTATTTTGCAAATTAAATGCAAAATTTCATTTTACAATTTTAAATTTTATATATGTATTATTTTAAAATATTGCATTCTTCATTCAATATTTGCATTTATTTTATTTTTCCTTGGATTAAAGTTGGCTTGGGAAATGATGTTTGGGCACCAGCAGTGAAACTCACTCTGTAATGCTGAAAATATTTGTGTTGTTCTTATTTTCAAGGTCTTAAATTTCAGTTATTATAATTGTAGTATCAGGAACTTGTGATATGTCACAATATGTGATTGAAGTCTGTGTCATACCCGCAGTGTTTTTAGGTTACTGATTGAATATAGCACTATAAACATTATCACTACATATGCTGTGAACATAAGAATCTAATCTGCAAGTGATCATAATGACCACTTGCAGTAGTTGCTAAAATGGTGAAAGTTGTGCTTGAAAATAGATATGAAAAATGCACTTTTGTCCAAAACTCTCAAAAAATATCACCAGACATTTGATATTTCTGATAATGATTCTCTTACCTTCATAAGTGGGATAGAAATATCACATGGACAACTGAATTAATATGTTGTGCTACACTAAAATGTGGACACACTGTAATTTTTTTATTTTAGAGATGTGAAAGAAAAGTTACACATCCATGTTTCAGCATAGTGCTCTGTGTTAATTCAATATTCCTGTTATTCTCATGTTTCTTTCCTCAGTAATAATAATAATAAAAGAGAATTATTAAGATTTGTGTTTCCAAGGGATGTTTGGGACTTAGGTGAAGTGCGAACTGTAGGGGGCCCCATCCCAGATACATAAAGCAACCACCTTTACGTGTGGATTTGACAAGAAAAAAGTATATTTAATTCTTATTATTGAAAAATTATTTTATATCACTCAAAGGAACAGGATCACAGTCACAAAATAATCATAGTAGATACCACATTGCATACAAATTGTAATCAATTTCATTTGAAATTTTGAATTGTCACATGACACATTGAAACCATGTAGTCCCTCGTTATAACGCAGTTCGCTTTATGCTGATTCGCTATAATGTTGTTCTTATATTATAATACGGTATCTGACTATAATGCTGTCACAAATCACTAGGTAACGCTCTTTTACCAGCGTACAGATTGCATTTTTGGCATATTTAACGAAAACATTTCATCTGATGGAATCGATAGCTTGAAAATGAATAGCAAAACATCATTAAAACATTTCCCATGACGACTTGAGAAATTTTCCCACGCTCAGTGAAAGTTTCTCGCATGCTAATTTAATTGCAATACAGTGACTTGTTACATAGTTCCGAGATCAACATTATGATCAGGTATATTGCTTGTAATATTTGCATTATATGCATTTATCTGAACTTTAGTTATCACTCAGTACAGTATTGGACATTGTGCGTAATGGACAGTTTACTCGAACATTATATCATAATTAATGCAACCAATGCAGTTACATTTTCGAAGAGTTAATAATGGCGGATACGAATGAAAAAGCAACAATGTCTGGACACAGCATGAAGACTACAAATGTAAGAAAAACACTGAATTTGAAAATTAAATTACAGATGTTTGAAGCGAATCGATTCTGGTCAATGACAAGCGAACATGTGCCATAATTTAGGACTGGCAGGTTTAACTGTAAGAAAATAAATAAACAAACAATTATAAAAATAAAGAATTAATTTTAACAGCGGGAAAGACAGTTGTTCCACTGTAAGCAACTAGGGCTAGGCCGGCTAGTAGGATTGAAATGAAGAGACTTTAACAGGACTTTTTTTTTGGAAGCGAATGCCTAAAAGAAGTTTCATATTGAAAGAAAAAAACATGCCAGGTTTCAAAGCGGCGAAGAATCAGTTGACTTTATTGTTGGGTGGTAATGCTGTGGGGGATTTTAAATTAAAACCCCTTTTAATTTACCAGGAAGAGGGCCAAAATACAATCCAAAATCGACACATTTTACATGATTAAATTCATCAATTAAATTAAATCAATTTAGATCAATTAAATTCATGATTTTAATTGGAATTTTAAGTTTAATTTTGATACGTAAGTAGTTATCACATAATTATATACATTTGTAATGTAGAATATTTTATATATACAAATATTTGAATATTAAATATTTTGACTGACATTTGTGCATCTTTTCTCTACCGTTTATTATTGATTAAGAAATATCCTATGGCACCGACTGCAACTCACAAATACATATGTTACCTTATGGGAATGCGGTGCTCGATTAGCACGGATTCACTTTGCGCTCTGTTTTTCCAGAACGAATTATCAGCGTTAAGTGGGGGTCACCTGTATTAACTCACATTTAAAAAGGTTACCTAACAACTACCTGAATCATAATCAACACCAAACTAAACATGCTGCCATTACTTTACAAACTATATAAAATACATAAAAAAGAAAAAAAAAAAAACTTAAAGTAGCAAAGTCTAATTGTGGTTAATGAAAAGTTTTAAATGGGTGAACATTTCTTAAAAGAATATGAGGTGTGAGCAAAAGGTTTGGGGGGGGGACTGAACTAATATTTGGGAAATGAAGAAACACTAGCTATTTGAATGGCTCTCCTTTGAAGTAGTCTCCTTGACATAATATACTTGATTCTATGTTTTTTCAACTTGAACCATGCATGCATGCATTCCTGATAGGCATTCTTTTGAGAATACTATAGTTCATGTGATGCATTTTGGATAATCTTCTCAGTCCTTGCAAATCTGTAATTTTTCACAGATTTGCAATAACCTTTCTTTAGGGGTTTTAAGATTGGAGAAACAAAAAAAAAAAAAAATTGCATGGAGCTAAAGTGATGAGTATGGCAGATGGATGACCACAGGGATCTGAAAGCTGTTTTTAACATTACATGGGTTTCTCTTGCACTTTTCCCTAATGTAAAACAAAATTTAATGCATATTTATTGCTCAGTAAAATCACTATTTTAAAAGGAACAAAACACATCAAACACCTATTCATTGCACACTAATTCAAACTCAAACTAAAGATAAATGGGCAATTCATGTGTTACTATATCTATATGGGAAAATAAATGTGTTACAACTTTGTGAAGTACACTTTTCAACATTTAAAGTTGAGATTTTATAACTTAACTTCCTGCCAAGTATTTGTCTGCATTGATATTGCTCAAGTATCCTGGCAATCTTTTGAACATCTCCTTATAGAATAAGAAATGTGCTACACCAGCATTAGCAAAACATTCTGTAAGACCAAGGCTATGACTAGCCATAATCTCAAACTAGTGTAAAATTCATTTTGGAAAATCATATTCCAATAGACTTGTGCTCACCTTGTCAAGTCATTCCCCAAACTTTTTGATCACATCATTATGTTGTTTAGTTACTTAGATGGAGTTGTGTGGATAGAAAAACTGTTTAGTCTAGTAGTAATGAGTGCACCTGGTGGGATCAGAAAAAAGGATGTCCATAGAAAAACTTTGAAAGACTTTGTCCTGTCCTGAGAAAGACTTTGAATATGTGGGCTACGGTTTGACAACTAGATACCTTAGAGGAAATTTAATTGAGGTTATAAGGCTCTGAGAGGAGAAAATAAAATGAATGAAGATGAAATTTTCACTGTTATAAATGATTCTAGAACTGGATTCCCTGAATTCAAATTATTTTTTAGCCAGAGAGTTGTCGATAACTGGAATAATGCATCTGGGTAGGTGGTGTTGACAGCTTAGGGAGATTAATGGTCAACTGGATAGGTACCTACATTAGGAAGGAGTCAGATAGGTATTTTATTATTTATTTAATTTATTCTTTTGACTAGTGCTGCAAAAGCCTTAGACTTCCTTGCACCAATAATATAAATTATAATGATGACTGAGGAACACTAATAATAGCACTAATGCTAGCAATTTAATAACCTTTTAAATTACAGTAGTATCTTTGGGAAGAATTCTCTTAATTTTCTTTAAGTATTTTAGTTTTTTTAACCTTACATACCCTAGATGAATAATAACATAGCAAAGTATGACATTATCAGTTTGACACACTCCACTTATGTTTCATAAAACAAGTTCCCAGTACTACAGTTATGCCATTAAAACTTATTGAGAAATCAGAAAGACTTGTTAAATTATCATGTTGTTCCTTGTAAATTCTCTTACAATGAAACAAATAAGAATGACACGTTATGAGGAAATATATTCTCAAAAGTACTTAAGGATGTATGCAAGATTTGAAATATTGCTGACATCCTGGTCTAATGAAATACCAAAGAATTACTATTAATGTAATCTTTCTTTTGTTTTCTCATGATGAGAATTATTCCAAGAAAATAATTCTCATAATGAAATCTTTATCTACTAGTACTAGGATACAGTTTCTCAAATAACGTTACCACACTGTTCATACTTATGTTTGAAAGCACACAAGGGAAATTGCCTTTGCAAATAAGCCAATTCATCAATGGGCAAAAAGAGCAACAGAGAATTGCTGATTTTTGAATTTGAAGAGTGGGGAATATATTCAATGGACAAGTGGCAGTCATTAAAAGTCTTTGAAAAGTCCTCAGATGATACTTAGAGATTCTTCTTAAAAAACTGTTTTTATACTTTTTTGGGTTTTTTTTTGCACTAATTTGAAACAAAATCTACTTGTTGCCAAGGAAAAGATTCTTTTATTTTATTTTTTTTTTTAACTCTGTACGATTAAAAACTATGAATAAAGTATTAAAAACTTTATAAATAAAATACAAAAGATATTTAAAGTGGTGTTAAAGTTATCTAAGTTAAAATATATGCAATAGCTTTTGGCAGTAGATATTGTCTTCATCAGCCAAAAATTTTAAGTCTGTCAAGTGTTAAGTAATAATGCAGCAATACTGTTTTACTGCAATTTTGTGTGGGATATGCCATGCACATATTGTCAAATGATGTGTTTCATCCTCATTATAATATTCAGTCATTCTACTTGTCTGCTCACCACTTTACCCCCCCCCCCAACTTTCCATTGAATAATTGTCATATCAAAGCAATAGCAATTCAAAAATTGGTTTAATCCAAGTACCACTGTCTTTGTTAATTAATGGCCTCTCACATTTTATTTCCATTGCTTCTAACCATGGTTGGCATTGTTGGTCCTTTCCGATGTTGCTACACATAACTGGCAATAGCTGTTCACATTCCAAATTGTGTCTACTTGATTGCCTGGTCAATATTTCCGATGTCTTTTAGGTTTGAGAATGTCAGAACATGTAATTTTGTAAAGTATGCCACTTTTCAACATTTCAAGTTGTGAGATTTTATAACTTAACTTCCTGCCAAGTATTTGCCTGCATTGGTATTGCTCAAGTATCCTGGCAATCTTTTGAACATCTTATAGAATGAGAAACGTGCTACACCAGCATTAGCAGAACATTCTCTAAGACCAAGGCTATGACTAGCCATAATCTCAAACTAGCATAAAATTCATTTTGGAAAATCACATTCCAATAGACTTGTGCTCACCTTGTTAAACTCCTGTTGTTTATCCTTCCCCTTACTGCAGTGCAACCAGGCTCTGTTCATTAGCGTACAGGATGTGTTAATTTATGTGGGGGTGTGATATGACAGAAAGAATGATCTGTAAACTGATCATGCTGATCTGTTTCCTATATAGAACTGTAATCATCCCTATGTATCATGATATTTAAAAATAGTAGTTTGGTTGCGTTTTGTTTCTAAAGTGAATTTTATGAAGGGGAAAGTTGGTTTAGATAATTTAAGCTGTTCTCTTTCTTCTCTTTGGGAATTATGAAAAGTACATCATCAGTATAACATCCCCATGCAGGGATATAATTCTTCTACCTATTCCATAACTGAATTAGCCAGGTGGGTGCTGACTGGCAATCCCATGACCAATCCATACATTTGTTTTTACATAATATTATTAAAACCAAAAGTGGTGTTGAAATAAATTTATAACTCCACATATGTCAGCAATATTTAATTTAGTTCTTTCCTTGAGTTCAATTTCTTTTCCAATGCTCATTTTACACAATATATTGTGTGTGCTATTGGAATGGAAGTTTGCAGAGAAATTACATTAAAGGACCAATATCTCTCCTTCACAAATATTTAATCCTCTGATAAATTGGATAAACTCCATACTTGAACTAACGTGTTTGAAAGCACATGAGTTATCTTTGTAAATAACATCAACCTATCAGCAGCCAAAAGAGCAACAGAGAATTACTGATTTTTGAAGTTGAAGGGTGGCCAGAGTGAGGAACATCCTCAAACGGATAAGTGGTACTCTTTAAACTTTGGTTCCTCAGTTTTGCCTAATGGTTTAATGTTATTGGCAATATATTTAGATAGTTTGTAGATAGGAAATCCAATTTTGTAATAATTGGGTGTAAAGGAATATTCAGTTTTTGCATTTTTGGTAAGCCATAGTATTTTTGCTAGCTGGTATCCTGAAGCATGTAACTTCCAGTAAGTTTCTTTCTCAAGTTTTCTTCTCATTTAACCATTTATTTAAAAGGGAATTTACTTTATAGTCCTACCAAGAGGTTATGTCTAATCACTTTTTATGTATTATTGTCACTAAGCAATTTCTTTGTCTTCTTATTGTAATTTGCTTGATCCACACCTACTCTTACTACTGTTCTGCATTCCTTGTTGGCTGCAACAATAACAATATCCAGATTATGTCTTAGAAGTTTTTAAAGCCTTATTTTGCTTTCTGTTTAAATTTGGGATTTTCTCTCTGAATGGAATTAAGGCTATCTATAACCTTGTATCAAATTTCAACAGCAGTTTCTTTCAGAATATTCTTTAGTGCCTTTTCCACACCCATGGTTGCTTGCATAATGGGAAATCATAAGGGGTAACAGCAAATTTAATTTAGCAAATTCCTGTTTCAGTTATTATATTCATCCTTCAATTTCTGGAATTTATTATCTGTCTCCCTCTGATTACTTCAATAGATGCATCCACTTTACTAATACAAATTTTTGGTTTATATAAATTACATATTCTAAATTTGATGTAAGCTATATCAGCAAAGCTAAAAAAATGTGTTAAAGATCGACTGGCAACCATGTAGATGCAGTTTGTAACATGAATGTTAGTTTGGCTATTGCTGATCATATGTGGCAACAAAAACACCACATAAACTCCCTTGAAGTGGATATTATCAGATATGAAAAGGATTGGAAGTGCGAATGCTGATTACAAGTGATACACATAAAAAAAGGCAATTAACAAAGACAGTGGTACTCACATTCACCAAATTTTTGACTATATCTGATGAAAAATTAGGGAGAACAGGGAAAGTGGCAAGCAAGCAGACAAGTAGAACTTGAGAGTAAAGTATACATCACATGACAAGATGCACAGGCCAATCCCACTTGACATTATAGTAATAATGCAGCAATACTACTGTTATTTAAACACTTGCCAGATTTTAATTTTTGGCTGATGAAGATAATATCTGTTGTCAAAAGCTGATTTTAATGTTTTAACTGTAAATATCTTTTACTTTATTCATATAGTTATTAATTTTATGGTGTCTATAACTTTTTTATTTTATTTTTACTAACAATTTTATATCATGTTTATATCAGTAAATAGAGTAATTTTCAACACTTTGGTCAGCACTGTGCTCATTGGATTTGATATGTATTGCATCCCTGACCTCTGAGGGTTTTCCTGCATATACTAGATAATTGCTAATTCCTGACACTTACATTTAGTTGCTCAGATGGGTGGGAATTGTCTAGGTATAACAGTAACCTTCCTTTCATGTATCCTTTGCTTTAACTTCCAACACTGGTACCTTAAATTATCTTGGTCAGTGCACCAGTAATTGCAATTTAAAGCATGTTGAAACTCTGTGGGCCTATCCCTATCTTGAACACTAAATCTTGTCTGAGTAACATTGAAAATAACAGTACCCAGTTGATGCAGTATTATACATAAATTAATCTTAATTTATTATTCTCCATCTCAGTTACTTATATGCATGTGTGCGCGCGCGCACACACACACACAATATATATTTCATCAGATGAAGAGTCAGGAAAATATTGTGTTTTGGCTGTTGCCATTTCACCTATTCATGGCAAGTTTTGAAATCCTGTTTTTCAGATTGCAGATAACTGCTTTGGCTGCTCACAATTCCCACTTTGATCATGCATTAGTCAGGAATTTGATCATTCATTGACTCTAACCTTGTTCACCATTTGTAGGAAACTACAGGAAACGTTGCTCATAACTGCTCATTCATTGGTCTGATTTTCTCTGTCAACCTTTTGATTTCCTGGATTATTGTCTGATAAGCCTGCCTGTTAATCAGTCAGTGCTGTTAGGATTTGCTGTTATTGCTGTTAGGATTTTTGACATTATATTTGATGCTACAGCATCTCAGAATTCTGTTATTGAATCTCACTGGTGGTAAACTTGTGAATTACAGAAACAAAACTAAATATATACCATTTGAGTTAATTTTGTTTTTTAGCCTAACATTAAAATCTATAGATGATCATATACCCACTCCACTAATATTAAAAAACAGATACAGATTACTGGCAAATTATGACAGTTATTGCATAGGGGAATACCTATATAATATGTAAATGATGAAATCTTTACATATTTGACTATTATTCCTATATGGAGATATCACTGTAAGCTGTTTGTCAAAATATATGAATGCATTGTCAAACATTTATTGCCAGTAGAGTTTTTAGGATTTTTACCTGGTGGATTGTCTTCTTCCTCCTGGTTACTTTGTTCATGTAATTTGTTATTCACTTCATCTGCATCAATGGTATCAAGATTTGAATCTCAAAGAAGTGCTTAAATTTCTTCCTGAGTAAGTCCATGTTGTCTCACAGTAGATGTGACTAGTAAAAGATAGAAGGCAACTCTATGTATACTTCTTTTTTCAAACTGAAACCAAAACCAGAATCTATAGCTGAAACCACAGAAAATAATTGGACAAATAATTACAAGTTGTTTTTGACTTATTACATAAGTCTGGCATAAACTTAAGAAAACTTATATATCTGTATACATGCTCTGCTAAACATTATTTTCTTTGATCACACAAAACAGAATTGTAGCTTCTAAATTTCTTTAATGCCATCACTCCACTTGCCATTAAGGAAATGCATGACACAACAGCAAAATGAATGTCTTCTTCATTATCGTTATGAGGTTTGAGAATTTTTAAATAATTTTTTTGGTAGTTGAATTTCCATAGTGGATGAAAAACAAAATAAAAGCTTTGTGTTAGTGCCTTTTCATTTCATTATAAGGGTTTTGTCCAATGATGGTTCATTTAAAATTCCTAGGGGAAACACAGATTAATGCAGTAGTTTCACAGCACCTTCCACACTTGGTCTGCAGGTCTACAACTGTGTGCATTCGAGACCAGTTTGCCTGTTTTTCTGTTTGTTGTGGAGGGAAACTCTGTACACCTGCTTTAGACTAAATAAAGGAAACCCAAGTGAAAAAGCCCAAACAGAAATTCCTCTGGTCTGCAGTAGGACTTGAATCCAGACCTTTTTAAGTAGGTACCAAGTGACCAAACCTCTATACTGACATTGCCTAGAGCCTCCTGTGTACTTTCAAATCAATAAGTCTAAACAGTGATGTTTAGTTTTTATTTTTTAGATAGGATCCTATCAAAGTGCATTAATACTTTTTTTTTTGGGTTACCTTGTATTGTTTTTAAATATTCTCTGAGAAGGGATTTAGACCTAAATATATGATAAAGCAGTAAGGTAAATTATTAAACCACTCAGCAAATCTGGTAAAAATGTGTATAAACTGAAATAAGTGTTTATACATAAACACTTATTTCAGTTTATTTCACTTATTTAAGTTTATACTTAAAAAGAAATAAGTGTAAGATACATAAAGAAATAATATTTCATTTAATTTAAGGTCATTAGAAAAAAAAAGAATATTAGTTACATAAATTCTCTTTTTTTTTTTTTTTTTTTTTTTAAATCTAGATTGAATGCACCTTAAATACATTTTGTGATAAGTCCCATTGCTTTTAAGAGTAGTGTTTTAAAAATGAGAATCTTAACTGCTGTATGAGTACTATGCTACATAATTTTTTATGCATTTATACTGGATATATTTTTAATGACCATTAAGCTTACTATTCCACATTGCAGTAGTTTTCTTCTCATTTTAATGTGCATTAGCCAACCATATAAATAAAAAATAGTTTGTGCCAAATGGTAGCTTTTAACAGGAAAAAAATGTAGTTTATAGTTTTTATCTCTGTTTAGATAATTTTCTGCTCATAATGTTAAAAATTTATATGTAAATATCTTGTAAATTATAAGAGTTGTATAGTTTCTTTAGATTGTTTATCTGGTTATTGGCATTATTTAAATATGCTTGTTAAATTATTTCATCATATAGAGTGCAAAATGCGGCCTTAAAATTTTATCATGATTATTGAATGTCAACTACAAATGATTTAAATGAGGTACAGAAAAATCATTGTTTACTGAAAAATCAGAGATTACAGAAACTATGAAAAATCATGGTTTCTGTAATCATTTTGGATATCAAACTATATTATGTAGTTAAAACACAAAATATAAAATGGTTAATGCTGCTTTGGTCTATTCAGAATTATGAAAAACAGGAAGTCAAAGACTTTCTGACTCTCTTTTGTGTTTTTGTGGCAAGCAGGATTGAAACTGCCTTTTCATAAATTATGAACTTTTTAATTTAAGGAAGCATTATATCTACATAATAAATAAATTTAGTTTGTTGAATTTCCCTGCAAAGGTATAAAGCTCTCTACCCAGAATCTGCTTTCAGTTAGCAAACTTTTTTTGGACTGTATCTTGAGGCCACTGTATGATCCCATCCTTTGGCCAAAGAGGAGTAAAATTGAGAAAGTCTTTTCTAGATGCATACACAACTTGATGTTTGGATGTTTTTCAAATTGTAACAACTTGCAGTAGGCGCCTCCGCAGCCAGGTGGGAAGGAGCAGCAGTGCGTAGCACACGCTTCTTGATTAGACCGGGGTTCGAGCCCGTCACCACCAAATATGGAGGATGCGGAAAGGTCAGGGAATGACCACCGCATATCTCGGAGCAATATGGCCTTAGTTGCTAATGCTCCTAAAAACCAAAAATAACAATAACATAACTTGCAGTGTATATATATATATATAAGAATATAATGAATATATATATATATATATATATATTACAGGGTGATTCACTACCAGTGCGACAAATTTGCAGGAGGTGTAGAGGGCACAAAGACGAATCGGAATTAGATAGCATTGCAGGGTCCGAAATGCCTTCATCATGCAGTAGAGGATGTTGAACAGGAGGTCGCCTGAACAGCGATCCCGCTGGAAGTCAGCATTTGCGAACCGGTTCCCGAGGCAGTAGGATGGACGAGTATTCAAACATTGAACTGGCCGACATGCACCTCGCGTATGGAGCTACGGACTGTAATGGTCGGGCCGCTCTGAGCTTGTACCAGGAACGTTTCCCGCACAGGCATGCTCCTCATCATATGATTTTCACACGTGTGCAGAGAAGGTTACGTGAGACTGGTTGTTTCACGAGAGGTACCATGAATCGAGAGCGAACGATGAGGACGCCAGACAATGAGGAGAATGTCCTACGTCTTGCAGAAGGCAATTCAGATACGAGTACTCGAGCGATAGGTCAACAATTGGGTATTTCCCAATCCACTGTATGGAGGATACTATCAACAAACCAAATGAGTTCATACCATCTTCTAGCAGGGATAAGGAGGTGATTATTCACTTGTATAAGGCAATGGTCAGGCCACACCTAGAGTACTGTATACAGGTCTGGAGGCCTCATTTCAAGAAGGATGTAGAGATGCTGGAATGAGTACAGAGAAGGGCAACAAGATTAGTGAATGGAACAAAGGGGTGCTCTTACAAAGAAAGGCTTAAGTTTTGCAAATTACAGTGTCTGGGGACTAGGCACCAGCGAGGTGATCTGATAGAGGTGTATAAAGCCTTGAATGGTTTGAGCATGCTCAATGCTGATGGGATTCTTCCTCTTGCTCAGAATAATCACCTGAGAGGGCATAAATTCAAATTGAGAAAAGACAGATGTAGGATAGACGTGAGGAAATTTGCCTTTAGCCAGCGGGTGGTTGGTTGGTGGAATAGACTTCCATCCCTTGTCGTGGAAGTTGATAGCCTAAATAAGTTTAAGGCTCAGCTGGACAGGTATTTCGAACGAACAGAGGGGTGAAGTGGAAGTGGTTATTTTTTTATTTATTTATTTATTTTATTTATTTATTTTTTTGGCTGATGCTGCATAAGCTTGCTTTCTTGCATCAAATGCCTCTACTAATGCTAATCTGCAACATGTCCAATCATTGGAGCCTGCGGATTATCCACTCCGGAGGACTTTTGCTACTTGGTTTCCTCAACAGAAATGGTTCGCAAATGCTGAATTCCAGCGGGATTGCTGTTCACGCAACCTCCCGTTCAACATCCTCTACTGCATGATGAAGGCATTTCAGACCCTGCAATGCTATGTGATTCCGATTCGTCTTTGTGCCCCATACACCTCCTGCAAGTTTGTCGCACTGGTAGTGAATCACCCTGTATAAGAATATAATGAATATATATATAATAGCACATGCTCTTTGAGTAGACTAGGGATTCAAGCCCCTGACTGTTAAATACAGTCAGTTGCTAACTTGCACTGGACTAGCATGGCAGATTATGATCCATTCTCTCAACATGACTTGTTTAAGAATCCTCCATTCTGCAGTGGATCAACAGTGGCTGCAGATGTATTATTTATTTTATATATATATATTTATTTTTTATATCTCCCTGTCTCTCACATTATGCTACTTATCTTACTTATAAACGTTACATGCACTGAGCAGACAAAAATGAAGTATGATTAAGCCTAACTTTGGAGAAAAGAAAAAGAAAAATTGAGAATTGCAATCTTGTCACTTGTTTTAGGATAGAATTGAGATACATGCAGAGAAACCCAAGTCAAAAACTATCATTCATGATACTGACTGCTATTTAAGTTTACCTTTGCAAGGTCATTCAGAGAAGTAATGTTCAAACTTTTATTCATACAGTGAATGAATTCTTGCTGAACTGTGTGTGTGTGTGTGTGTGTGTGTGTGTGTGTGTGTGTGTGTGTGTGTGTGTGTGTTAATCTGAGGAGGAGTGGGAAGACTTGATAATGTGGTGAAGACAAAGTGTATAGCTCAGTTAAGCAGTAGCCAATTTATAAGTTTGCTTAGCTGTACTATTAATTATTTAATCATTTTCTGTACAGTGTAAAGTTTGAAATTGTGAATATTGATTTTTTATAATTTTATACTTAATATTCCTCTTTTATTTTAAAATATTCTGTTGTACGTATTATTATGGGTTAAGATTAAACCCTCCATTCCAAAAATGCAGTAATATTTCTTGATGATTTCTTATTTTTTAACACTTCTTTTTTAGAAAATAAATCTTAATGAGTAACTTAATTTTCTTGTTATGCAAAAAAAGTATTTTTAATTTTATAGTGTTTTTTTAATTATTATTATTTATTTTTTTTTTTAATTTTGTAAAACTGTGATAAAGCCTAGCTTTTCCCAGGCAAATACACTTTTAATACACAGCTTCACTTCAGGGTTTGCTACTACAAGAAAGTGAGTTTACATATTGCTGGCATATGCACACTCTGTGCTCACCATTTATGGTGAGTTTGTAGTAGTAGTAGTAATAGAGGTATTTGATGCAAGAAAGCAAGTGTATGAGCTTATGTAGCATCAGCCAAAAAAAAAAAAAAAAAAACAATTTCACACAACCATTCCCTCTAAAAGTTTGTCCAGTTCCTCCTTGAATTTATTTAAGCTATCAACTTCCACAACGACAGATGGAAGTTTATTCTAGCAATTAGCCACCCACTGACTAAAGGCAAATTTCCACATATATACCTACAACTGTGGCACCTCTGTAGCCAGGTGGGAAGGAGCAGCAGTGCGTAGTGCATGCTTCTTGATTAGACCGGGGTTCAAGCCCGTCACCACCAAATACGGAGGATGCGGAAAGGTCAAGGAATGACCACCGCATATCCCGGAGCAATATGGCCTTAGTTGCTAATGCTCCTAAAAACCAAATAATATAAAAACAACTGTCTTTCATCAAGTTGAATTTATGCCCTCTTGGTCCGTAATCTGAGCAAGAGAAAGAATCCCATCAACATTGGGTTTTCTCAACCCATTCAAGGCCTTATACACCTCAATCAGATCACCTCGCAGATGCCTAGTTTCCAGCTGCTGCAATTTGCAGAACTTAAGCCTTTCTTGGTAAGAGGACCCCCTTCGTTCCCCTCACTAATCTTGTTGCCCTTCTCCGTACACGTTTGAGAAACTCTACATCCTTCCTAAAATGAGGCCTCCAGACCTGTATGCAGTACTCAAGGCGTGGCCTAACCATTGCCTTATACAAAGTAATAATCACCTCCTTTTCCCTGCTAGCAAAATTATGCATGGAAGCCTGAGGCTTTTGCTGCACCAGCCAAAAAAAATTTCTAACTTACCCTAAGAGAGAAGTACAAGGGAATCACCAAGGAAGAGAAGAATGATGATATCCAGTTCAGGACCCTGGGTGTGCCAAGCCCATACTCACCAGATGTATTCCTGTATATCATTGACAATACCCCATGACCTGCTCTGGCAGCATGTCTGCATTGCTCAGAAAACTTCATATCTGACTGCACAATCACTCCCAGGTATTTTTCATTTTCTACTACCTTAAGTGTAGTACCATGCAGTTGGTACGTTCCTCTGGGGTTACTTCTACCTATATGCAGTACTTAGCATTTCTCAATGTTAAACTTCAGCTGCCACTTCTCAGCCCAACTGCCCAAATTTTCTATATCCTGTTGCAGTAGCACACTCTCATTAACAACTCTACCACCCTTTGTATCATCTGCAAACGTGGACATCAAGCCTGATATACCTTCATCAATATCATTGACAAATATACAAAACAACGGTGGCCCAACACCGAACCCTGTGGGACTTCACTAATAACATTAGTCCACAAAGAGCAACGTCCATTGATTACCACTCTCTGTCTTCTCCCACTCAACCACCCTTTTATCCATTGCAGCAGCTGGATATCATCATTCTTTTCTTTCTTGGTGATTCTTTTCTACTTCTCTCTCTCTCTCTCTCTCTCTCTCTCTCTCTCTCTCTCTCTCTCTCTCTCTCTCTCTCTCTCTCAGGGGGTAACTTGGGAATTTTTTTTTTTTTTTTTGGCTGGTGCAACATAAGCCTCAGGCTTCCTTGTACCATATGGCTAATAATAATAATAATAATAACTTACCCTTAATACCATTTGTACAGAAATCCTCCATGTGCAATAGTGTCAAAAGCTTTCCTGAAATCCAAGTATATGATATCAGAATTATTTTTTGCATCTAGTTCCTTTGTAACCACATCATAATATCCAATCAAATTTGTCAGGCAAGATTTCCCCTTAACAAACCCATGCTGTGTCTGAACTAGAACTGCAGTCTTGTCTAGATGATCCTGCAATTGCATCTTTAACAAGTGACTCCATTATGTTCCCCAGAACAGAAGTTAAACTAACAGGTCTGTAATTACTCGTGTCACCCTTAGATCTCCCCTTTCTGAATTGATGATATATTTGCACATCTCCAGTCTGTAGGGACTTCTCCTGAGTCCAAGGATGCTATCATAATTATGGCTAAGGGTTTGTTTAGTTCCTTTGCTGCCTCCTTTAATACAACTGGATAGATCCCATCCACCCCAGGTGTCTTTCTTATGTTAAACTTCAACAATTTCCCCTCCACTTTGCTCTCAGTTATTGCAAAATCATTAAGCATCCTCTTACGGTTTGATAAATTTCTGCATTTTCTTCACTTAATAACTTCTCATGTGTGAATATAGATGCAAAATTGTCATTCAGATTATCAGCTATCTGAGCAGAGCAGGATCATCAACAGTCAAACCATTGATATCAAGTGGACCAATCTGATTCATCCCTTTTCTTTTAGAGTTTATATAAGTAAAGAAGTCCCTGCTGTTTTTCTTAGCATCCTTTGCCAAAGATTTCTTGTAATCTGTCTTCGCTTGCCTAATCTCCTTTGTGGCTTGATTACAGACTAGCTTATATCTGCCATATGGTTCTGTATCACCTGATAATTTATATGCATTCCACACATTTTTCTTCTCTGCCATGAGTCTCATTAGACCATCTGACACCCATTTAGGCCTAAATAGGTGTCAGATGGTCTAATGGTCAGATGGACCTTGAACAGTATTTCTTAATTGGTATGAAAACCTAGTAGCTTCCATGATTTATTCCTTAAATGCTTGCCACTTAGAATTTGCTGTTTGTATCAGTTGGTCCCACTGTACAGAATTTAAAAACTGTCACTGTAGTCACCTTTACAGAAGCAAAAACCCTTTCCTTTACCCCTGATGGTAATTATATCTTTAAGTAAATCCTACATCAGTACACTGTGATCACTGCCACCTAGTGGTTCCTTTATCTCTGCAAATTCTTAATCCAATAACCAGATCAAGAGCATTACTCTCTCTGGTTGCCTCTCAAACATGCTGCTGCAGAAAACGATCATCCAATAAATCCAAAAAAGTCTTACTAATGTGCGAGTGACCAATCCACAAGTTCCAGTCAATATCTGGAAAGTTAAAATCCCCCATTATAACACAATCTGATATACTGGCCCATTCTATTTCTTTGTACAATTGTACATTGTGCTCATTAGAGTTATTAGGCCTATAACACACTCCTACTCTAATTTTTGCTTTCCTAATGCTTCTGTCACACCACACTGACTCAACGTTGCACTGTCCAATTGTGTCAGCTGGATGCACTTCCTTAGATTTTATGTTATTCTTAATTAACAGCACAACCCCTCCTCTCTTTCTATCCTTTCTGTACACATTGTACTCCCCAAATTCCAATTCAGCATTCCTAATATCTGTGTAACGGCACGTCTCTGATATCCCAACAATATCAGCCTTTGATGTCTTGACCAGCACTTCAAATTCATCAAATTTGTTTACTATACTTCTAGCATTGGTGCACATGCAAGTATACATGCACCTATTCTTATTGTTAGTTATCCTAACACAGCCCATGTATTTATTTGTTTTGTGATGACTGCCATCAGTCCCTGAAATCCCCAGCACTCTGCTCTCCAGGCTGCTGCTCATTCTAATAGAAGTAGTGCAAGAATCACCTTCACCTCTGCCTGTGGCTGCTTTTAACCTTTTAGTCTGTGAATTCCACCCCCCCCCCCAAGCCAGCAGTTTTCCAACCCACTTAATGCTGCCTCGATAGCATTAGCAAAAATTCTTACACCCCCTTCTATTTAAGTGTATCCCATCCCTGTAGAAGCAGCCTCTCCTGTTAACAAGCACAGACCACACTGAGAAAAATTCTACCCTATGAGCCTTGCACAATCCCTCCAGGGCCAAATTGATTGTCAAGGCTCTCATCATATACTCCCTCCTATCGCATATCATATACTCCCTCCTATCGCATATCATATACTCCCGCCTATCGCATATCATATACTCCCTCCTATTGCGGTGGCGATGCCAGGAAAGATGGCTGGGACTGCCTAGTATAATAAATAAATAAAAAAAAACTCCCTCCTATCACCATCGTGTACAACATTATCACCCTTTGCACCCTTAAAAGATGTCTGCTCTACAACATCATCAACTTTTTCACCTGGCAGACATACCCTGGTCCTATTCTATCTATCCTTTTTACACAATATATTACCTGTCTCCCTGATTATAGAGTCACTGACAATAACTAACTGCTGTGGGACCAGCGCATTCTGGCATGGAGATTGCTGCTGTGTTGCCTGATGCACAAGAGTAAGCTCTGGCATTGAGTTGAGCAGCTGAGAGCTTGATGGGGCCCTCATATTAATTTCTTCAAGGGCTTCTACCCTACACCTCAAGCTCTCGTAGATGCCCATCAGAACTCTGAGTTGGCGCCTAATTTCTAGACACTCTTTGTTAACTAGATCATGTTCTGTTCCAGAGAGTTCAGCAAACATTTCAAAAGTTGCACATTTTTTAGGCTGTGATGCGTTGGAGAACTGCCTCCCTCAGTTCTTCCCCGAGTCACAGCACTCTTGCCACTTTGTGCGCCTTGCTTTGCTACTCTAGTCTGGAGCATGATATTGAAAATTAATAAGATCAATAAATTTAATTAATTATCAATACTACTCTGTTCTATCTAATAGAATCCTAAATTCAGCGATACATATTACGCTATCTAGTTTTACGTTAGAGCTACCTATTTACCACAATTAAAATTTGAATTCCTACCACTCTCTTATGAAAACAATGGCTACAAGATTTGAATGAAACAACGGTCTTACCTATATTAAGTAGTAACCTACAAAAAGTCTATCTAAAATAAAAATAACCAGTGTTACTAGAGCTGTAAGGCTACTTATAAAGTACAATGTAATATAACAAATAAGTGAATAAAACAGCCAACACATCACTTTTTTGGAGCCTGTAATTCACAGCTGGAATTTGTAAAGAGAGAGTCAGCACCCTCTATCATAGATATGCTATAGATATGCTGTTTTCATTGGAAACTTTTTTAGGCAATCAAAATTGGATCTCAGGGGGCCTACCACAGAATCTTGAACTGTTCACTGGCTATGAGGGCACGTGATGATCATGGAAACTTTCAATACATCAATTCTAGCTCTAAGTAATGTCACCAAAGTGATATTGGTCTTTGTCAGGATAAATTATCATGGTGTTCAATTGAGGAAATATAGAGGATGCCTCTGGAGATGGTGAATACCTTTCCAGAAAGGTATTAAACCACCTAAAGAGCTATAATTCAATCCCAGGGAAGCTTTTTAGTTGTTTCAACTGTCAATGACCAGATGATGGATGCACAGAGGCCACTGGTGACTTCATCTCTGTATACAGGAATACCTCACATAGCACGGTTTCGAACAGCGCGGGTTTCGCTATAGTGCGGTTTACAAATTTTAAAAAAATTAACTGCATGACGCACCAATACATTTGATATGTATGTATTATAATGCCAGCATATAGGCCAATGTGGCGCATTATGGCCACAGCTGCCAATGCGCCAATAAAAAACCAAAAACAAACAAACAAACAAATAGGCCAATGCGTTATTAATTTAAAGCCATTCTGATGTTGTAAAAACTCCCATTATATACAGACTCTGCTAGCATTCATACAATAGTAAACACTCTAGATTCCGATCGGTGAGGTCGTTGATTGTGCGTAAGCTGTACAAATATTTTTCGCTGTGTATTTTTATTAAAGATTATTTTTTAAAAACGTTACACCTTTATACACAAATTTGAGTGGAAAGAAGAAATGTAATTGTGCTGAGTGTTCTTCTAGATCCAAACATCGAATGAGGTATGAAAGTAAGGCAGACGTTGCAAAATGACATTCGATGTTATAAAGAGAAGTACGCAGATAAAAAGAAGGAAAAAACTGTGCAAACTAAGCTGATCAGTTATTTTCAAAATAAAAATACAGTACATACTTCACTTATTCTTTTGGTATGTACATACTGCAATAAAAATCACTTACTGTACTTACTAGTATTTTTCATTTTTATCATTTTAGTTTCCTTTTTTGCAAGAATTTCGTGTGCATCAATTTATAGTAAACAAACACCTATATATTTTTGCAACTCGATCCATATAATCAAATTGTTGAAACGTATTACATTAAAATACATACTAATAATAATATCGCATAGCACGGTATTTTTTTGGCACAAATTAACTGCGCTATGTGAGGTATTCCTGTATATTGAATTTAAAATTTTGAAAGGTGTATTTGGCCAAACTGCTACAAATATTCTTGTAATTATTTTTTAATTTGTAAAATGCTGTGAAAAAGAGAGCTGATCATCCCAGATAACACCAAGATTTCAGTGATGCTTGATGTGGTTAATCAGATGACTGGCAAGGTGAAACAGACATTTTATGCTTTTGACTTTTATTGGGTTCTAATCTGATTGATGGACTTAAGGCAGCCTTGAATGGGTTGAGTATACTCAATGTTGATGGCATTCTTCTTGCTGAAACTATGCAAAGGGGGGGGGACATAAATTCAAATTGAGGAAGAATGGTTGCAGGATAGATGTAGTAGTAGTAGTAGTGGTGGTGGCATGTGATGCAAGAAAGCAGGCATATAAGCTTATATGCCTGCTTTCTTGCATCACATGCCAGATTACAAAATAACTTACAAAACAATCCCCTCTAAATATTTGTTCAGTTCCTCCTTAAATTTATTTAAACTATCAACTTCCACGACAAATGGAAGTTTGTTCCAGCAATTAACCACCCACTGGCTAAAGGCAAATTTCCACACATCTATTCTACATCTGTCCTTCCTCAATTTCAATTGATGCCCCCCTTAGGTTCGTAATCTGAACAAGTGGAAGAATCCCATCAGAATTCAGCATGCTCAACCCATTCATAGATGTGTGGAAGTTTGCCTTACACAAATATATCCTGCTTGATAAATTCAAGGAAGAACTAGACAAATTCTTGGAGGGGATGGACAGGTGAGGTGGGTAGGTTTTTTCGCCACAACTAATGCTAAACAGTGTCAAAATTATTTCCTACATCTAGCTCATGATTTATACTGTCAGAATAGCTAACTAAGCCAGTTCAACAAGATTTTCTCTTTACAAAACCATGCTGTGTCCCTTTATTTGCACTTGATGCACTTGAATGTTGCACTTGAATGTTGCTTTGCATTCTTAATCATCACCTCTCTAATTTTCCAGATAAAATCTGAAAAATGATTGGAAGCTTAAGTTGCTTTAGAATCAAGCGTCAAGCGTTTAGGGCATAAGCCTCAAGCTACGAAGGAGTCTAGACTATCTATAAATATAGTGCAAACGCATCAGAAATACATAGCTATATCTGAATAAATCAGAATATTAGTAAAACGGCATCGTTTTAAGTTATATCTCATATTGTGAATACCTTCACAACGAGTTGCCATGATATTGCACTACTTCGAATAAGTAACGCTTCACCTAAGGAGAAGACTAATGTTACTTATTCTCAGATGGATACCACCACCCAGATGGCACCGTTTCAGGGCTATTTGGCCCTTCTTCGGTGGGTGGGTAGGTACCCGAGTGATGCAATGATGGCAAAACAGTTATGAAGTATAACTCCATAATATGAGAGATGCCTGATGGTGTATCATGTATTTAGACTCAAGCGTTTAGGGCATAAACGCTTGAGTCTAAATGAGAAGACTAAACACATGATGGTGTATCATGTGTTTAGTCTTCTCCTTAGGTGAAGCGTTACGTATTCGAAGTAGTGCAATATCATGGCAACTCGTTGTGAAGGTATTCACAATATGAGATATAACTTAAAACCATGCCGTTTTACTAATATTCTGATTTATTCAGATATAGCTATGTATTTCTGATGCGTTTGCACTATATTTATACATAGTTTCTTTAGAAACTAAGTTTACCATTACTTACTTAGTGGAGAGTCCCTTTCATTGCTATGTCCACGAGACTCTCAGCTAATAAACAATTTTTGATATAATTTTATTAGTTGGTATGCTTGTTCCATTAATGATTTCTTTTTATTTTCTGAAGACATTAAACTGAAACAAACTGGCCATTTTTACTGCAATGAGCCTCAGTACTATTGCTGTGCAGTAGTACTGCTGTCAAAGCTGATTCACCTTCTGCATGTGCTACAGCCATGTTTCTTGCCATTTAGCTCCAATAGCATACTTTATGGCAAATGTTGCAGCTCACTACATTCATCAAAAAATAAATACTATCAAATTTTAATCAATAGTAAAAGAGGATATCTAGTGCTTAAATATTGCACTTTGCATGACACAATACAACTTGTCCACCACAGCATTTCCACTGCTTTTGTATTGGGTGCCTCCATAGCTAGGTGGGAAGGAGCAGCAGTGCGTAGCACACGCTTCTTGATTAGACCGGGGTTCCAGCTTGTCATCACCAAATACGGAGGATGCGGAAAGGTCAGGGAATGACCACCACATATCCCAGAGCAATATGGCCTTAGTTGCTAATGCTCCTAAAAACCAAGTAACAAACAAGCTTTTGTATTGAAATAAAAAGTAAGCAATTAACAGGACACAAACCTAACATTTAACACACACATATTTATATGATTTAGAGTTTCACCATAGTTTTGAGGTAAGAGAGAGAGAGAGCAGAATTTAGAAGTATTTTTTGCAATGAAAAATAGCCACTTGGTTAGATTTCAGTTGGAAATTCAGCAGGAGCAGAAAAAAGCAGACAGGAGTTGGGTTGATTTTCGTGAATTTAGTTGGAAAAAGCTTCCTGCTTTCTTGTTAAGGGTCTTCTCGAATACTTAAGTAAAACAGGAATGAAATTTTTAAAGCTTACAAAACTTATAATGGAAAGGTATTAATTTTAATTTTAGATATCCGAGGATACTAGTATTTTGATATAGGATAAATTTTAGGATTAGTATTAGTAGTGGCAAATGATGCAAGAAAACAAGTTTACAGAGCATCAGCAAAAAAAAAAATTCACCTCATTTAATTTTGTAAAAATATCTTCAAGTTAAATAAACCTCAGAAGCCAAGAGGAATTTGTCAATTAGCCAGTCAGAATATGGAATTCGTGAAAACCAATAATTCATGATTTAGCTCAAAAAGTTGTACAAGAACTTTCCCTTGCAAAAGCCACTTCAGCATTTTTATACAAAAAGTACTGTGTGCTGAGCACCCATTTCTTTGTACAAAATTTTAAATAGCTTGTATTGACATGATCAAGTTTTAATATGATTTATGATTCATACTGCACAGTTTAGCACATTTTTCAGAGGTGTACGCATTTTTTTTTTTTTTTTTTAACTGCTAGTTCTTTTCTCTATAACACACAATGACTACTTGTTGTGCTTTCTGGTGCCACACTTTTGATCCATGTTATAGCCCCTAGGATTTTTCTGACCATTGCTAAATATATCGACACATTTTTCTCATCAATTGCATGCTTTTGCATAAAATTGTTGATGCACTTGAATGTTGCTTCCTCGGTAATAAGGTTTTGATAAGCGATACTCCAATATGCAGTGAGTATCATATGGTAACTTATCCTGTATGAAGCCTCTTTTGCACTTTCGTTGACTTGTCAGTTTTATACATTGAGAGTTTACTATTCTAATGCATTAGAGTCTTAACTTATATCATACGCCATCAGGCATCTCTCATATTGTGAAGATATACTTCACAACTATTTTGCCATCATTACATCACTTGGGTACCTACCCACCCACCCATGGCATTGCACTGAGAATAAGTAACAACAGTCTTCTCCTTCGGGTGAAGCTTTACTTATTCGAAGTAGTGCAATGCCATGGCAACTCATCGTGAAGGTATTCACAATATGAGATGTAACTTAAACGATGCCGCTATTGCAAATTTGCTAATTTTTTATTTAGCTGTATATAAATGATGCATTTGCGCTAAAATACACAGAGTTTACTATTTTCAAGCAAACCAAGGTGCCACATGAAAATACTTTCATCTTTGTCTTTATGCAACTTGGTTAGTTTCCAAATGTCTTTTTGAAGCATAGTAGGGGCTAAAGAACATGTTACATAATGTTTTGTTGCATAACATGCACAGAGCATCTTTATTTCCAATGGAAGTAAATCCAAAGACAATTTTCATTGTACTTTCTTTTTTGGTTTCTTACTGCCTGTTGCTAATTGTTGGAACTGGACATCAATTAATGTCCAATTCTAATTTCAATTAATTGTTTCTTGGATAGCAGCTTATCCCCCAATTTTCAGAAACCAAAGGTATTCTTACTTATTTTCTTGTTTGATTCTGACACAATTTGAGGATCACAAGACTATGCTTTCGTTTAAAATTTCCATCTTTCAGCAGCACATCCACGTGGAATGAGTTTGTGTGGTGTGAATATTTAATATACAGTAAACATTGAATTACATATATATAAAGTGTGATCAGAAAGTTCAGGAAGTAATATTTCAGAAATGATGAAGCCTGTTGGCTATTCAAATAGACCTTTCTCAGGAACTAATTCAATGAGTATATGGGAGGACCACAGTGATAGAGTGATTTGCAAGAAATTCTTAAATGGAAAGTGGAGAGACTACTATGCTGACAGCCTCTGCACTTTTAGATTGAGCAATCACCAATTTCTCAAAGCCCACTTTTCTGAACAGCATTGTGCAGTTGCTGTAGAACTGGTTTGTAGTATTCTTGGTTTACTGTTTGACCATGTAGGTTAAATACATAATGAACAATACTCTGAGTGTAAAAATACAAGCATGACCTTCACCATTTTTGATTGAAAGATTGAGATTGTCTTTCTTTTTTGTGCCAAGAGAAGGTGGAGCTTTCCACTGAGAGGACTTTTGTTTCCAAATCATTGGCACCCATGATTATTCATCAGTAATGATGAAAGAAATGAAGTGTGGGCTAGCAGCAATATGTTACTGACATGCAAGAACCTGCTGCTCTCCATGATTGTCAGTGAGGGTACAAGCATGACTGAAATGCATTTCATTTCCAAACCTTTGTTAAAATTGATTGATGTGTTCTCTAAGAGATACCAATTTCACTAGCAAGTTTTCATATAATTAGCCATCAATCACTCCTGATCAGATCATGAATATGAGCAATTGAATTACTGGTTTTTGAAGTTGAAAGGCAGCCAGGATAAAGATCGTCATTGATTGACAAGTTATCCTCTTTAAACTTTGAAAACCACTGAAATGTTTTCAAATAGCATATGGCATCCTCCCTGAAAGCTGTTTTTAACTTTTTTTGTGGGTTTCTCTTTCACTACTTTGAAAAAATTTTATGCAAATTTTCTGCTCCACAAAATCACACTTTAAAATGTGACAAAACACATAAAGTGCCTTCTATTCAACACACACTAATTCAAACTGATTTCAAATAAACAGGTAATTGATGTGTTGCAATGTCACAACTTGCTATGATACCACAATTTCAAGCCGACCGGGCTAGCCGAGTGGGTAAAGTACCTGCCCGGCAACCCAAAGGTCGCGGGTTCGATTCCCGCCTCGGGCTTGGATCAAAGTACTGCAAAAACCTTGGGAGGTGCAATATGGCCACAGAAGCCGATGCGCCAACAACTATCAAATCAAAAAAAAAAAAAAAAAAACCACAATTTCAAGATAAAAGATCAGTCCCCAAGCTTTATCAAATCTGCTGAAATTATAAGACAAGATGCATAACATAAATTGTTATTATCTCTTTCTTATTCTAATGGGTTTCTCCCCATTAATAGTTACTATTATTGGTCAAGGCTCTCTGATTGTCCTGCAGGTGTTCAGAATTGTGGCTTTCTAGAGTTCAGTGTAAGTGTTCTCTGCAAGACCTATTTTGCTGCTAGGTTTTTATGGAGGTCCCTTGACACCATGCCAGTGCCAAAGAGCCTCCATAAGCTATGATTTACATTGTGTTAGTATTATTATTAATAATAGTAGTAGTGGAATATGATGCAAGAAAGCCAGCTTATAAAGCGTCAGAAAAAAAAAAAAAACCTCCCACATTGCCTTATCTCCAACGATTTGTCTTGATTCAGGGATCATCAAATAGACTACATACATCAGTGTGAATAATACCTCACAACTACATTTTCCAACTGCAGGCAAACTAGACAGAGAAAGAAGAAAAAAAACATTTACACTATTTGTACACTGAAATGACATCATGGTGGCTTCAGAAAATGGCATATTTGTAGTGAAGTAAATTAATTAGAACAGAATAGAAACATTTTTGCTATTATATTATTTTTCTTTTTGAAAGAAAAATGCCTTTTTTTTTTTTTTTTTACTAAATTTTAGAAGAAAAAGTATTGCTTCTGTTTTTTTTTTTTTTTTTTGCAGAATGCAGTTTAGGAAATATTAAGTAGATCTAATTAGAGTTTCTGAAATGCTTTTAATCTGGACTAGCAGATAATCTTTCATGAAAGAGAAGTTCACTATCAAAAACAACTAAATATACTTCTCACCAAAAATCTGATCAGTGCAAATTAGAAGGCTAGAATTTTTTGCCAACATAATATGTATATGGATTTCATTAGATTAACCTTAAAATCAAACATATCTGAATATTGAATAAAATCTAATATGTAGGAATTCAACATACAACACTTGCCTCTCATGGTTTGAATTTAACAGTGGAAATGCTCTCACTGCAGGTGTAGGACATTGCCTTCTAGCTGATCATGTCCCAAATGTTGGAGGGAGGGACAACAATCTTTACCATAAGCATTTTTGCAGTGAAAGTCAGTCATCTGTCTTTTTAGTATTATAGTTGTAGTTCACTGCCTGCGATGAGGAGGGTGGATGATTTCTGTGTAGCCCACTTCGATCACCAAAAGTGATGCGTAAAGTATTATTTGCAGTACCCCAAATTTCTGCTCTGTAAAGATTGTCTTGGTACATCATGGTCTAGATATATCACATAGTCATGACTGATGTTTTGATATACAGATGGTACTGCTTTGCCAGCCAGTAATTTCTTCTTTTAAAGCATAACTCTTCTAGAAGATGATTGAAACATAGCTTTCTTTCAACAGTCACTTTGAGGTCACAGCATTTTTGCAGCTCTTTGGATCATTTTCAATTATTCACAGGCTGAATAACTATTGGATTGAGCTCAGCTTGAAGACACGCAAACAGGCTTGTCTGGATTAAGATTTAATCTGAAGAATTTGAGATATTTCCCCATTTCTGCAAAACTGCTGTTAATTGTGTTAGTGGTATCCATATTGTCAGATAATTATTGTTAACATTTTATAAATTGCCTTGCATACAATATTTTGTTGGTTCTGTTTCTTTCTAATGCTATCAAGGCAGTGATAGTTGGGTCGGAAAACTGCTAGCTTGGGGGGCTATACAAAATAATAACTTAACTAGAGCCACAGGCAGCAGTGAAAGTGATTCTTGCATTGCTACTATTGGTACATACAGCAGCCTGGAAAGCAAGATGTCTGGAACTTCAGGCTCTGCTGTGGTTCATCATGGAACAAATAAATGATGGACTGTGTTGGGGTTAACTAAGAGTAAGTACATGTACTCTAATCCAGGGAGCATTGTAAATAAATTTGATGAATTTGAATCAAATGCAGACATTGAAGGAATAGCAGAAACATGGTGTCACTCAGACAAGTGATGCTGAATTTGATTATGGAGTGTATAATCTATACAGGAAGGACAGACAGAACAGGAGAGATGGAGGAGTTATGCTCTAAGAAGTATATTAAATCTGAGGCAGTGCCTCCAGTTGACATAGGTGATGAGTGCAATGCTGAGTCAGTTTGGTGTGATATAAGCACTGGAAAAACAAAAAAGACAGGAGTGTGTTATAGGCCCAATAACTGATGAGTATACTAAACAGCTATACTGAGAAATAGTGGGCTAGCAAATCAGAATGTCTCATAATTGGGGATTTTAACTTTCCAGGTATTGACTGTAATTTGTGGGTTGGTCACACACACACACACTAGCAAGACATTTGTGGATTTCTTGGATGACTGTTTTCTACAGCAGCATGTTAGAGTGGCAACAAGAGGAAGAATACTCTTGATTTGATTATCAGCATTGATTCTTCATGCATTAAAAATCTGCAGGTAAAAGACCCATGGGTTGCAGTGATCACAGCATACTAAAGTGGAATTTAATTAAAGATATAACTACTGTCAATGATAAAGGGAAAGGCTTTTGCCTTAAGGGTCACTACAGTGATCTCAGACAGCTTTTAAATTGTGTGCAGTGAGACCAACTGATGATGTTACCAACAGCATATTCTAAATGGGAAGTATTCATAGAAGTAATCAAAGGAGCTATTAGGCTTTTCATACCAAGGAAGAAATGCTGTTCAAGACTTAGACCTAAGTGGATGTCAGATGAACTATTGAGACACATGACTGAGAAGAAAAGTGCATGGGATGCATATAAATTATCAGGTGATACAGAAGCTGATGGTATATATAAATTAGTCAGTAATCAATTCACAAAAGAAGTTGGGTAAGGTGAGGCAGATTATGAGAAGTCTCTGACAAAGATGCAAAGAAAAACATCTATGTTTTTCTTTGTGATCTACAGGTAACTCTTGATGACCCTGCTGAGGTTGCAGACAAATTGAATAGATATTTTGCATCTACATTCACACATGAGGAAATCTTTAGGGAAGGTGATGCCAGAAGTTTATCAAACAAGGAGCTAAATTACTTTGTGATAACTGAAAGGAAAGTGGAGGAAAAATTGTTGAAGATGGATATAAAAAAAAGGCACCTCGAATGGGTGGAATCTATCCAATTATATTAAGGTAAGCAAACCCTTAGCCATAATTATGAGAACATTCTTGCCGAGTGGGTGAAGTGCCTGCCTAGCAACCCAAAGGTCGCGGGTTCGAATCCCACCTTGGGCATGGATCAAAGTACTGCAAAAACCTTGGGAGGTGCATTATGGCCACAGAAGCCGATGCGCCAACAACTGCCAAAAAAAAAAAAAAAAAAAAAATGAGAACATTCTTGGATTTGAGAGAGGTCTTTATGGACTGAAGATGTACAAATGTATCCCCAGATTGTAAAGGGGGATAAAAGAGTGACATGAGTAATTACAGACCTGTTAGCTTAAATCTGTTCCAGAGAAAATAATGGAATCACTGGTTAAAGAAGTAATGTGGGACCATCTGAAATGGCATGCAATTGTACTGCAAACATAGCTTAGATTGGTTAAATTGGTGATCTTCTCTAACTAATCTTATAGGTTGCTATGATGCAGTGACCAAGGAACTGGATGCAAAAAATAATTTTGACATCATAAACTTGGATTTCAGGAAGGTTTTTGATACTATTGCACATAAAAGACTGCTATACAAACTGGAGCAATGTGGCATTAAGGGCAAGTTACTGCTGTGGATAGAGGGATGGTTAAGTGGAAGAATACAGTGGTTATCAGTGGCACTGCTCTCTGCTGGGCCCATTGTTCTTTTCAATATTTATCAATGATATTGATGAAAGTATATGAGGCTTAATGTCTATGTTTGCAGAATATACAAAGGTTGGCAGGGTGGTTAATGATAATCGTGAGCTACTGTAACAAGATATAGGAAAATTAGGTCAGTGGGCTGAGAAAAGGCAGTTGAGGGTTAACTTATCAACTGTGTGGTACTACACTCAGGGTAGTGAAGAATGAAAAAGACCTGGAGGTAATTGTGCAGTCAGGTATGAAATTCTCTGAGCAGTGCAAACATGCTGCCAGGACAGCTCATGCTGTTGTGTCAATGACGTACAGAAACTTTGCTATAAGGGATAAGGAGGTGATTATCCCTTTGTATAAGGTTATGCCACATCTTTGTATAAAGTTAGGCTGCATCTTGAGTGCTGTATACTGTCTGGAGGCCTCAATTTAGGAAGGATGTATATATGCTGAAATGGGTGCAGAGAAGGGCAACCTGACTGGGAACAAAAGGGGTTCTCTTACCAAGAAAGGCTTCAGTTTTGCAAATTGCAGTGTCTTGAGACTAGCCACCTGCAGGGAGATCTGATTGAAGTGTTTAAAGCCTTGAATGGATTGAGTAACCTGAATGTTAACAAACCGGTTCAGGCTAGTGCACACCAATATGCATTTTAACAGATGGTTTCAGAAACAAAAACTAGTGAGGTGTATATTGTTGCCACACTGTGCTAGCAGGCTAGACATTTAATGCAAACAATACAACCCAGTACTACACTACGTTGACACATTCACCACTTCACTGATTGGCTTTTCTGGAGACAGCACCTTCACATACACACAGCAGGGTTGCCATAGTCTGGGTTGGGACCACCTTCACAGTAACAAACTCTCATTATTTACCATTTATATCAAATTGGTGGAGTATAACATTAGAGGCAAGTTACTTCTGTGGATAAAGGGATGGTTGACTGCAAGAAGACAGAGTGGTTATCAGTGGGCACTGCTCTTCTTGAACTACTAATATTAATGGAGTTCCCAAGGGTTCAGTGCTGTTTTCTATATTAATGACATCGACGAAGGGATATCAGGTTTAATATTTAAGTTTTGCAGATGATGCAAAAGCTGGCAGGGTGGTTAATAATTGTAATCAGTATTTTCTACTGCAATAAGATCTAGAGAAATTTGCAGATGGGCTGAAAAGTGACAATTAAAGTTTAGCATTGACAAATGTGAGGTACTTCATATGGGTAGCAGCAGTGATTCCAAATTAGTATCAGTAGTGGCAAATGATGCAACTAAGGAAGCTTGTAAAGTAGCAGGGGAAAAAAAAAAAAAAAACCTCCCACATCACCCATCCATCCCCTCCAGTAATCTCTCTAGTTCTTCCTTCAATTTATTCAAACTCCCTACTTCCACAAAAGATGGAAGTTTGTTCCAACAATCAGCAAACTGCTGGCTGAAGGTAAACCTTCACACATCTATTCTGCAACCATCCTTCCTCAATTTGAATTTATGCCCCCTCATGTGTAGTCTGAGCAAGAGGAAGGATGTCATCATTAGCACTGAGCTTGCTCAATCCATTCAAAGTCTTAAACACCTCAGTCAGATCTTCTCGCAAGTGCCTAGTCTCCAGATGTTGCAGTTTGCAGAACTGAAGCCTTTCTTAGTAAGACCACCCTTTTCGTTCCTTCATTTCCCTTCTCAGCACCCATTCCAGCAAATATACATTCTTTTTAAAATGAGGTTTCCAGACAATGGAATAATCATCTCCTTATACCTGCTAGAAGAGTTTCTGTATATCACTGACAAACCCTCATGCATTGTCCTGACAGCATGTCTGCACTGCTTAGATAACTTCATATCTGATTGCACAATTACCCCCACGTCATTTTCATTTTTCACTAAGCTGAGTGTAGTATCACACGGTCGGTATGTTAATCTGGAATTACTGCTACCCATATGCAGTACCTTGCATTTCTCAATGTAAACTTCAACAGCCATTTCTCAGCTCATCTGCATAATTTTTCTAGATCTTGTTGCAGTAGCTTACCTTGATTACTGCCATTAACCACCCTACATGCTGCCTACTGTGTGGTTCCACACTTAGGGTTTTTCCAGTGTAGATAATGAGGCAATTATCCCATCATATAAGGCAGTGGTTAGGCTATATCTTGGGTACTGTATGCAAGTCTGGAAGCCTCATTTTAGGAAGGTTGTGGATTTGTTGGAATGAGTGCAAAGAAGAGATGTAAGATTAATGGGGGGGAGAATAAAAGGGTGCCCTTACCAAGAAAGGCTTCAGTTCTGCAAATTGCAATGTTTGAAGACTAGGCATCTGCGTGGAAATCTGATTGAGGTGTTTAAGGCTTCGAATGAATTGAGTAAGCTAAGTACTGATGGTATCCGTCCTCTTACTCAGACAACACACATGAGGGGAAGCATAAATTCAAAGATTGGGGAAGGATGGTTGCTGGATAGATGTGAATAAATTTTCCAGTGGAACAAATTTCCCTCTGGTGTTGTTGGAAGTGGGTAGTTTGAATAAATTCAAGGAAGAACTAGGCAAACTATTAGGAATTAAGGTTATTGAAAACAATTGTTTGGCTGTTTTCTTTCATAATTTGCCACCACTACTAATAGTAATATTAACAGAAGAATCTCATTATTTAGCTTTTATTAATTATAGCATAGTCCTAAGCCATTAGGACTGTGGCAGGTACATATCAGCAGATAGAACTTCTCATGTATGACCCACTATTCTCTTGGAGTAAGATCATCACATATGTTTGCAACAGCTCTAGTTCCTTTTGACAAACAGCATTCTTTATTTTATCTAATGTTGAGCAGTAATCTCTCCTTTCTGACCAATTCACTATCCATGTTTTTGTCATCACTACCATATCTGTGCTGATGCACATAAATATATTTGAATAGTGGGCTTTCTGCACATGATTACCATTTGAAAAAATAGAAACCATTTATTGTTTCTATTTTTTTATTTTTAAATGAAAACAAAAATTAAAGGGCAGTCAGTATGAACTACATTTCAGCTTTGTTGTTACAAAACTGTCTGTACATCTTCAAAAATGTTTCTGACAGTTGAGTTGTTTAAAAATGTTATCAAAGAATATGTGTTCAATAATGTGCATTTAAAAAAAAAAAAAAAAAAAAAAAAAATGGTGAAAATATGTCATGTAAAGCCATGATTGAGAAAATTTTCTAGCTACAAAATCTGTATGCTCATTTTTGTATATTTTTTAATGCTTATGGTGTGATTCTAGATAAATTTAGCTGTATCATATAATTATTTGCTAAACCGTTCTTATTAAATCTGCTAAACTATTCTTATTAAATATGAAACTGTTCATATTAAATCCGCCTTAAAGCTTTTGTTTTTTTTATTTCAGCCCTGAACTAATATAAACATTATATTTTTACTTCATAACTGTTTTTAAATTATCTAAACTGGATTTTTTTTTTCCATACATGTACTGATATTGTCACATCAGAAGTTTCATCGATTTGGTATTTGTAGCATGATATTGGCAAATAGATATAAAGATTTTCTAATAATGTAAGATGAATGACACTAAGATGAAATGAAAATAAATTTAATAATATTTTAATCCTAAATTCTCAATGTTTACTCCTCAATTTCATGGCTGCAATTAATCTTGTAGTTACATTTTGCTGCACTTATTTTTTCTGGTTGATATTTCATATTATAAAATTTTAGGAATGGTTAACATATCATGCATTCTAATAAAATATCAGTTGAAATAAATATATATTTTGCAAAAAAATAATTGGCCTGCTTAGTTTTTATTTATCATTTTGATGGTAATACTGCATTTTATTGTCCATTCAACGTGTTTCAAAGCTTTATGATTACAATCAAACTTGGTTATACCACAATATTCTTGATGTTATAACTGTCAACCTCAACGTTCTTTATTTCTATCAATGAGTCTGTTTTTAGTTGAGAAGAAAAGCTATAGTATAACAGCATCCTGTTCTTACTGAAGAAAAGAATGCCAGAGAAGCAGATATTTAGTCAATTGAAGAAGCTGACAATCCAAAGGTTGCGGGTTCGAATCCCGCCTCGGGCTTGGATCAGAGTAAAATGCAAAAACTTTGGGATGTGCATTATGGCCACAGAAGCCGATGCACCAACAACTAACAAAAAAAAAAAAAAAAAAAACAATTGAAGAAAATTGTAATGAAGGTTTATGGCAAATTAGTAGAACTCTGTCCTGAGAAGTGTGTTCGTGAAATCTTTCAATTAACAGCCAAATTTACCAGCATCTCAGGAACTCCAGTGTACAGAGTTTGTCATGTGACACAGAATATACACACACAGAGTTGGAGAGACCCCCCCCCCCCACATTGCTTGACAATCAACACTAGTACAGAGTGAGGATCTCAAGAACAAAAGTGTGTTGTTAATACCACTGAGGAAGATGCCAAAAGAAATTTGCATTACCAATCAACTAATAAGGTACTGTATATTGATTTCACAAAATCACTGATAAGTAGAAAAGTCAATGCCAACTTTTTTTGTAATGAATGTCTTGTCATAAATTGCTTGCTGACAATGATGAGTTCCCTATGTTATAGAGAGCAACAGTGCATCATTTAAGTATCCTAGACACTATACCGTTGATAATAATATAATACCGACAGACACCGAATTAATGTTTTACATTTTGGCAGAGGTATGCAATTTCAAAATTATATTGTAACCAGGGGTAAAGTAGCAGAATTTATTGGAGATTTTTTAGCTTAATTGTGACACTATAGTAGAGGTTTTGTTTTTATTATTTCCAAGGTTACTGTAACCAAGTTTGACTGTATATCAAAAGAAAATTTTATTGTAAATTTACCAATTATGTTTCGTGGTAACCTACAAAGTACCTCCTTGTGTGTGCATGTATGTGCCTTCCAACATCACTGCCACACTTCAGTGCACCCTTTAAAATTGTATGCTTTAAGTCCATTTAGTTCCTTGTTATGGCTCTCTGGATTGCTGCTATTGATCTAAAATTCTTTTGTTCAGCTAAATATAACTTGGTTTCTCAGGAACAATCTTTACATGCACTTTTACCTTGATATTTCCTGTTATGATCAGCCTAACAATTTCACTATTCAAATTCAAGCCAGCCATTATAGCTTTGATATCAAACATCAGTCAGAGAAAACCAACTTTCTTGCATTTTCATCCATTTGTGAAATCAATAGGCATGCTTAAACCGTGAGAAGCAGATGCCTATCAGGGCCCTAAATGTAGGTCCCCCGATCAGAGGGGTAACCCCAAAATCAGTTTAAAAAACTCATTGCTGTTTTTAACTAATATTTTTAAGTGATTTTTATCAGAAACTGAACTTTGTACCTGCCAAAGTCACAGGGATTAATTTGAAAATCACTTTTTTTTTTCAAAAATGGTTTTACCGATTTTGATGAAACTTTATATTTAGTTCTTGTTATATATTTTGTTTGTTTTGTTGTCACAATAAAATGAAATTGAAAATGTTCTTTATTAGTTTTTTCTTTAGATGGGGTCCCCAAATTCCATAGAACGTGCCACTCATAACTGAGATCACACGCCAACCATCTATGGCTGAAACTTGATTAAAATAACATGGGATAAAATTTGTCGTAAAAATAAAATGCACTGACTCTTAAAGTTAAAAGCAATAAAATGATAGAGAAAATTAAAATATGTGAAATTAGAGTGATAACAACAACCATAGCTTTCAAAGGTGACCGCTTCCTTTATCAACAGTAAAACTTAACTGTCATTGCACATCCTTAAATAACATCAGCAGGATCATGGCTCACAGCACATGTTACTGTAGTAGCATGGGCACTATCCTCCACATGTGCATGGAGACTGGAAATGCCTTGGGAATGTGCTAGGCAGAACCATTCATCCAGTACAAGAATTAGTTTCAAAGAGGGGATGAATACAGAGGTCAACAAGATTGGCGAGAGGAACAAAGGGGTTCTCTTACTAGGAGAGGCTTAAATTCTGTAAGTTGCAGCATCTGGAGACTAGGCACCTGTGAGGTGATCTGATTGAGGTGTATAAGGTCTTGAATAGTTTGAGCAGGCTCAGTGCTGATGGGATACTTACACTTGCTGAGATTAAGAACCTGAGGGGACATAGGTTCAAATCGAGGAAAGAGAGTTGTAAAATAGATGTGCGGAAGTTTGCCTTTAGCCAGCAGGTAGTTGATAGCTGGAACAGACTTCTGTCTGTTGTTGTGGAAGTTGATAGCTTAAATAAATTTAAGGCTGAACTAGACTGGAGGGACCAGATGGGTGAAATGCGAAGGGTTTTTTTTTTTTTTTGGCTGATGCTCTATAAGCTTGCTTTCTTGCATCATATGCTTCAACTAATGCTAAAGTGATCGTGTACAGATTTACCATAGTCTATGGTCTTTATTGCATTAATGTGTTCCCCATACAATCTTTGAACCTGCATTTTGTCCCTTCAACATAACTCCCACAGTCTGGACATTTGATCTCATATATGATCCCACTTGTATCCTCAATAGATACGGGATCTTTTACTTTTGGCATGACTGCAATCTTTGCCCTGGCAGCTGCTCACAGCATGCATAAATAAGTGCATAATCTAGAGATCTCTGTTAAGCCTGGATAGTAGGGAAATATGCAGTGGGAATGAGCGAGAACACCTCTCTTCACCTGCGTTCTTCTCGGATATGTTTGTCCCAGATCTGGGGATACCCCTCATTTTTTTCTGAGATCCAGTGTGACACTAATCTCCTTGCAGTTATGAATCGTTCCAACAATTTTAAATTGGATTGAGAGCTGGACTGTTCCCAGACCATTTTATTGTGTGAATTGATTTATCCTTCAACCATTTTTGTAGCAGTGGACAGTAAAGACAGTGAAATAAATTATGAGATTGTATCGTTTTGTTGTTCCTCTGCAATACTCATTATGCATGAACATCGTAACGTAACGAGTAGTGCAGAGGAATAATAGCATTTTAATTATAATAAGTAGCTTGAAGGTGCTAATCACTTGTTGGGCACATACAGTAAGCACCAGTTATAGTGATCACTGGTTATTAGAATCAGCCACTTGAGAGAATCTAATTCCAAAGAACTGTTCAAATCAATAAAAAACATTACAATTTTATCGTCTAATAGAATTGCATCTGTTATAAGAATCAATTTTGAACGCCTCTGTGATATTTTTCTAAAGCACATTTCTGAAGGTCACGTTTCTAGAGGTCACAACCAGAAAACAAAAATTTGAAGTTTTTGGTTTATTGGGCCTTTTTATTTGTATAATCTGTTATAAACGGGTTGTTACTACAGCTTTAATAGAAGAAATTGCCCAGTCTTACTGATAATTTTGTCAAGGAGGAGGAAAATGAGGATGAACCCGAATGAATTCCTGTTACAAAACGACAAACTCGTGAAGCTATAGCCAACCAGCATTGGAAGATCACCTGGCCAGTGATCGTCTATATTCACGATCACAGGTCCAGGTGATGTTAATATAGACTTGTACAATATTGAAAAATCTATAGACTAGTGATGGTTTAAAGCAATCTAAAGTGACTTTAAAATTATAATATTGCAAATTATGTTTAATATGTATATTAATTAAACTACATACGTAAGTATAAATTTATTTTTATTTTACTAACCTGTGGATAATCTTCCGATTTTCACTCATAATTTAATTGGTAATAAAGTGCAAATTTGTGCCTTTTTATAGTCGATTTTCGCTTATTAGAATTTCCGTTTATTAGAATCAAAATTCAATTTGCAAACGTGATCACTATAATTGGCACTTACTGTATTTATTTATTTATTATTTATTTTTTTTTTTTTTTTGTATTTAGCTAAGGAATTTTTACTTCTTAGGACATAACTATTTTAACATTGCGATTGTTACGGTAAAGCATAAATCTTGTGGACTCAGACCATGGTCGTCCCGGAGTATAAACAAAATTTATTTATTTAATGTATATCCTGAACTTGATAACATATGGTATAACATAAAACGATTGCGTAATACGAATCACTGCATTTTGGAATCTATTATCTTAGTATAGTATCGTCAATCAAATTGTATTTAAACGGAACTCATACCCACAATAGAGAAACCAGACTAAAGCAACAGACAAAGCAGGAGTGCTGTGGTGAGAATTGAAGGGAGGTGATTTTCCTATGAATCACGTCCTAACAAAATATGCAACTTTTGAAATATTTGCGGTACATTCTGGAACAGGACACGATCCAGCCAAGGAAGATATCTTTGCATGTGCTAGGTGCAGAGTGTGAAGAAATTAGGTGCCAACTTAGGTTCTGATGGGCATTTATGAGAGTTTGAAGAGAAGGGTAGATGCCCTTGAAGGAATTAAAATGTGGCCCATCAAGCTCTGAGCTGCGCAACTCAATGCCAGGGCTCACTCTTGTGCATCAGACAACAGCAGCAATCTTCAAGGCAGAATGCACTGGTCCCACAGGAGCTAGTTATTGTCTCTATTGTCAGTGAAACGAGAAATGTGAAAGGACAGGTGAAATAGGACCAGGGTATGTCTGCCAAGGGCGAAAGTAGATGACGTACAGCAGATATATTTTAAGGGCACAAAAGATGATATTGTACATGTTGGCACTAATGCTATTAAGAGCAGGGGATCTGAGGACTTACCAGTAAAATGTTGGCAAAAAGTCGCGAGTTAGGATTGAATTTGAAAGTGTCTACAATTCTACCAAGATATGTTGAGAGCCTTGTCAATCAATTCTGCCCTGAGAGAATGTGCAAGGCTAATGTGGTAGAATTTTTCACAGCATAGTCTGTGCTTGTTAACAGGGATGCGGTACACTTGAATAGAAGGGGTACAAAAATGTTTGCTGATGCTATTGAGGCAGTGATAGGTGGGTCAGAAAACTGCAAGCTTGAGGGATACACAGACTAATAGTTTAACTCCACGGGCTCAAATCTGGTGAGTATGGGCTTTGCACATCCAGGGTCCAGAGCTGGATATCATCAGTCTTCTCTTCTTGGTGATTCCCTTCTACTTTTGACTCTCTCTCTAAGGATAATTTGAGCTTTTTTTTTGGCTTGTGCAGCATAAGCCTCAGGCTTCCTTGCACCATATAGCTAATAGTAATAGAGCTGCAGGCATAGGTGAAAGTGATTCTTGCATTGGTACATGCAGCCTGGAAAGAAAGGTGTCTCAGATTTCGGGCCCTGCTGTGGATCATCATTGAACAAATGACGACATGCACGTGCATATATATTTGCATGTGCATTTATTTACAATGCTCCTAACAATAGAAGCATTGTAAATAAATTTGAAGTACTATTTAAGTCATCGAATGCAGACATAGACATGCTGTCTGTGTACTAATGTTATGAGTGCAGTTCCCGAGGATTGGATATTGGGCCATTCTTGTTTTCTGTATTTATCAGTGATATTGATGAAGTTGCATCAGACATAACGTCCAAGTTTGCAGATGATAGGTTGGCATGGTGGGTAATGACAGTATGCTACTGCAACAGAATCTAGAAAAGTTAGACAGATGGACTGAGAAATGGCAATTGAAATTTAACATTGAGAAATGCAATGGGTTGCAATAACCCAGAGTAATGTACCATCTGTGTGGTACTACACTCAGGGTAGTGGAAAATGAAAAAGACCCAGGGGTAATTATTCAGTCAGATATGAAGTTCTCTGAGCAATGCAGACAGATTTCCAGAACAGCTAATGGTATTTTGTAAATGATATACAGGAATTTTGCTAACAGGCATATGGAGGTGATTATCTTATTGTTTAAGAAAATGATCAGACCACATCTTGAGTACTGCACACAGGTCTGGAAGCCTCATTTTGGGGAAAGATGTGTAGCTGCTGGAATGAGTACAGTGAAGGATAGCGAGATTGGTGAGTGGAACAAAGGGGTACTGTTACCAAGAGAGTCTTGGAAATTGCAGTGTCTGGAGACAAGGCACCTATGAGTTGAACTGATTGAGGTGTTTAAGGCTTTAAATGGATTAAGGAAGCTCAATACTGATAGTACCTTCCTCTGGTATAGACCATACAGGCATGAGGAGGAACAAATTCAAATTGGGTGGAAGATGGTTCAGGATAAATTCAGAAGTTTACCTTTAGCCAATGGGTGGTTGATTGTTGGAACAAACTTCTATCTGTTGTTATGGAATAACAACAGATGGAAGTTTGTTAATTAATTAAGTTAAATAATTAACTGATTAATTAAGTTAGTTAATTAATTGATGGACGTTAATTAATTTATTTAATAGTTTAAATAAATTCAAGGCAGAACTAGACAAACTATTGGAGGGAATGAATCAGTGAAATGGGAATTTTTTTTTTTTTTTGTTGGCTGATACTACTTAAGTTTTCTGCTTTATTTCCAATGCTAATATTGATGAAAATACAGGTGCCGAATCCTTTGTACTTAATATTTGTTTTGCAGAGGATGGACTGTCAGTGAAGGCTAATATTTTTCAGATACTACCATAAAAATTAATGAATAATTATTATTGCCCTGGATAGTTTTAGATTTGTGATTTTTTTTTTCCCTTCCTGCTATCATATCTACCTAAGAACTGGGCCATAATGGCTAGCCACTGGTTGTAATTGCCATCCTTCTGCATCATGTACAAAAGGCCCAGATTTGAATTCCATCTTGAGGAGAAATTTATGAAGATAATTTTTATTTGGTTATTTGTAAATCTCTATGTACTTTTTTTTAATACCAAATTAATTTACTAGTTGAGTAATCAACTCTTCTAATTACAGCTTTATCAATTACAATGAAACAGCAAAATTAAGTACTAGGGAAAATCAAATATATATTAAATATAAACTGTGTATATAATATTTTGGGATGAGATTACATGTTCAGTATATATAACCGACTGCCTTTGTTTAATTCTTTAATTTGTTTTACTGGATAAAAAACCGTAATTTCTGGAGTAAAGAAACTGCTCTACTCACTTGCGACCGAATAACTTGGCGACAGAGTGTGTGTGGGGGTGGGGGGGAAGCCCATGAAAGTTACTCTCCCCACTGGTGGGATTCGAACTTGAGCCTTTTCTACTCCATGAGGAAGACATTGATTATAACCACTATATTCCGGTGTACTGTATATGTCGACCCTTAGTTTAGTTTCTGCTTTGAAAATTCATCCATTGTCATATATTTGCTATTTAAGTTGACTTCCAGTTATCATTCAATGCGAAAAACCTCTAGGCGCAGGTGACAATGCCTATAGGTTGTTTCATTCATTTTACATCAGAGGATTTGATTATGTAAATAAGCATTACCTGTTTGGTAACTTACTGCTAATTGATTTCTCTGAAAATATCGAAGTTTACTTTTAGAGAACTCAAAGTAAACCGAAAACATAACGTCCCACGAATTCTGTGAACTGTTTTCGCCTGATTAAAATGATGAACAAATTCTTATTTATATTTTTCAGATATATATATGCAATTAACTGTAAATATATTGGTATTAAGTCATATATTTCTAACATTAAGCAATTACTTTTAATTCAAGCTTAAGATTTTATACTCAGCCTATAAGTCGCCCTTAAAATTGTAAGCGATTTTTTAGCTCTTCAAAGGTCGACTTATACTCCGGAATATACGGTATTATTTGTTGCTGCAAAAGTGCTGCATGGCCATATATCCGCGAGAAAATGTCTGATTTTAAATAGAAATTACGTAATTAAGCATTTATATCTGGCTAATCAACGCCATCATTAAACTTTACAGGTCTTCCTCAGAAGTCCCTGCCCAACTTACGAGATCTGTTCACTACAATTCGCAATTATTTCTTCTTTAATGCTCATCTTTATGGTAACTCTAACAAATACTTCTTAACTTAATACTGGAATGACATGCTGACTGGATCCCTCATCCAAAACTTTCAACAATTGACAGGTAAATTAATTACCTCTACTTCTTAATCTTCCGCTCTACAATTTCTGTGTTTATTCCCGTCAAAATCTCAAGAGGAAGTCGAATAAGTCTAGCTTGGGGGGATACAAGGACTAATAGATTAACAATAGCCACAGGCAGAGGTGAAAGTGATTCATGCACTGTCCCTGGAAAACAAGATGCAGGGTATTTCAGAGGTTGCTGGGAGTCATTGTGGTACAAGTAAACACATGGGTTGTGTTAGGGTAGCTAAGAATAGGAACAGGTGCATGTATACTTGCGTGTACACCAATGCTAGGAGTTTGGTAAATAAATTTGATGAATTTGAGGTATTGCTCAAAGCATCAAAGGCGGATATTGTTGGGATATCAGAGACGTGGTGTCACACAGATATAAGGAATGCAGAACTGGAATTTGGGGAGTACAATGTGTACAGGAAGGATATACAGGATAGGAAGGGAGGAGGGGTTATGCTATTAGCTAAGAAACACATAAAATCCAAGCAAGTGAAGCCAGTCGACATCGCTGGACAGTGCAGTGTCGAGTCAGTTTGGTGTGACATAAGCATTGGGAGATCAAAATTGAGAGTAGGAGTGTGTTATAAGCCTAATAACTCTGATGAGTATAATAAGAAACTGTACAGGGAAATAGAGTGGGCCAGTAAATCAGAGAGTCTTATAATGGGGGATTTTAATTTCCCAGATACTGACTGGAATTTGTGAGTTGGTCACTTACACACTAGCAAGACTTTTATGGATTTATTGGATGATTGTTTTCTACATCAGCATGTTCGGGAGGCAACTAGAGGGAGCAATACTCTTCATCTGATTATCAGTAGTGATTCTTCATGCATTAAGAATCTGCAGATAAATGAACCATTAGGTGGCAGTGATCACAGTGTTCTGAAGTGGGAGTTACTCAAAGAGGTAACTACCATTAGGGGTAAAGGGAAGGATTTTTGCTTTCGTAAAGGCGACTGCGATGGTCTGAGACAGTATTTAAACTCTGTACGGTGGGACCAACTGATGATGTTACCAACAGCAAATTCAAAACGGAAGCATTCAAAGAATTTATCTTCAAAGCTACTAGGCTTTACATACCAACTAAGAAAGATTGTTCAGGATTCAGGCCTAAATGGATGTCAGATGAACTAATGAGACATGTGCCAGAGAAGGAAAATGAGAAGATACATACTAAATTAGCATGTGACACAAAAGCCTATGATAGATATAAACTGGCCTGTAACCAAGTCACAAAGGAGATTAGGCAGGCAAAGGCAGATTATGAGAAATCTAACAAAGGATGCAAATAAAAACAGCAAAGAGTTCTTTACCTATGTAAACTCTAGTAGGAAAGGGATGAATCAGATTGGTCCAATAGATATTGATGGTTCAACTGTTGATGATCCTGCTCAGGTGGTGAACAAACTAAATGAGTATTTTGAATCTACATTCACACATGAGGAGTTAATTAGGGAGGGGAATGTCAAAGGTGAATTGAACTCTGGCAGTGAGCTAGATGATTTTGAAATAACTGAGAGGAAAGTGCAGGAGAAATTGTTGAAAATAAACATAAAAAAGGCACTCGTGGTGGATGGGATCTATCCAGTTATATTAAAGGAGGCAGCAAAGGAAGTAAGCAAACCCTTAGCCATAATTATGAGAGCTTCTTTCGACTCAGGGGAGGTACCCATGGACTGGAGAAGTGTAAATGTCACCCCAATTTACAAAGGAGGACCAAAGGGCGACACAAGTAATTATAGACCTGTTAGTTTAAGTTCTGTTCCAGGAAAATTAATGGAGGCACTGGTTAAAGAAGCACTGCAGGTTCATCTAGACAAGACTTCAGTTATAGCTCGGACACAGCATGGTTTTGTTAAGCGAAAGTCTTACCTGGCCAATTTGATTGGATACTATGATGTGGTCACAAAAGAACTGGATGCAGGGAATAACTTTGATTTCATATATCTGGAACTTGGAAAATCTTTTGATACCGTTGCACACAGAAGACTTCTGAACAAATCGAAGCAGTGTGGCATCGGAGGCAAATTGCTGCTATGGATAAAGGGATGGTTTAGTGGGAGAAGACAGAGAGTGGTAATCAATGGTCACTGCTCATCGTGGACTAATGTTATTAGTGGAGTCCCGCAGGGTTCAGTGTGTCGGGTCCATTATTGTTTTCTGTATTTGTAAATGATATTGATGATGGTATATCAAGACAGTACGCTGCTGCAACAGGATCTAGAAAAGTTGAGTAGATGGCTAAGAGGTGGCAAATGAAGTTTAACATTGACAAATGTAAAATACTACATATGGGAAGCAGTAACCCCAGTGTTACTTATCAACTCTGTGGTACTACACTGACAGTGTAGTAGAGAACGAAAAGGACCTGGGGGTAATTGTGCAGGCAGATATGAAGTTTTCTGAGCAGTGCGGACGGTCTGCAAGAGTAGCTCATGGTGTCTTGTCATTGATATATAGGAATGTTTCTAGCAGGGATAAGGAGGTGATTATCCCCCTGTATAAGGCAATGGTCAGGCCACACCTTGAGTACTGTATACAGGTCTGGAGGTCTCATTTTAAGAAGGATGTAGAGCTGTTGGAACGAGTACAGTGAAGGGCAACAAGATTAGTGAATTGAGGTGTATAAAGCCTTGAATGGTTTGAGCATGCTCAAACCATTCAAGGCTTTATGGGATTCTTCCTCTATTCAAGGATTATTCAAGGCTGATGGGATTCTTCCTCTTGCTCAGAATAATCTTTCTGAGAGGGCATAAATTCAAATTGAGGAAAGACAGATGTAGGATAGATGTGCAGAAGTTTGCCTTTAGCCAGCGGGTAGTTTGTTGGTGAAATAGACTTCCATCCCTTGTAGTGGAAGTTGATAGCCTAAATAAATTTAAGGTTTTTCTGTTTTTTTTTTTTTTTGGCTGATGCTGCATAAGCTTGCTTTCTTGTATCATGTGCCTCTACTAATGCTAAAGAAAGTCAGAATATTGAATTCATCGCAAAAACCAACCGTATAGAAAACATCTAAAATTCAAAAGTATTATTATTATTATTATTATTAATAGCCATATGGTGCAAGGAAGCCAGAGGCTTATGCTGCACTGGGAAAAAAAAATTCCCAAGTTACCCTGAGAGAGAGAGAGAGAGAGAGAGAGAGAGAGAGAGAGAGAGAGAGAGAGAGAGAGAGAGAGTTAAAAGTACAAGGGAATCACCAAGAAAGAGAAGAATGATGATATCCAGCTCAGGACCCTGGGTGTGCCAAGCCCATACTCACCAGATGTGAGCCCCCGGGGTTGTAACTTCATTTAAATTTCCTTCTCCTCCATGAGAAGTCAGATGACCAAAGTTACTCAATCATAATGCCTAAATTACGTTGCTCTTTCATTTTAAGAAAAGTTCTTCTGATGTTTAACTACTGATAAGAAATCCCAAATACATTTTTAAAGGGAATTTCAAAAGTTACTTGAAATGTGCTCTATCGGGTCAGAATTTTTTACAGATAAAAAATAAAAACGAAAATAATGGTCGAGGTACTTCTGGTTTATTTTGAATCTAGTTTATTTGTTTATAGGTTATTTTTATATGAAAATAACCTATAAACAAATATCAAAGGTCCACCTCTAGATTGCCGCAAATTGGATTTATTATACACTAAACTGGTTAAACTTGCGCTTTTTTGCCTTCCTCAGATAATAAATTTCCTCTTTATACTCCGGGACGATCACACGGTCAGAGGAGTTCACAAGTCAGAATATAACAAACAGTACCGTATTCAGCAGTTATGGGCTTGAACCCCGGTCACCGGTCACTGAAGGCACGTGTACTTATGCACCCTCGCGCCTGACCACATTTAGCAGTAGTCGGCGGTCGTATGGACATTCCATCCCTCTTGGTGCCTTTTTTTCAATTTCTTTTGAATTTTGGAAAATCAAAATCCATGCCAGGGTTATGTTCTGTTCACTCAGCAGAATCAGAACAAATTCCAATCTTTTCCGAAATTATCTGAAACAAGTAACTAGAACTCCCAGTAATCGTATAATAAATAATAAACTCAATGATCAACTCTCCTCTTAGCGTAGACATTTTTTTTACAATTTTTCGAGACTATTATTCCAAACAACCACATTTATCCTTACTTATCGGTTCGAACCAGATACAAATGACTGCCTTAATAGATTAGTCGTCACTATTGATGATACAAGGTCACTTATTTCTCGTATTAAAAATTAAACTTCGACTGGTACCGACATTTTATTTACTATTTTCTTCAAGAAATCTTCTAATACCAGTTATTGCTAACCTCTTCAATTGATATCTTCTGCATGACTTTTTTCTCAATAAAAAAGTACATAGGAACACCCTAACAACTTTCGAAACCATACTTTATATTCTGTCTAGTGAAAACATTATCACCACCTACCTAATAGAGGGTATGTCCTCCTCTTTCCACGTCGCCTGCAATGCATCCGTTGATCTGCAATAGTCCGTGATGGAGACCCAAACACGGGCTCTGTCAATCCACGTAATCCCAATGTGTTTTATGGAATTCATATCCGACGAATTCGGTGAACGAATTCGGTCCGACGAACAATACTGGCAACGTGGCAGAGCACATTATCCTGCTTGAACACACTTGGGTCATCCTGGAAGTATCACCATGAAGGAGTATAGATGATCACCACAATGGATGAAAACTGTCATATTAGGACCACCCGGGAAACCATCTACCGATGTATAATATGGGCAGATGAGTTGGTTCTCGAATCTATAAATTGCGCGTGTTCTCTGGTTGATTTGCCCGTTTTGCTTGAAGAAAATCTTGAGTTTCCAGGAGCGTAAATTTCGCTCTTCATGCCCGAGACCGACTAACTCAGTGAATATATCCATAAAAATTCCTCGTCGTTGGCGAGATTCTAACCCAGGCCTTTCCACCCAGTGTAGGGGGATGGTCAGTGATTATAACTATACTGTGCTACCCACGCTGATAGCCACAATGGAGTGGTATTGTTTAGCATTTATAACACGGTCTAAAGGTATGAGGGTATCAAGAAATTCGAAGGTAAACAACCCCCATACCAAAACACTCCTGCCCACCTGTCTGTTGCTGCTGCACCAGGATGTCAAAGTGATTCCTCTCCAGAGTATGTCGCTGTGCCATCCACAGCACAGTAGGAAAGGAGATTAATCTGAAAGGGCAATTTTTTTTCTGATCGTCAATGGTCCAATGACACGGTTCAACTGCAAACTTTATGCACAGTTGGCGATGGGTGGCTGTAAGCATCGATACTTTAATCGGACGCCTACTCCGTCAGCCCATACGGAGGGTTCCTTGAATCATGGTCTTGGAAACACCGCTGATTATCCACTGATTAAAGTCCATGGTCGGCCGTTCTACTCTTTTCCGTCTATCGACTCGCACAAGGCAGACGAGCGTACGTCGACGAGGCGTCGGCGTCCACCCAGTGAGTGATGCTCTACCCACTGTCCGTCTACTCGTGGAAAACCTTATCTACAGCACTCCGCAAACAGCCACAAGATTCGCAGTTTCTGTAATGCTGCTACCCTTCAACCGGTAGCTGATAATCATCCCTTTTTTGAAGTCCGTCAGATCACGTCCCTTGTCCATGCCGTCGATTTTCTGTTTGCTGGACGAAAATCCCGACTTTTTGGGAGAAAAAAACCATGGTACTCTCGCCCGAGACCGACTAACTCAGCCATGTTGTGAAGAAAGCCCATAAAAATTCTCACGTCATTGACGGGATTCGAACTCAGGTTTGCTCCAGCCAGTGTGGAAGGACAGCTATTCTACCAATGCTATCCACAAGAGCATGCCTGGCTTTGCTCCCAGTGAGTAGAATAGTTGGTATGATCACCGTATTCCCCGCACAGAGAGTAAAAGACTGAGTTCAAATCCCGTCAATGACTGAGAAATTTTTATGGGACTTTTCCACAACGTGGCTGAGTTAGTCGGTCTCAGACGATGGTAGAGTGGATTTTTCTCCGGGAAAAACAAACAAACTGGCCACAGAACACATGCAATTTATGGATATAATACACATGGGTGGATGAAATTGTTCTCTGTTAACCCAAATATGACAGTTTTTATTTATTTTATTTATTTTTTTTGACAAACCCAACTATGAAGTATTTTTATTTTCTTTGTTGTCATTGATGAGATTTGAGAGGGAGGACGGTGATATCCGTGAGCGGCTTGGAATCATGTCTTAATAACATAAGAGGAAAGAAAAAAAGAAAGAAAGAGAGAGAGAAATATCAACAGCTGATAACATTCATAAGAGGAAAATGCAAAATAAACAAAAACAAAAACCGAGAAAAAGATGGGGAAAAGCCGTTTGTTAAATTATGTTTCATAAAGAGAGGGGAAAATCCATCCATAAAACATCGGACCAAGGGAAAAGAACGAAAAGAGTATGGTGGCACTGCACTGATAAAAGATGAAAAGAAAAAAACATTTTAATGGATGAGCAGCAAAAGATGGAAGGGATACTTAGAACAACTGCCGAATGCGAAAATGAAAGAGATGAACTTCGCGCTTAGAAGACCACACATGAATATTAGAAAAAGAAGAAATAGAAGAGACAGAGGGAGGCCATAAACTGCATGAAAAATGACAGGGCCAAGGGGCCCATCAGGAGTGATGATTGATTCCCGTATCCACTTTACTGTATAAGCAGAAAAGCAAAATATGGGAGGTTGGAAACTATGGAGGCTTCAGATTAGTGGACATTTACTCCACATTGTGGAAGAAATAGAAACAAGAAACTGAAGGTGAAACAAGAAACAGTGAGCATCGGGAATTCTTTTTGGGTTAATGCAGGGAAAGAGAACTGTTAATGTTTACATTATGAAACAGGTACAAGAGAAGTGCTCTGAAAAAAATGAAACGAAGGTAAACCACTTTGTGTGTGTGTGTGAACTAAGAGAGAAAGGAGTAGACAAAAGTTATGGTATAGTTGAGAAAAGTGTAATAGCTTGTAAAATAACTGACAGCCAATGAAAGTTGGTATGGCACATCATTTCTGAAAAATATACTCTCAGCCAGAATAGATTGTATATGGCGCAATATGGTCTAAGTCACTGCTGCTCCTAAAAACCCTACAAGAACCTGGTTGGGCAACAATTTTGGTCTTCATGGTTAGCACAGTTGGTAGAATCGTCATCCTCCCCACACCGGGTATAAAAGACCTGAGTTCGAGTACTGTCGATGACGGGAGGAATTTTTATGGGCCTTTTTCACAATGTGGTGGAGTTATTCGTTCTCAGACGAGGGTAGCATGGTTTTTTCTCCCGGAAACTTGAGTTCTTCGTCCAGCAAACAGAAAATCGACCACAGAACACACTCAATTTAGAGACAATATACACGGAGTAATATGGTCTTAGTCGCCAATGCTCCTTAAACCCCACAACAACAACAAGACTTTTGAATTTTCAATACCCGCTACAGAGTCCTGATGCCTCGTGGTCTAAGTTGTCCTTGATAATAAATTAGCCGATGTTAATAAACATATAAAGGTTTTTTTGGCATAAAAGGGATACTATTTCTTAATGTTTGTTTGAAAACATTTTTGCCAACTACTGTCCCATAAAAGGTAAAGTAAGAAAGTTTTGATTCATTTCCAAGAAAACCGGCGTAGGTAAGAATGAAAGGGAAGGTCTGGGGAAACACGCAATTACTGGTTATTATACACGAAGGAAATTACATGCGCATTCCACTATCAAGAAACATAGTTGAAGGATGCCAAATATTATTGAGGCTTTGCCAAGGTTACATCTTGAATGGGAAATGGATTTAAATTTCTGTGTCTGTACCAAGTTCTCATGTACACTCCCTTCTGTAATCAACGTTAAGAGAGGGGGATTCGGATTACAGCTCTGCATTCCATAATGATAAATGCAGCCACCTCACAACAAGACGAATCTATTCACTTTTAGAACAAAAGAAACGCACCCTGCTCTGTCCACAGAGCATTTGCATAATAAACGTGAATATTGAAGGTCGATATTGCAATCACGAAGTGTTTGCGGCCTTCGTGACCTTGCAAATACCTACACCTCACCTTGCAACAGAACTAACTTGCTGCCAGTAGCGACGTTATTAATAATGTTAGGTTCTGGGAGATTTATCATTACCTGGCTACGCCCTCCCAGTAGAGGCCCGGGATTCAATGTAGTTATTAAACGACCACGGAAAAATGTTAAAAAATATAATCACCAACTGCTTCCGGCACTTTGAAGTTATTTTTTAATATTAATTCAATCGAAAATATAATAAAACAAAGTATATATTTTTATATTTATATTTATTGCCATATTAATTATCTCTAAATGAGTCCAGATGGTCCAGACTTCTTATGATCTCTAACATTTTCCTTATTATTCTATTATTATTATTATATCTTCCCTTCTGTTGTCTTATATTGTGTTTTTGAGGTGCATTATTTGATAAATCCCCATAGTGAATTATCACCGGAGATCAGAATCCCTCAAGGGACATTTAAGAGGTGCTGATGGGTTCACCAAGCCCTCTATACCTGTTCACTTATTCCAAAAAACTCCACTTTGGAATTCTAAACTTGCGTAGTGGGCAGGCTGAGCTTGCGTAGTAGTTCTGCTGAAACCAAACATCCCCAAGGAGTTTTAATATTACAAGCAGTGGAACGAGCCAATCCCTCGACATGGAGTCAACGAAAAAAGAAAAAAGGGGGTCATATAAGGCCACCAAAGAATGAACTGATCTGCCCATAATGTCTGCGCAGTGGTATCGTCACCGTCCTCTCCACACCGGGTGGAAAAGGCTCGGTTCGATGACGCGAGGAACTTTAATGGACTTTTTTCACTCCGTGTCTAAGTTAGTCGGCCTCAGGCTAGATAGCAAGGTTTTCTCCAGAAATTTGGGTTTTTTTTAGGTCCAGCAAAACAGGCAAATAGACCAGAGACCAGAGGACACACACAATTTACAGGCATGATACATAAACGGGTATATGTAATTATTTAACGGAGACCCTAATATAATAATTTGATTTTTTTTTGCCCATATGTAATATGTCCATAAATTGCATATAGTCTCTGGTCGATTTTCTTGTTTTTCCAGATATAAAACCCAACTTTCCCTGAAAGAAAAACGCGTATTTTCTTCATAAATTGCGTATTCTTTGGTCGATTTCTTTGGCTGGATGAAAAACCCCAGTTTCTGGTTAGTTGTTAAAACACTTATTTCATGGTCCATTTAAAAAAGGTTATTTAAAAATCCATAAAAAAAACTACTTTCATTTCCTTTGCTCTTTGTTCAAGTTGTGCGCATGATTTTTTATAAATATTTATTATTTATTATTTTATTTAACGCTGAGCACTTAAATCATCACCAAGGGTTGCTTATAACTAAATTAATTTTATAATTAATATTATATATTTTAAATTAGCAACGAGCGGTATTTTTATTCTGTTCATTTACATATTGAAAGCAAATTAAACTATCTGTGCTTTTACCATTTGAATTTTTACATAAAATAAATAGAAATATAGTCTTAAGCAGTTGGTTCACACATTTGCAAAATAGAAAAACTTCAAAAATAATGTCCTAACTACATCAGCATTCACTACATGACCAGTTCTGTCCAAGCTGAAATACATTCCCCTAATGTACGATTACAGTATATCAAATTATTCTCTCAGATTAAAAAATATCTATATTATGTATGACTGACAAACAGTGTTAGACAGGATACAGGAATTGCTTGGAACAGAAGCGCTATCCGTGCAATGAATTGGACATTGACCTAAAGTGGAAAGCTCAGAGATAGTAGCGGATTCTTAGGCTATAAAGACTGGAATGAGGTCGAAGCACAGTACTTCAACTCATATCAGGGGCACGTTTGATTGTGACCAAGTGACAAAGTGACATCTGTTGTAGTTTATTGCTGAGACTTCTGTTTTATGGTGGATATATCTTATCAAACTTTGTTGAATCTAAAATACACTATTACTTCATTCTGACACTGTCCCCTAAGAATAAAGATATTCAACACGAGTTATCAATGACCGGCTTACTTTTATGGACCATTTTACGGATATGGTGCCCTTCGTCTAGTTTTATTTTATTTTCTTTTTCTGTTTTTGTTTTTAGTCTTTGTTAAATATAATGGATCGTCCTTCGGTTGAAAAACATTCGTTTTATCACGCTTGCCTTAATTTTTTTTAGCTTCCGGCCTCAATTTATTTTCTTTGATTGGTCTGTTTGCTTGGTGCTTGACTTCGACAGCGCTTCTCTGTTTAGTCGAATAAAAATAGTCTGTTTAATCAAAGAAAAGAAAGTCTAAGAGCATCCAAATTACTTTTGGGATAAGAAAGCGAAAACCCTTTGATTTAATGCCGGTAGCAGCGCAAACTCTGAAAACTAACGGAACAAAGGCTCTTGACTTCTGTTGGCCACGTAAAAATTGCCTAAAGTAATACCGGAAAGAGAAGCAAAGATTTGTGATTATTGTATTTTATTTTTAGTGGGCAAAAGCAGAATTATCGATTTTCAAAGTTTGGAAGAAATTTTTGAATTTTCAGAAGTACAACAGAATCTCTGACTCAATAAATCTGCTCAAAGTTCTTTATCAAATTCAGATTTGTTGGAAGAATCCTCTTCTTTATTATAATAATAGCTACTATTATTATACTTTTGCGATATAAAGTTGGCAATACTGGCAATATTATATACAATATATCTGTAAATTGCGTGTGTTCTGTGGTCCATTTGGTATTTTATGGACTAAAAACCCTAGTTTCTGGGACTAAAACCATGCAACCCTCGCCTGAGACCAATTAGCTAAGCTACATTCTGAACAACACCCATAGAAATTACTCGAGTCATTGACGAGATTCGAACACAGATCTTTTCCACCAAGTGTGGAGAAGATGGGGATTATATCAACTGGAATCACATTTTCCATACTTTGTGTCCCACTATGTGATGAGTGACAGTTCGTTACTCATCACATAGTGGGATACAAAGTCCTCCATCGAAAAAAAAAATCGGAATTATTGTAGCTAGACTAATTATTTTAAATGTCTGATATTTTTTTTGTACAACTTAACTGAATCTTTATTCAGTTTTAAGTGGTATATATTCATAATTTTATATATATATTCAAATTTTTTTTTATCGTAAATTTTTGGTTATGCAAATATTGTAAAGAGCATTGAGGCAGCCTAAAAGTATAAATTTTGGAAAAGGCATTTGGTAATACCAAAGCTGAACATCGAACAGGGAGGCCATATATTGTAACAACAAGAGATCTCTGAACATTTGGCTGTGTTGTCGAAAAATGCTGACTCAAAGGATTATTCACGAGAATGGAACGAATGGAATCCGATCATGGAATCTGAATTAGTTGCGAGTGCGCCCATTGTACCCAGAATTTCATCAACTGTGGTTCCACGGACGACCCACAAGCCTCGAATTAGAAGAGTTATAACAATGTATTTAAAAAATAAGGATTCCTTTAAGTTACTAATTTTGAATAACAGCTCCTTCAGGGATATTATGCAAAATGATATTATGCTAGTGTATTAAGTCCCAATGGGGACTTAATATACCAATCTTAGCAATTCTGACATCAATATATTCTGAAATTCTCTTTCGATAATGCTGTTATATGCACTTTGATTCTCTAATAAACTTTATTAATAAAGTTTATTAAAGAATCTAGCGTTCCGATATTCATACGCAATCTATCTTAGGCAAATTCAAATGATCATGCGGTAGGACAGACCTATAAGAAAATCTGCAGTGCCTCAGTGGTGTCATTAAAGGTGTACCACAGAAAGGTAGGAGATATTGGTAACCTCACGAGCGTCATGGCCATAGATGCTCATGCAGCAGAGGCATTGCTAATTACAGTAGTGAAATTCACCCATGTATCGACGCAGATATTGTCTTGAATCTTCAATCAGTGGCTACTGCGAGACAAGAAGAAATCCGGCCTGAATACGATACTTCCAACTGGTTCCGAAGTTGTTTGGCCCACCATGTACCCAAATGTCGGAAAGCAGTATTGCATACAATTACCAAAACCTTCAACACTGAAGAATAACAGTAACTCCTTTCCACCAGACACAGCAGGCAGAGAGATGAGGGTCTACACAGCTGTAAGTCATGTCAGAATAACATATAGGACCCTCGTAGGTAGCACAGTTGGTAGGATCGCCGTCCTCTCCACACCGGGTGCAAAAGACTTGAGTTCGAGTTCCATCCATGACGGGAGGAATTTGTATGGTCATTTTTCACAACGTGGCTGAGTTAGTCAGTCTGAGGACAGGGTAGCATGGTTCCCCCCCCCGGCAATTTGAGCTTTTCGTCCAGCAAACAGAAAATCGACTTGAACGCGCGCATGCACACGCAGTTTACAGACAATATACACGGAGCAATATGGCCTTAGTCGCTGATTCTCCTAAAACCCTAACGTAATATATAGGATGAAATGAAAGAAAAATAAAAGCAGATAATTCACGAAAAATTGACTAGCTTATTCGAAACTAAAAATAAGTTTTTGCCAACTCCAATCTCGTGACTGTTAAACTCAAGTTGCCATTCTTCATTAGTAAATGCAGTATATGTAATTTGAATGGAGTATCTTACACCGAAGTTTGTCTAGTAAAAGAAAACTTTAGCAATCCATGAAAGAAAACTTTACAAGCATGATCTGAGACCAAGTAACTCACAGTGGTAGGTAAAAAAATCCTCTAGAGAATTAATGACTGAATGATCCCTCGAATTGGTTGGAGTCTTCGAGTCTCGTAATTGGTTTTGTTCTTCCATTACTCGGATTAGACTGTCTGGGAAACACATTTTAGAGATAAAGATGTAGAATATGAAACAACGGAAGTAAATGCGTTTTATGGTACAAAGTCTTAGAGGATCGTTGTTATATGATCAATTATTCAATACAAACCCTTCTAGTTTCTCTGTGCAGGGGTACAGACAATCTAGAAGGGTTTGCAGAACTGAAAAATCATGAAATTTATCATAAACAATCCTATTATAAATTACATTTAATTCGACTTTTATGAGATCAATCAGGAAAGTCAATTTTTACTTTAATTAATTATGTTTTCTATCCAGAGTAATTTTAATCACTTTTATACTCCAATGGTCTGGTTTTCATCCAGCAAATACACGCAGTTTTCAAATGCTCTATCTCGCAAGCAGATTATTATTCTAATCAGCTTCTCAGATTTGAATAATCCTAATTATTATTCATTGGAGAAGAATTTTCAAACTAATGCCACTCTGTCTTGTACAAATACTAGGATGAAACCAAATGACTTTTTTTTTTTAAGCTTGATGTGCAGAATAAACCCCTCATATTTTGATGTTTATTCTGCTATTGAATATGCAGCTGATATGAAGAATAAACTTGGCTTCTTTGCATCGATTTGCTTTTATTAATACCAATGCCAAACTGAGACGAACTATGTTTGATGTTAAACCGTTAGATAAAATTAGAAAGGGTACAGTAACTGCCTCTTTCTTACTAGGACAAATCAATTTTACCAATTCCTCCAAGGATTCTAAGAAAGAATATCTCGACCATAACCAATTCTAAAATAAAGTATTTCCATTAGCAGTTTTTTTTTTCAACAGCAGTGAAAATGACTCTCATTTAGATTTATTCTTCAACTCAGGAATATTCCAAAATGACGAATAATTAATTTTACATGACTGATTTTTTTTTTTTTTTATGTGAGCCCCAAACACGAGAGGTATTAGAACCTATAGTACTTAGTACCGTGCTTGGGTTGGAGGTTGAGAAGACGAAAGAAGATATTTGTTGACATTGGACTTGAACTTCTGTAGACTTTAATTTCCAGGAAATACGTATGAAGGAAGGTTGTTCCAGAAAACGGCAGTTGAATGAATAAATGAGGAAGATGAAAAGTTGGTTCTGTGGGTTAGAAGTTGGACAGTAAATGGATGTTGGCTGGTGGCGGCACGTGTTCGGACTGTTTTGAAAAAGAGAGCGGGAATTATAGAAGCCAATTCAGAAGAACAGTGCCCATGGAAGTATCTGTAGAAGAGGCATGCAGCAGAAACAGTACGTCTATGAGACAGCGAGTGGAGAGACTCTGTTAGAGATGAATCATTAATTAACCTAACTGCCCTCTTCTGAATGGAATCAAGAAGCCTGAGAAAGGTTTTGGGGACACCACCCCAAATGTGGGAACAATATTCCATGGCAGGGCGGATTTGCGATTTATACAGAGTGAGCAGCTGTTTGGAAGAAAAGTAACGCCTAGAGCGAAAGAGAAAACCAAGTTTTTTAGATGCAGAGGAAGCAATATTTGTAATGTGCTTGTGCCAAGGGAGATTAGAAGTAAGGGTAATCCCCAAAAGAGATATATCATTTTGCCTAGAAATCGGAGTGTCACTAAAGATAAGCATAGGAGCAGAAGAATCCTTTTTGCGAGATATAAGACAAGATTGAGTTTTAGAAGGGTTGAAATCAACTAAGCTGTCTTTGCCCCACTGGAGAATTACCTGAAGATCGACATTTAAAGAATTGGTAGCAGATTTTCGAGAAGTTGAAGCTGATTGAGCAGGACAAGGTTTCTCAAAATGGAAAGTTGAATGCAATGTGCTATCATCGGCAAAACTATGGATAGGATTTCCAGTCAATGGAAAAAGGTCATTAATATACAAGAGGAAAAGAGTGGGGGGAAAGAACTGAACCTTGGGGGACACCGGCATTAGTGGAGAGGTTAGAAGACAGAGAGCCGTCTACCATCACCCTCAGTGAGCGATCAGAGACAAAACTGGATAACCAATTACTAAAAACAGTTGGCAAACCATAAGAAGGAAGCTTGTTTAGAAGACCTTTATGCCAAACACGATCAAAAGCCTTTGAGATGTCAAGAGCAACTACTTGTGTTTCACCGAACCTTTCCATTGAATTAGTCCATAAATGGGTAACATAAGCCAGAATATCACCAGTGGATCGACACTGACGAAATCCATACTGGCGATCGTTGATCAGACGGAAGGTTTTTAGGTAGTTTAAGAATTGGCGGTTAATTGATTTCTCCATTACTTTAGAAAGAGTAGAAGTAATTGCAATGGGACGATAATTGGATGGGAGGGATTTGTCACCCTTTTTAGGAACTGGCTGGATATGAGCAAATTTCCAAGCAGGAGGAAAAACACCTTTGGAATTTTACAATTCCAATAATTGATTGGAATTGTAAATAAACACTATGTGTAATTTATTGTCTATAACAGTGAGATTGCTTTACAAATCCGGGCCGGTTACTCCACAGCCTGGATTTGTGCGTGGGTTAGTTCTTTAATGGGTTGGTGGATGTTTTAATGCGTGAAAATTACCGTATTTACTTTGAAAAACCCTTCTAATATCATGAGTACATCTGTGGGTGGTATTTACACAATAGTGCACAACTATGCATGAGCCTGTCTGTTAGATAACAAGACTGCTGAAACAGGAAAAATAAAAACATACACAGTAGTGTGCAGATTAATAGACACCAGCCACTTATTTACAGATATAAGCATTTATTGAATAAATACATTATAAAAGTGGAAATTAGGCCTCCTTTGGCTGAAATAATTTCTCTCTTGATATAGATTCCACCAGTTTTTGCGAATTTTTGGAATTTCTGGATCATAAAACCAAATTTGAATTAAGGATTGAATCGTTTTAATTTTTGGTGTGCAGCCTATTTTTCTCAATTTTCCTTTGCTTTCAGCCAGAGAGTAACTGATTTTTGGAATAAACCTCCATCTAGCGTGTTGTAGAAGTGGATAATTTGAACAAATTAAAAAAACAAAAAGAATTAGAGAAATTATTAGAGGAGATGGACAGATGAGGTGGGTTTCTCATTTTAATTCGACTTACTTTCTAGTTTTACTACTCGTACACCAAAAAAGCTAAACGTTATTACACTCAAGTATTTTATTAGTTTACTATTCCACAGAGACCGTGCACAAAGAATGGTTTCTCTCGTTGAAAATGAAAATGCCTAAAAAGCTTTTCCATCTCAGTACAAATTTCAGCAGAACTGTTTTATCATCTCAAGCAGTCACCTGCTTGTCAACTGAGACCAGCTCATACAGGATGATGACTCACGCGATTAAAATGTATTTGTTGCGCATATAAAATCGCTAGAACCACCTGCCGGCAAATGGCAGTAACTAATGGCACTAGTAAGAGAGCAGCGTTACTGGTTTTTTTTTTTTACCTGCATTTCATCAAACATTCATCTGCCTTTAATCACCGCAATTGGTGGTCAACAAGTTTCTACAACGTTATGAATTATCCAGTTATCCGGTTGCTTGCCATTACCCTACTTGAAGTGCGATGAACTTCATTACCAACATTGATCCCTCACCGTAGTGCGGTAATCTTTACCATTTCGATGTAACATCTTGTATATGATGACTATTTGACAAATATCAACATTGTTTTTGTTGACAATAATAGCTTATGAGTGTTAAGAATAAAAGGGAATTTGTGTTCCGGTATAGATAGAGTCTAGCAATAAAATGTTAAAAATAAAAATATTCCACATTTAAAATGGATGAAATCGTAACTTTCTTTTCATTTGATGGATATTTAATAACTATAGAGGATGAGATTATACAGGGAAGGATTGGTATTTACAATGGGGAATGTTTTGAATAAAAAATATATATACAGTATATTTATTTATTTGCATTTATTATTATTATTTTTATTATGACATCCCAGAATAACCACTGGCTCTGAGAATTTGGGGAACAGCTACCAGGCCGTCATCCTGCAGTGACTTTTTGGATATTGAATATTGATATTGAATCTAGAAACGACATTTTTCAGGCAAGCTACATACACTACCCTACCATTAATATCCGGACACCCTCCATGGATGGGGAATCAGGTCCTATGCATGCAACACATCACAGAACCTGCTATAAATATGCACATTGAGCTTCGAACAGACAATTGCAAAAGTGGGCATGCAAGATGATACGTTCAACAGAATTACCTCAACAGTTCAAGAGAATTTATCACCTCAACAAACACCATGCTCCTTAATGGTGTAAGGAACTTGAATCCTGAACTGTAGAGCAGTGGAAAAAAGTCCTATGGACAGACGAGTCGAGGTTCGTACTCTACCAATCTGATGGTCGTTCCTGGGTGTGGCAAATGCCAGGGGAACAGTTCCTTCCTGATTGTATCCTCCCAACAATGAAGTTTGGTAGAGGCAGCGTCATGGTATTGGGACTTCTTTTCATAGTTTAGCTTGGACCCATTAGTCGTTATCAACAAAACCGTGAATACTGTGCAATACCAGGACATTCCGGACAATTATGCACTTCCAACTTTATGGCAATACTTAAAACTTAAAATAGATCCATTATCATTATCACTATCATCAATGAAATTAGCAATAATCTCGAGCCTGTAAAAGGGGAATACCTATACCTATATCAGCAAGACAACGTGCCATGCCATACTGCTCGAGTCGTAACAGAGTGGTTTGAGGAAATGGGTGTGGAAAAGTTGGATTGGCCAGCCCAGATGCCTGATCTGAACCTATCGAGCATCTTTGGGAGGTATTGGATCGTCGGGTACGTGCACGTCAAGATCGCCAAAAGAACAAGGAGTGGAGGAACATATCACCTGACATTTATAAAAAGCTGGTTGAGAGAGTATGCCGCGAAGATTGAAGGCCGTCATAAAAGCAAAAGGTTTCAGCACAAAATATTAAAAGACACAATAAAAGCGCTTTTTTAGTCTAAAGGCAGGTGTCCGGATATTAATGGTAGGGCAGTGTACAAACTCTATGAGAGAAGATCCGTGGTTGGTGTTACTCCCATTCTATTCAACAAGGAGCCATCTTATTTGGTGCATACAACACAGTTTGAGCTAAAGTACTCTTTTCATGTTTTCTTTACAGATGAATCGAATCTAGACTGATCTGCACGTTTCAGTCTTGAAACTGTTTGTTGACTTCTTTGCATCTGGAATGAAACACGCTACCATCTCTCCAACATAAGGGGAATTATAATCTGATGGTCTGGGGGACGCATCACGATGAACAAACGTACCGATCTTGACAAGTTTGAGGATGGCACCTTCACAAACCTAACCTAACTGCTCAAAGAAAGGGACCGGGTCTCTGAGCCCCATCTATAACTTTTTAGAGGCACATTTGGACCAGGATTTACTTTTGTAACTAATAATAATTCTTTCCACGCAGACTTCAATCGATCAAAAAGAAATGATGTTCACAGAAGAAAAATGTTTCAAGACGTACACTGTATTGATTTTGTGATGTTGTCAATACAAACACATGTTGCATAGGGAACGAAAAAAAAAAAAAAAAGATTAAACCAACAGAAGACAAAAATTGTACATAATACCATCGACAACACCAAACTGGCGCTGCGATATATAAGCTCGAAATACAGGACATGCACATTTACATAATTACCATACTTTGTCATTCCATCACAATCGGTGTTGCTTGCCAAGAATTACATCACTAAAGTACTTTAGTAATTGCTTAAGTAATTTAAGGTTAACGGATGTCCACAGATGCCTGCAGATTCTAAGGGCCAATGGGTTGTTTAAGTTTGGAAATATAAAATAACGAAATGCCTTGTATAATTACACAATTTTGATTATTTGTGAACACATTGGTGTTTTATACGCATAAAACTTCTTTTTTTTTGGTTGCTACCTGGCTGTTTACTGTAGAAGGGATTCTATTGAATACCTTGGGACAGAAGTCTAGCTTTTAAGTAACTGTGACAACAAAATTTTCTGCTAACTTTTTATATTGAAAATTTGACCTCCGGCTTCAACGTTATAGTAAAGGCAAAATATGTAAATGTAGTGAGGAGAATTGCCTTTATACATGATTCGATGGACAGTTAGAGTCCTAATAAGGTTGTATTTCTTTTTCAAACTGAGAACATGCATGAATATACGTAGTGAGTGGGTTTAATATTATTAGTAGTATTAATATTAACCATATAATAAAAGGAAGCCACGGGCTTTTGCTCTACAAGCCAAAAATAAAAAGAAAGAATAAATAAATAACCGGTGTGTTTCTTTTTTCAAAAGTGTCTATCCAGTTGACTTTGGAATTTCACCAAGTCGCCAGTTCCAACTACCCACGGAAGTAATTTATTCAAGTAATTAACTCGCTGGCTAAAAGAAAACTTTCTACAGTCCAGTCCGAATCTTTTTCTTTCTTGAATTTTATCCCTAAATTCCGGAATCATTTATAACAATGAAAATTGCGCATTCATTCATTTTACTATCCCTTCTCAGAACCTTATACACCTCAATAAGATACTATGTAAGGCTGTCAAGCTCTGTAGCCCACCTATTCGAAGTACAAGTGCTTTTGGCAGATCTAACCAAGGGGGAACCCTTTCAAGAAGCTCGATGTATATTTTTAGGTGTGGTCTCCATACCTAGACACAGTGTTCTAAGTATGGCCCCACAATTGCCTTGTACTGTGGGATTCTGACCTCCCTATCTCAACAAGCAAATGCTGGATAAATCATCGATAGGACACCATGGGCCTTCCTTGCTCCAAATAAGTTATACACTTGGTGGTTGCTGTTCCCCAATTGTATTTACTGCATTAAAAACCACCTTTTCTGACCATCTTGAAGCCTATCCAAGTCATTCTGAAGGAGTGCTTCTTCGGCTTTTCATTAACCACTCTTCAAATCTTCACATCAAATTTTGACATCACGCCCTCCATCCCTTCACCATTTAAGAAAATCAAAAACAACGGTGATCCCAGTACCGATCCTAGAGGAACGCCACTTCTACTGTTCGCCAACGCCAATCTGAATGAGTAACCATTAATCACAACCCTTTGCTTTCTGCTCTGCTCTGCCACCTGCGTTCCAGCTTACACATAAGTCTCATTTAAAAAATAAATAATTTCTATTTATACTCAGGGACCACCAGGGGAGTTTACAAGATAAAGAGGATACAAGAAACAGCACGGTATTTTGCAGTCACAGGCTTGAACGTGGCCATTCAAGGTACGTGTACGATGCACCCTTTTGCGGGACCATTCGGCTACAGAGTTTATTTCGTTTTGTTTCCTTATTTGTTCGTTATTTCCGGAATCCGGAATATTTTGCAATTAAACGATCAGAATCAAATAAATTAATACAGGAACAACGCACACTCATATCCGTTGAAATCAAGTGACTGACGCGCGAATCTACTGCACACCACGTGATTCGTTGCTGCATACGATACATGTTTTTTTTCTTTCTCTCATTTTTATCTTATTGTAAAATAAACAATAATAAAAATAGCCTTAAACGAATTTAATCCACCCTTTAATTATAAGCGCATGCTACTTATTATAATTTAATCCACACCATGATTAAAAAAACGAAATAAGAAAAGGTTAGGTATTCTCAATAAATGGAAAAAAAGTAAAACACCAATAAAACTTCCACACTAAGATTTGTAATTTGACACTTTGCTTTGGATTTTCGTCTAAGATCGCCTTCATCGACTGGAAAAGTAATCGTATTTTTAAAAATTTCTTCAAATCCCCCATAAGTATCTGAAGTTATCTATTGATTGTCTCCTTTTGTTAAGTAATATAAATGTTCCCGCGTCATGCTTCATGCTTGTCAGAGCAGAAAGACAAGCTAAAGAGAGAAAACTGTTGACAGTGGACACCATTTCTAGTGATAGTTTCGCTGTGATAGCATGGCGCACTGACAATGACATCAAGAAATGGGTTTTCTCAGTTAAGGAAAGATCGTAGGATTTTTTTAAAACTTATGGGTGGCACGGAGAGATATCAGAAGTAGAAAAGGGCGTGCTTTGTTCCAAAGACTGAGTTAAAGAAAACTCAGGCTTAAAAAGATTCTCAAAACAAAGAATTAACAACCAGCAGATGACAGAAAGCGTTAAACTAAACCAGAATAGAAAGAACGAAAAAGAAATTAGAGTTAAAGGGAAAGAAATTATAGAAAAAGAAAGAAATTGATTAAACCAATTATGGTATAAGAACTTAGTTTCAAATGTAAACCGACTTACGCAAAGTGGCAAGAAAACCTATTCCAATTTGGAGCTGGAATATTACAGCAGCGTCCCTTTTAGTATTATATACTTATTTCTTAGATTACAAAGAAAAATGGTCCTCTAAATATTTATTGAATTATTGAGTATTATTTTAAAATTCGTAAGTGTCTAGCCATCACTGTCAACCTTTGTCCCAAACTATTTTCAGTTCTAAAGAAGGAATCCAGCTTATAAAGTTATTATATATTTTATAAAAATTATAATTATAAGAACTCAATAAATACGTTGGCAATTATTTTCGTATACATAAGCTCACATAACTGGCTATTAGTTTTATTATTATTTTTTTCTTTTCAGCTTGCCATCATTTCAGATTTCAGTTAGTTGAAGAAGCCATTAACTAGATTGTATCACATGAAGTAGCATTTTGTTAGAATCAAAAAAAAGTTGCAAATGTTGAAACTTGCGAACCCTAAGGACATTCCAACAGAAATAAATCTTCACCTTTCTCATCAAATCAGTCTGTTTGTTATGGTTGCAAAGGGAAGAAAGTGAAGAGAAGAGCAGAGGGCCGAAAACCCAATTACATGGATTTAATGGCGTTACAGAACAACAAATAAGGACTTTGATAGGATAAACGGGTTGACATGAGCAGGCTAGCGGGAGAAAACTAACTGCTTGAGTTTGTTTCCTTCGACTTTGTTTTCGTACATATAAAAGAGTCAGCTGGGTTCCAGAAGACAAGAAGAGTGGAATGAATTTCTTTGCAGTCTAATTTCGATTATCCAGACATAGAAACACCGACGTCAATTATTCAAATCAGTTGCTTTCATTTAGTGTTAGTATTAATATAGCAGTATAGTGCAAGGAAGCTACAGACCAAAAAAATAAAAGTAGATAGGAAATTATAAACAAATTATGAACTTCCCTTCTTGTTATAGGATTTTAGGGGCATCAGCAGCTAGAGCCAAATCGCTCCCTGTATATAGCAAAACGTCTGTAAATTGCGCACGTGTTCTGTGGTCAATTTTCTGGATGAAAAACCCGGGTTTTCGGGAGAAAAACCGCTGTGAAAAAGGCCCATAAAAAGTCCTCCAGCTATCGACAGGACTAGAACTCCGGTCTTTTTCACCCCGTGTAGGGGGAGGACGGAGATTCTACCAACTGAGGGCCTTGTTCCAGTAATCAACGACTCGCTGGCTAAAAGAAAACTTCCTACAATCTCGTCTAAACCTCTTCCCCTGTAATCTTAATTTATGGCTCCTAGTTCTCTAATTTTTTATATCAATGAAAATTCCGTTATCATTCATTTTACTAACCCCTCTCAGAGTTTTATAAACCTCAATCAGGTCATCTCTGAGGTGCCTGGTTGCCAGGCTCTGTAGTCCACATAAATGGAGTCGTTCCTCTATAGTCGTTGTTTTGACGATCTCACCATGTGAAGAGCCCGTCTTTGGATCTTTTCAAGAAGCCCCATGTATTTTTTCAGATGAGGTCTGCATACTTGAACACAGTATTCCAAATGCGCCTTATTCAGTGGGATTATGACCTTAAGGTCTCTACAGGATAACGTTCGATAAATCATCGATAGGACGCCATAGGCTTTCCTGGCTGCCTGTTTACACTGCTCAGCAAATTTCATATCTACTCTTATCGTTAACTGCTAGGTTTCTCTCTTCATCTACTGTTTTTAATTCAACCCCAGCAAATGCATAATTTATTTTCGGGTTGCTATTCCCCAAACGTGTATCCAAAATTTTTAGGGTTTTAACCGATTTATACCATCCGATTTTTTATTTTTTAAAAAATTTGGTTTATACTAGAAAATAAAAAATAATTTCCTAAAAATTTTGTTAAATTAAATTTTTTGAAAAATAAAATTAAAACTTAAAAATTAAAATTAAATTAAAAATAAATTTTAAAACTATCAGAAAAACAAGAAATATTTAAATGAATTAATATTTATATGAATTTATTTATATTAATTTATATTTATTTATATGAATTTAAAAAATGTGGAAATGGAAATTGAATGGTAAAAAATAATAAAATAATCCTTAAAAATGAGAATAAGCAGATAAGTTCAAATGAAAATGTTTATTCTTGCTGGGTACGTGTCTGCCATTTTTACTGTTTTGAAATTTTATTTTATCTAATTTAATTTAATCTAATTTTTTAAGTACTCAAAAGTTGCCGATCAAAAAAAAAAATAGAAAATGTGAATCCTTTGATCAAAATAAATTACTAATACACTTCGATTGTTAAAATATGATTAAAAGATGCATTCCCAATATGTTTTGTATTACGACTGCATCTTTTATAAAATTGAGCTTTTTTAACTACTTCATACGCCATTTATTTATAAAATTTGCATATCTACTAATGCGTTTCAAATAAGAATACAAACATTGTGATAAGAAGTCCTGTTTGTAGAAAAATTCGCTGTCTGATGATCAAGCTTTCTAGTTGTCTATGGGTCTCCAGATGCAAATCTCCAGGGAAATCAACGAAATCGCTGTTGCCAAAACAGATAACACTAAAAGGGGTATTACGGAAGCAACATCTTGGAAACTAAATAAGAAATGCACGACATTGCTACCCAGTCCAATATTTTGTAGGTCCTCATTTTATTTTATTTTTTTTCAAAGAAGCCAACATTAATCTTAAGTAAGAAATGGATCCGAAAGAAACATTAGAATACCAAGTAGACTAAAGGGGGGGAGAAGAAGAACAGAAGATGGGGAAGAGAGCGAGATACTTCGAGGAAAATGCCCCATAAAAGTAAATCGCCTTTAATGCCTGAAAGAAGAAGAAACCAAGATCCATAAATGCAATATCATTATCCATTTCCTAAACAACGTATTAAAATTGCAAACTCCAGTTGTCTTCAAAGAAATTGCATCACCGTGGCGTTTTATTACTTTTGTTCGGTGGTGTATATGTGACAACCGTCCCTCATATTTTCCAATGAATTTTCTACTTAGGGGTAAAGAGCGGCGCTACGAAGAGCGTTGTCATGGAAACCGTGACAATAACCAAGAGAATGTCTTCTATACTGTAATTAAAATGCTTGGAGAAAAAATCAAATAGCAGCCATTTGCAATACGCTTGGAAACCGAATATTGAGTTTTGATGATCAGCGATATTTTAGACTTCTCGATCCACTAATTGGTTTCGATGTGCAGCTTTTTCCTTTAAGAATTTGATCCTATCCAAATGGCATGGTACCTGGGGTCGTTATTATTTTTTTTTATTAAACTTCTGGTAATACTTGTATGGAGAATTGGTTTCTCTCTGGAAATACAGGAAGTTTTTCCAGTGAAACAGGCGAATTAAAATGTTGGGTTGCACTATAAAAAGAGTTCTGGAAAAACTGTGTTGTAGATTCTTAGTTTTGGGTGGTGAGACAGCTGCTAAAATTTATAGATTATTTACAAGACAGAGATGAAGTTTCTTTCCGAGAAAAAAAAAAACAAAAAAAAAACTGGTTCTATGTAATTCAGGTGATGTATTACTGTCTCTAGTGGATACATTTTTCTTTTTTTTTTTTCAGAAATAAAAGATTAATACTACGAAACTAGTCACTTGATTTCTTGGTATGATATCCAGCCTTTATATATTGATTTACTAATCTCTCTATCTCTTAGGAATACACCCTCTTTCCAAGAGTTATCAAATAACTATCGGCTTTATTGGCTCTATTATAAAACTCAACGATCAAATCTCATTCTTTAAATCCATCAGTATCATTAAATTCTCAGGGGCATCAGTTTCTTACATCCCCTTCTCAAGACTTAGAAAGAAATTGTAAAATTATAGCATCATATTTCTAAGGCATCTCTCCTTCAGGAATAGCTATTAAATAAATAAATAAATACTGCAAAATGAATAAATAAAAATTATAATAGAGATCATTCATACGACATTTGGAATCGAATATAATTATACATCTTAAATAGACCAATAAAATAGGCCATCGTTTCTAAATAATTTTCTGTTACTTTTTCTTTTAATTTTAATATTTTCAAATACGTATTATATTTATTTATTTTCAATTGATTCTACATTTACTTTACATTAATATATTAATAGATACCTAATATCTATAGATTAAACTTATAGTTATTTATGCCACTTCGAATATACTGTATTTTATTTGTAATATGCATTCAGCGTGGAATTTATTTCCTTTTTTGCAGAAGATGACGTTGTTTATGTGTGCTTATCTGTGCTCTGGGGGATGTCAATGCCATATATCATATGAGATTCTTATCAAATATTTAGGTGTTACCCTAGATGATCGCAGAACTTTCATGCCACATCCATGAAAGAGAAAGACAAAAATTATATCAATATGCTTGCTCGCTTCACCCGCAAAGACTTAGGTCTTAAGGGACCTGCACTCCACCTTCTTTATTCACCTTCTTTATTTAAACATACGGCGCTGCCGTATAATTCCATCGTTTGTCCATCATCAGCACTAGGAACACTATCCTGCAGATACAACGGTTGATGTTATTAAAAATGACCCGGGCTTGTAGAACGACATCAACGACAGCACTACAAGTATTAACAGGCTGTATTCCCTTGACCTCCAAGCGGCTTTCACAGGGCTTTCCCATGCTATCAGAAAGAATAAAAGAAACTTAATTCCTGGGTATAAATACTATTGTCGATGCAGATCCGAATCAAGAACTCTGGCATACTTTGGCAGGAACCGGTTTCTCTCTGGCAAATCCGTTGGGATGATTCAACCAAAGGCAGTACTACCAGTACTCACCAAAGGCAGTACTACCTCAAAAAACAAAGACTTCGCTGGTTCTTCCCTAATTTACATACTACCTTTCTTCTGACAGGACATGGGTCATTAAAAAGCGGCTTCAGGACTTTGGGCTTGTGAACCATGCCCATTGTGTATGTGGAGAACTGGAGGACTGGCACCACGTAACGCACTCGTGTAACATCTACCTGGACCTACGTAATCAACTGTTACTGGATTTAAATTTAACCACACTTAGTCCGGAGAGCAACCTGTTAAAATCAAGATAAGCGTTTTAGCATTTAGCAGGTATACCTCATCAGTCTTCAAAAAGCGTTGGTATCATATCTCCACGTCTGATCCCACAACATAGACATCCAGACCAGACGTTCCTGAAACCGCTATGATCTCTCCCCGTACATGCTCATCCCTCATCACTGGCCACTATCAGAACTGGATGAACACCCAACTGGACATCTTCCTCGTAGGAATGACGGCACTAAACTGATAGCAATCAAACTCAGACACTTCCCATTGCACCTACCCAGCTTTGCAGACCTCCCGTGTTCTGCAAGTTTTCTTCCTTTCCTTGGCTTTCGATGGGCTCCCAGACCAGAGGTGATTCCTACTTCTTCCTTCCCACCTCTTCTTTCCTCATCCTTCTCCTTTTGCCTACTTTGACTCCACCACTTGTACTATCTTCCCTTTTTTTTTTTTTTTTAATTTGGTCTTAACTTGGCCAGAAAGCTCAGGCGACCCTGGCGGAGATCATCCAGAGTATGAGTGCAGCCTGGCTCACCTCCCAGTGGTGGTGGCGGCGGGCAACGTAAGGTCCTACTAGGGTCCCTGCGGCCAAGTATCCAGTGACACCACAACAGAACGTAACACAACACTGCATAAACCAGACACTACACTTTTTCTGGCTTATGCAGTAGTTCTGCATTCCATCACAGAGTACATACGGCGCAGATGTGGGAAACCACAGGTGGCGCCTAACCCTAAATACTATGCCACTATGAGATTTGATTCGAGATTGTGATCAACTTCACTCAAAAAAAAAAAAAAAAGTAACATAACAATTAAGTGAACTATTGAAATTTCTACCCACCTATAATGTTGCTCCATCTGTTATAATTAATCCAGATTTTCCTTGCACCATAAAGGTGGCGGGCAACGTAAGGTCCTACTAGGGACCCTGCGGTGGCGGGCAATGTAAGGTCCTACTAGGATCCTACTAGGGACATTATTGCCTCAACTGCTGCCATAAACTGCCTGCTCATCTGGGAAAAACGTATTGATATGATTCATGAGTAGGAAGGATACTGTAAGAATACCTTGTAACCAACTTCACGTGTATCCTCCCTCTATTACAAAAATCAATAAAACTGCAAAAATTATACCATTAAATCTTAATAACTTTTCTGGTTTTTTTTCTTGATGTTGACTGTTGACTGGTGCTTAAAGATAATCTTTAAGCTAAGAATACAAAATAATCAGTTATTTGTACTATATATATATATATATATATATATATATATATATATATATAGTACAAAAAAAAATCTCGCTCCTCCGTTGAATCAAACCCGCGTTTTTTTTTTAAATTAAAACCAAAAAAATCGATATAATTTATCGGTTTGTTTGTTTTTTTTTCCCACACGCTGTTAAAGAACACTGATCGCAGCCACTTTTGCTGGCCACCAGAGCAACATTAATAGTACTCTTTAGTCGATAAGTGGATCCATTGTAAAAATAGGCCGAAATTGCTACCATTAACACAAATAAGTTAATTAGTTAATGTGGAGATAAAATTGCATATTGTCCTTCATGAAGTTTTAATTACATCCATTTTAAACATTCAGTAATAAAATATGCAGTTGAAAAATATAAGCGTGATTGTTCATTTATGAGTAAGAATTAATAGGCGTCGCTGTGATCGAAACTATCACCTGCGCATTACACAATTCAAAATTAATTAATTAATACTTTATTTTAAAAAGATTTATAAAATAATATAGGAAATCATTTCATATTATTGGTATACTCCTTTTTATAACAAAAAGAATACATAATTCATTGCGTAAGTATATAATTTATCGATTTATTTGTTTTAAATTTTAAAACATTCACTATAATTATTTATAAATAATGAGTAAAAATCATTTTGACAGGAGTCGCTGTAATCGAAACCTTTTCCTGCATCTATCACAATTAGGATATTATAAGTAAGTTATAATTTATTTAAAAAATAACTCGCGTATATTATATAAATAATATCTTAACCTTTTTTTTTTTTTTTTTAAGTCAAATTATACACCATTCATTGTACGAAGTATAGAATTCATCCGATGTGCGCTTGATTTTGCTTTGCTAATAGTTCGCTTACCGGAAGTACGTCAGATGGATAAAAGCGCCACACAACGCTTTGATGGTGACAGTGAAAACGAAGCCACCGAGAAAATGGCATCGTCGTGGGACTGGGGCGGTGGATTATGCTTTATATACGTCCTAATTGCGAGTATGTTACTATGTGAAAGAACATCTGGCTTGCGAAGAGGTGAGTCAAACGTTCTTTTACTAATAGATCATAAATTTAAGGTTAGAATCGTTACTGAAAACAATTTAAAGACTGTACTTCAGATACCGTTAGGCTGTTGTTGCTAGGAGAGAGAGAGAGAGAGAGAGAGAGAGAGAGAGAGAGAGAGAGAGAGCGTTCGTTGGCCTCCTCTGTGGCTGAACCGATGCTGGGAGCCCACAATTCGCTGTCAGTAGATCGGCGTCTGCTAGTTCGGATGCGTGCGGTAACTCGTAGTGTACCGCGTTCATTACTTTTTTACTTTTAACCTTTAATTATGTGAATAATTCAAAATTAGCATGCCAATAAGCATAAACGCAGAATCGAATCTTAAAATTACGAATTACAATGTAACAGTTGATAAGAGTTGAAACATTTGCACGCACCATTTTACTCTACAGCTGTCTGTATTTTATGTTATCGATCTGTCTTTGTTTCCGTGCTTTTAGTTAAAATATGTTGTGTATATGTGTCGTCTGTCTTATGGGTAAAGATAGAGAGAGAGAGAGAGAGAGAGAGAGAGAGAGAGAGAGAAAAAAAAAACAGCGAATGGATATACCTGGTTATATAATATTTAAAATTGCATTTTGTCGTAATTATTTGGTCTGCAAATGTACAAATTACGTAGAGGATATAATGTGTTCAAGAGATGTTTATTATTTATAAAAGCTTATAATGATCTAGTGTTCATAGCTTGGTTAATTTATTAATTCTGCCTGTTAGCCTTTCGTAATTAATTCACTGGTTAATGCGGTGCTTTTCGAGGGAGAGTAGTGAAAGTGATATGTTTTCAGAAAAACTGCATCCTTGTTTGTTTGCGATCAAGGACATTTTCGTATTTCTGCAATGGCCTTTTTTGATAGATCGTTAACTACTTATAAAAGCATATTCACAGATCTCATATCGGTTGATATGAAGCAGAAAATATGTATATTTTTTGGGCACTAAATGAATAGAGAAAGTTGCTTAAGAAAATTCGCCCCCCCTGATGTTTAATTCAAGTAGCTTTATATTATAGGCTGCGTGAAAATGTTTACCTCTTAGAGCTTATTTAAGGTTACCAAAGATATAGTAATTACAGGAAGATATGCACTGTAGGGATTTCATTTTAAGCACCTCCCAACGAAATCTGTCCAGTGTCGGTCGCCCTTTATAACCCACTTTCCGTTGAGCATATTATCGTTCTTTCGCAAATATCTTTTTCAGAGTCTGTTTGCACTTTATCCTAGTTTTATATGGTAGAAATCCTATGAGTAACTGAAATATAAAAAATCATAAAAAAATAAAGTTTGAACTTTTATAATCGTAGTCTTAAATGCACCCGGTGCATTTAACGCTGATATTCATCTATATATGTACCCTCGTGGATAGCAGAGTTGGTAGAATCGCCATCCACTCCACACCGCGTAGAAAAGACCTGGGTTCTAGTCTCATCGATGACGAGAGGAGTTTTTATGGGTCTTTTTCACAATGTGGCTGAGTTAGTCAGGCGAGGGTGGTATTGTTTTTTTTCTCCCATAAACTCGAGTTTTTCGTCCAGCAAATATAAAATCGATCACAGAACACAATTTACAGACAGTATATACGGAACAATATGGCCTTAGGCGCTAATGCTCCTAAAACCCAATAACAACGTCTATACATATAATACAAGATATACATATCTACAGCTGAGTGTAAATACAGGGGGGAAAAGGCGATTATTTTATTTATACAAGAATTAAAGATAAATCCTAACTGCTTAAAAATATCTGAGCTGTAGAGATTTCGTTTTGTAAGATAAGCACAACTGTTACCATTTATCCAATAATGTTTTTAACAGAGCTGAAGTTTATTTATGGAGTCTTATCTTCAATGTTCTCCGAAATATTTTATCATTTTTTTTTTTTTTTGCTTGAGAAAAAGTTTTTTTATTTGTAAAGGAACAATATTTAGTAAATGAACATCTTGTATTTAAAAACAGATAAATTCCCAGTGAACAATTTTATGGAAATAGTTATGGCGTCATTAGCAACATCATTTGACCGGAAACGAAGGTATCGATTGTTCAACGAATCTAGTAATATGAATACTTCGAATCCATTGATATAAATACTTATTAAGTGCTTTCTTTTCATGAAGAAAACCAATGGAATTTCCATGGAAAGTTTTTAAACTAAGATGATATTATTGAGATCGACAAAAAAAGGCAGAAAAGCAACACAGACATCAGAAACATCTCCTGGCCTGCGACTTTATTGGATTGATCAGTTGGAGTATCAGAATGACCAGAACGTGCTTTGATTTTCTCTTCATTTGTTCATTTACGCAGTGCGAAGCTATATTTCTGCTCAATAGCAATTCAGTATTTGGACATTGTGACGTGATTACTTCAGTGTGAACGTCCTTTAGAATAAGGTAATAGAAAATCCCATTTTTTTTCTTGTTCAAAGAAAATGGCCTCATTTTACGAAATACAAAATATATTGATGGAACAAATTGAGCATGACGTTGCATAGGATGGCGCTATTTTTTTTTTTAAATTGCCCAGTTAAGGGAAGTAAAGCTTTTATGTGATATCGTTTGTCTCAGAGACTATTCGAATCCGTACTTTTGTTTTTGTTTTTGCTTTTTTGTTCATATTTTTTGAAATCATTATGTTTCCATCTTGGAATAAATATAATGATAGCGGTTAATTAATTCGGTTAATTAATTACTTCTCACAGAAGGAAATTCTTTAATCTGCTACCGATGTCTTCTGTCTATTGGAAACCAAAATAATAATAATCCCTAACATCGAAATTCTGCTTCTCTTAATTATAAAATATGACTCACTTTCTAATTAAAATATTAATCGTAAGCTTTTCTTCAAATCACATAAAACACAGTTTACAGCCTGGATTATAAAAAAAATCAAACGTTTCCTTGGAAATCAAAAGTAATGAGATTTTTAAAAGACTTTATTGTTATTACAGTGGTTTTTTTTTTTTTTTCCAGATAAGAAATACGGAGTTTTTAACGATATATACAAATATTTGATAATACCAAATATTTGTTTAATGAACATCAGCTAAAATCACAAATTCAGAATTCGCTGTAGCTGCAACAAGTTTGGAAAATTCTAATTTTCACATTAATATGAAAACATCTCCCTATATTGAGAAGTTCATCAGGATTACCCCCTCATCTAAAGAATAGATGAACCCCCTTCTAAAGAACAGATGATCCCCCTTCTAAAGAATAGATGATATACACTCTTCGGAAATGAGTTCTGTCATAGCAAAATGAATATCTTTAATATTGCTTAATTTCCAAAGACATGGGAAATAATTTAAAACTACTTGCAAGCTCAAAATATTAAATGTTATTTCAGAAGAATACGAATGTTTACATAATTAATAATTAACTTAAATACCTATTAGATTACGTTACTTAATAATAATAATAATAATAATAATCAAAGTGGAATGGTAGGAACATGGTCACAGCCATAAACACTTATCCAGTCCCAGTACTAACGTACTCGTTCGGAATCAGATTAGACGAACACAGCTGGAGGAGATTATGGAGATTATTAACGACATCCGAAATCGGCCATCAAGAGACTAACCACAGCCCAGAAAGAAGGGAGGGGACTGACTGACCTCATTGACTAAGGGAACAAGGTGTTTAAGAAGCTGCGGGATTACTTCCAGGAAAACACAGCACCAAGTTACCAAGCCGTAAGAAAGATAGACAAACGGCACACAAAGCTCAACCTTAACAAGGAGATCTCACTCACACAGACAGAAGAAACAAAGACAGAAAGATGGGGGAAGTAGGCACTCCTTGGTAGATATTACAACGACTTATCTATGTAGTCCTCCATCAGGACTACATAGATAAGATAGAAGCTAGCCCAAAATACCATTTAATAAAAGAAAGTGTAATGTATTACAAGTATGAAGCCCAGATCGTACTAGAAACCCCTACTCACAAACTATACTGGAACCGTGCTATAATAACGGACAAGACGATCCCGAACAACAGACCAGACATAATCCTCATCTACTAAAAGGAAAAGGCTACCAATATATTGGTAGCCTTTTCCTTCAACGTAGCGATGCCCATCACTGGCAACCTCCAGAAAACGTACCAGGAAAAGAATGATGTACGCAGACCTAAGACAGGAGATAAATAGATGTAGCATATGGAACAAGTAACTACCATCCCGATCATCGTGTCAACCACCCGCATGATGGCAAAGATCCTACACAAGAGCCTAGCAGCAACAAGCTTGCCGAAGAACACCTAGAAGGAACTCCAGACGCAATCCCAAACACCTCTAGGATCGTCAAGAGAGTTCCTCGACGAATAATAATAATAGCCGGACATAACAACCACCCTGTGCACTTGATACTAGTACCCGTCACAAGGTGGGTACTCCCATCGGGTAGAAATAATAATAATAATAATACAGTAAACTGTAAAATCCATCGCCATCGTGGAATGAGAGATGGCGGATTTTAGGGGGATATTATATCTACTGGTTGCACAGTTTTAGAGTAAACCATTTCAATTAGTATTAAGCACAAACAACCGAATTTATTTATATCTGTAAACATTTATAATGACTGCCTGGTTTTTTCATGTGCTTTTTTTCTGCGAGCTGGATTTAAACTTCATGGATAATGGAATGATCTTAATTCTCACATAAGAGCAAAATTGCCGTGGCATTGTACTATTTTCAACTTATAGTTTTAGCTATATTACAATTTTGAAAATCTTTTTTTTTTATTTCGTATAACGCATGGCAGTTTCACATCGAACAACTTCTTTAGAACTGTTATATCCGAGTGTTGTCATTGGAGACCACCAGGTATCTGATAAATAGTGGCTTCACTTGGGTGAGGCAGGTGGGGCATGTGCCCTGGGCGCCAAATTTGGTGGACGCTTTTTTATGGTTAAAAAATGCAAAAATTCCAAAAGAACAGTTTTCAAGGGGCGCCATTTTTTTATTTGCCCTTGGCGCCATCAACCCAAGTTACGCCACTACTGATAAGGATCGATTAGTTATGAAATAGTCTATCATAGCAGTCTCATCTTATAATTAAATGGCCGATTAACCTATCGTCGAGCCGTCTGTATGAAAATACTGCAATACCAGGGCAACACGGTTGCCAAGGAAAGTTTGTCTCTGCTGTGAGAATTAAGACCATTTCATTACAGTTGTGTGTACAGCTGTTACTGTGAAGATGTATTTTCACCGAGGCTGTACACGATGTGACAAGCCTCAGCCCTTGTCGCCAATTGCAAACCCAACTTAACTAAATAATGTGTCTTGAAGGGACAATCCCGAGGATGTTGTTGTAGGGTTTCAGCAGCATTAGTGACTAAGGCCATATTTATTGCATTTATGGTGTCTGTAAACTGCGTGTGTTCTCTGATTGATTTTCTGTTTGCTGGACGAAAAACCCGTTTCCGGGAGAAAAAACCATGCTGTTCTCACCTGAGGCCGACTAATTCAGTCACGTTGCGAAAAAAAGCCTATAAAAATTCCTCACGTCATCGACGGAACTTGAACTCAGGTCTTTTTACAGCGATTATACCAACTGTGCTACCCACAAGAGCCCCAAGGATGCACATTTATTTTTTTATTGTAATTTTAGAACAAGGTCTCTATGGAAATTCAAGTTAAATTGATAAAAATATTTAAATTACAATTAATAAATTAATATAATTAATAATTAATATTAAATTTAATTAAATAATTAAAGTGAATGATGATATAATAGTTAATAAATAATCAATTTAATTTCTGACAGCGGTTTCAGTACCATTTCATGTATTGTTTTTCTTGATTGAGCCTTAACACGGAAGTGTTTTGTCAACTTCCTCTAGTACCCCAGAACAACTGCTTACCTCTAATACCGATAAAAAACAAACTGAGTTGCACTCACGTGCGAGGTGATAGCAAACAGCAACGTAGGATAATAAACTTTTCCAACAGTCACGTGGAGGTTGGCGTTTTCTTGGCTCGAAACAGTGGGGGCAAAGAATGAAAGTAAGAGCGAAAGGGTTCGTTACACGCATGCAGCGTCTCTTTAACAAGCATCAATAGCGAGAGTATCCCCTGCTGTCCCATTTTGTTCGTCAAGCATTCTAGGTGACTCGCTGGCACAACTTTTCTAACACAGCTGTTTGTGAAGATTGAACCTTTAACATGTCCTGAACTCCAAAAAAAGAGGTGCTCTCTGTTTTCATTTGCTAGTACCTCCCCCGATCCACAGGACATCTCAGTAACATCTTTTGTTGTGTCTTTGGCAGATTTTCTTAAGCACGTTAACATCGATTTGAAAGACATTTTGTTTTTAAGACAATGCTTTCTTAAATCACATCATACAACTTATAGTAGGTTAAGCGATAATTTTTAGCTTTCATCTACATCTCTCCCCAAGGACATTTGGAGATTTTAACTCGGTGATTTTGTAATGTATGATGTTTCTAAAAAACCAGACGATGACCTGGGACGAGGTCAAAGCGTGATACGTGAAGAATTTATGGTTTCGATAAATGGGTCAACTTAGAAATTTAAATAAACTCTTACTGCGTGTCTCTTTGAATAAACAATTTCCCTCGTTAGCCTATAAAGTCTGATAAATAGTGGAAAATACGTCCAGTAAAAAATGTCTGTTCTAAAAATAGAAAATGTATTCAGTATCCTCCTGTCTACATTTGATAATACTAATTAAGAGCCTCCCATCCATCCTAAGTAACCCATGGCAGAACTTGGAGAACCTTGAGGAATTTCTAAAGTTCTCTTCAATCTAGGCTGAATTTAATCTGGGATTTTCAGCCAGCACAACATGCAAATCGGCTTGTGAATACACAGTTATGCAGTGAGAATACATAATGGAGCCTTATGGTCTAAGTCGCTGATGAGCCTAAAACCTGAAAACAACTCCCTCCCCCAAAAATAAAATCGCATATTTTATAAACAAGATACACTTATTATAATTGTAGATGTATCCATCTGCAGACGAACAAGTCATCTCATTTTGGGATAACAAGTTTGAAATATTTAACTACCTTCTACGTACTTAATCTTCAACATCTTAAGGAGTGTCCATCGTTGTAGGCGGTTAATAAAATGCACAGCTTTTTTGCGAATTCCAAAAAGAAAGAGTCCTCGCTAATAACAAAGTGGGTTCGTACCGATGGTAATATGTTATTTTATCAATCCTGTTCTTGAATATGTTTGTTCACAGTATTAGCCTTGAGTTTTGCGTCTACAGTGATAAAGCATATACCATTCAATACGTCACATCCAGGTATAGAGTTTATGATATTCGTCATAATTTAGTGAATTAATTTTTTAAATACGAGATTAAGTAATTGATGCGCTTGCGCAAATGACTGAAAATTTAAATTAAGATATTATAAGCTTAATGATAATAGTTAAACCAACAATTTAATGGATAAAAGAGTTTCATGGGTTTTTATTACTTCAGATATATGTGATGAAATACAGATGCAGGCGTTTTTTTCTCTCTTCTAACTATTCCTTGATTCTTTTGACAGAAAAATTGAACGCGGTGATATAAATAAGATATATAAATAAAAATTTGCATAAATTATAATTAGATGAACAGCAGTCTTATAACTGCAAAAATAACATTTCTTTTATTTATAAAAAGTATATATTTTCATCTCCCATTAAAAGGTGTAGAGGGCGCTGGTTAAAACTGCTCATGTACTGAATTAGGCTTAATTATCTCACAGACTTTTTTACCGATTGGAATGTTGTAATGAATGTTATTGGAAAATGACTGTTATTCCAATGACATTATTAAAATGGATCAAACTGTGCGCCATTAAGAAAAGAAAATGTTTTAAGCTCTACAACCGTGTTCATAAATTGGTCATTCGTAGTTCCACTCTCATCAGACCAAGTACAATCAATAAACTCATCTGGACTAAATCGTGTCCCCTAAAGTGAACGTCATGACAATATTATCCACTTAAGCCTATCTGCCAATAGACTGTTCTGCTGCTAAATGGAGGGAGGGGGATCGAACAGATTTGGCAATAATCGTATATCCTAATAGCATCCTTTAGACAAAGCTAATGCAGATATGTAGTAGATTAAGTGGCTAATAACTCTACGATATTAACTGATCAAGGGGTGGTAATATGTAAATAGTTAAAATATTAAAATGCGAAAGTTTCCTGATGAATATACCCAGCTTGATGGATGATGAAAAACTTGCATTTAACTTTTAGGCATTAATTTTGTGTATCCAAGGCAATACAGGTCTCTTTTTTTTTTAATCGAACCATCAAAGAGAACTCATTGGTACACCTTCCTGAATGTATGATTCATTCGAATTTATTATAATTCCGGAAAGTATGTGGCGTTTCATGACTCATAACAGCTGCGATATGAATCATTACAACTCACAGTATCGTTAACATGACGTAGTTACATTCGTGTTTATCATATGATACCTTTCAACCAGTGAGTGTCACCAACTTTTAGATATCAGATTAAAAAAAATAATAACAATAATTTTTTTCTTAATTAAAAAAAATCAGATTTTCCTGATTAATTTTAATACTGCATGTATCATCTTGAGTATACCTGATTTATTTTAATACTATAAACATATGGTATCTATTCAGAAGATAGTCTATTTGGCAACGATGCTACAATGACTCCTAATTTTTGCATTAAAATTTGAATATTAATGCTATTCTTAAAATTTTAATAAAAATTAAAAAAATATCATTAATATAATTCCTTTTTCATCCATAGTAGTACATTTGAACTCCTTATTTCTCTATTACTCTGTTTCTTTCGCTGAGTGTCCATGCTTTTAGATATAGGAAGTGTCGTGTTGCTTCTCCATAAAAAAAATGAACACACCATTAGTGGTTCATTCGAGAGGGTCCCTTAAATTGATTTCGTGCTCTATATTAAAGCAGATGGCCTCAAACTTCCTGCGTGTGAATAGTTTTGGATAAATTGTGACGTAGGGTGCTGCCCCCTACAAAGTTACATTGATGGAAAATATTTTTCGATTAATTATCTTTGTGACAATAGTTCCTGCCCATTTTATTTATAGCTTACACTAATATGAACTAATATTTGTAGCAGAAATTGCAATTAATGTTGAAACAAAAAACCCAAAATCTTCTGGCACGTATAAATAAAAATTTCTACTTGTTTTTGTATACTCTTACAGTTTCTCCAGTAGATAACAAAGGAGTACAACAACCTATATGTAAAATTTTGGTTGTTTTGTTCTAGAGGTTATTGCACCTGTTTATTATGTACAGTACCAACTGTGGGCGTAGTCAGTAGTCTGAATTGTATTTGGTTGGGTTTAGTAGAAAAACTATCTCATCTTGATGGCGTAAATTGCCAGAGGTAATTGCAAGGTATATGGAGAATTAAAGCAACCCGGATGCAGTCATTTTGCATATCTGTATACGCTGTTGTACTAAGGTTTTGGGCCCATCAGCGACCAAGGCCATATTGCTCCGTATATACTCACTGTCAATTTCGTGTGTTTTGTAGTCGATTTTTTGTTTGCTGGATCAAAAACCACGCTACCCTCGCCTGAGACCCACTAACTAGGCCACGTTGTGAAAAAGGCTCATAAAAATTCCTCCCGTCATCGATGGGGACTCTATCCAGGGTCTTTTCCACCCGGTGTGTGGAGGACAGCCGTTACATTGATTAAAGTCACTTTTTTTGGGAACACGAGCAACGTTAAGCGAGGACTCCTTGTTTTTTATACAGTAATTGTATTTATAGTATAGTATATAAGAATAACTTCTACGGAGTAGAAGCTATTTGATTTTGTTTGAAATTATTACACGGGGAATCCTTTTAACGATTCTGACCTTTGCAATATATATATACCAATTATACTTATCAATCTAGTTTAACAATTTACCACCTCAGTTCAAACTTTGTTAACTATCGATCTCCATGATATTCATGTTGTGACTGCGAATTCAGCCGATATTCGAGTATACGACTGCAGAAATTCCCTTTCATGTTAGCTGTAATTCCTAAGAGGCTCAATTGAATTAACAAAATACAAGCAAATCATACCAAGATATCGCTAACTGTCATCCAATACCATTATTATAATGCTGAGTCTCTTGTCGGCAATATATGATGTCCTCTAGTGTTGGAGTATGAATTTTCGGTTAATTAAAGAGTTGGTTGTCTAAGTTTAGTTGTATCAACTGTCCAATAATAGATCCGATGCATTTGTTGTTGGTTATTAAAACCGTTAAAATGGCCTTCATAACCAACATATTTTTCATTTACTGTTCTGTTCAGTTTCGCCATATAGTGATCCAAGCCGAAAGGGGGAAAAAAACTAAAAAAAAAACAAACAAAAAGTTGTAATCACATTAGTGAAGTTGCTTCCTGAACTTGCAAGAGGGATTTATTTATAGTGTCACAGCGCCTAGGGTGCCATGCTTGTCTGCCGACTCTTTTTTTTTTTTTTTTTACTTTTTTTCCCCCTCCAACCTGAATTCTTGCTCTGTTTAGAAAACTCTCAAAGGCTGCCTTATGAATAGAAATTCAAATTTAGACTTTTTGGTGTTTGTCGAAATACTTAGTAAATTATTGCATTACACCCCAAGAAAAAAATGGAACAGTTACGCTAATGTATATATAATTTTTTTGTCTTAACATTTTTGTGGTGTGATGTAATCAGATATTTATGAAAAAAGCAATGCATCAGAATCCAAGTAATTTTTTTAAGACATTGTTTACGAAATTTGAGACAGCTGTAGCTTTGATTCTCTTGCCCAAGAGTATTATATTATCCTGTGAACACCAGAATTTCTTTTAGAGTGTACACAAGAACCTTGAGATGCTGCCCACTTGTCTCATGTGAATACCTATCTTCGAGAAACTCCATAGAAGATCTTCAATTCATCGAGGCAGTTGATATGAGAAAAATTTCCATATAAAAGGTATTTTTTTGGGCATTTCAACAGATATCTGTTTTTGGAGTGATGCATTAAAGAAATGCTGCTCCTGTTGAAGACATGACGGTCATTCACTTAGAGACTATAGAAAAACTTTTTTTATATATATAAGAAGTGCAGAAATGGAGGTTGAATGAATACTGTTGAAATTCGAAATAGAAAATTTCCGAGAGAGGAGATAAAGAAATAAATAAAAAAATACTGAAATGGATAATGGAAGAATTTCTATTAAAAAGAACTGCACCTACGTGGAAGTGAAATATATACGTCTATTTCCAAAAATATCGGACTCCCTTAATATTTGATAAAAATGAAATTTATATTCATTTTTATTGCTTATATGTAATCCTGTCACCGTAGGATTGAATATAAGCAATCAATCTATTTATGTGTTATCCCAACTGTGAAGTTTGGAGGAGGTGCTGTCACCATATGGGGTTGTTTCTCGTGCTTTGGGCTTGGACCATTGGCAGCCGTTCCGGGAACGATAAATATAATGCAGTACATTGACATTCTGGACAATTTCGCTCTAGCTAAACTGTGGCAGGAGTATGGGGGAGGGCACTTTTCTTTTCAGTATAACAATGCACCATATTGCACTGCACAGCCTATAGGGACTTGTTCTGAAGGTATGGACCTGCAAAAGCTTCATTGGTCTCCCTAGAGTATCGACATTAATCATATTGATCACCTTTAGGATGAACTGGAACATCGGCTTCCAATCAGACCAACACGTCCACAATCAGCAGGTGGATTGACTGCTATTAGAGGAGGAGGAGGAAAAATGAACCATAATACTGCCTTCCTGTTATTAACTATTAGTTCGGAGTCATATATTAAGGTGTTATTAAGGTCAAAGGCAGGCCGTTCCTTTATTAAATATTGTATCAATAAAGGGTTATTAGAAACATGCAAGTGTCCGGTTATTATTGGCAATACAGTGTAGTATATATACTGCAGCTGAAGCACTGGACATTTGCTGCTGTGCGCTGATTGGAGGAATGAATGCGGAAAATGGAGGATGTGCTGAAGCTGAATAGAAAAATTCTCGGTTTAAGCATCGCTCATCTGACTGTGATTACCTTTTGAAAAGCTCCTTTTTTGTCAATTCATTAAATATCGAAACAGTAAATTATAGGATTTTTAATAAATAAATCTAGAAATGCGAAAGAATTATGAAAATCAGAAGCAAAATGTAAAAAGAAATGCCTAAGTAGACAAAGAGAAACTAATAAGAAGGACAAAGGAGAAAATATTAAATAGGAAAAATCGTTTTTTTTTTTTTAACAGGATGTCTTTTTTTTTTTTTTTTTTTTTTTGCCAATTTCCAAGACTGTAGCAGGGGGAGTGCGTTAATAATTCACCAGGGTATTCTTAAGGCAGTAAGCAATGTTCGATTAGCTGTCATAGTAGAAATAAAAGCATACAGCAATTGATGCCTTTGCCTTGAAACAATAGCGTTGCTAGGTGCCAGATGCGCATAACCATGAATCAACATCATCTCTGATCACGCTACAAGTAACGATTTTTATTCTCTTACAACCCCTCCCCATCTCTTGTTTGGCCTCCTTCTCGCTCTCCTGCCCCTGCCTATTTTCATCCGATGCTGATGAAAATAGCTATCAAAAGAGTAAAAAATATTTCGGATCGAAATAAAAAAAGAAAGAAAGAAGTTCTGCGAAAGGTGAGTCAGCTGTTGGAATCTGTTGCCGCTGATGGTAAAAATACAAGACAGGACTCGCGAAAATATTCTCCTTTCTTTGCTGATTATGACAACAAGATAAATACGAAAATAAATTGCATATGGGCTTCTCCTTTCAGAAATAAGCTTTCGTAATTTCAGCGCTAATTGTTCAATAATTGCTAAAACTTTAAAGATTCCACAAGTCTAGCGTTGATAATAATCTTTTAGAAGATAACAGGACACAGAAGACCTTGTCATGAAAGTTTGTAAGGCAAGTTTCAGTGGATCTAGAAGGTGGTCCGTAATGAGAGTGGAATTGTCCTGATTCTAAAAAATATGAGTTGACAATGTGCATTTTTCAACTTTATTGACGATTTGAGCTATGGACTGATTGTACAGGACAATCAAGATGTTCATAATATGAATACTTGCAATTTTAGTGAAAAAAATCGGTAAGCCATCAGAACCTAGAGCGGTACGATCAGACAAGGGATTCATTTTTTTAAAATGTTGACTTGTAACAGATATTGAGGTCACTGGAAATGGTAGATTCATCCAAATGGTAGATTCACCTACGATTCCGTATTGAATGTCCTGGATATATCAGGATTACACGGCTCTGATAAAAACCTTTCTCCCTTTTAGTGACCTTAATGTCTTAATGTGTAATAATACACGTAATAACTTGACTCGCAATGGTTGGATTTTCATGAAATTTTATATTTGAGCCATTAAAAAGATTTGTCGAACCATTCCAAATTTCATTAAAATTGAATGAATAGAAATCCAGCAAATATTATTTATTTATTTTTCCCGTCGTCGTGTAACCAATCTCTCACTGAATGGATTTTCATGAAATTTTATATTTAGACCGTTTAGAAAGATTTATAGAGCCACTCCAAATTTCATTAAAATCTGATCAATAAAAATCCGACAATTATTATTTCTTTGTCTGTCCGTCCGCATGTAATAATTCGACTCCCAGTGGATGGATTTCAATGAAATTTAACATTTGGGCTTATCGGAAAGATTTAATCGAGCCATTCGAAATATTAAAATTGGACTAATAGAAATTCGGAAATTATTATTTATTTTTTTAATACATGTCACATAGCTATTCATAGCAGCTAAAGCATTGAATGAATAGGCAATATGGCGGATGCGTAGAAACTAAATATTCTAGGTTCATAAAAGTTTTTTTTTGCTATAAATCATGAATTATATATATTTACTAACTAACTTGTTATATTCTTGTAGACTTGTTGCTATTTACATATCTAAATAATGCATTTAACATTCATCACAATAATCTGTGAAAATTTCAAAAGTAGACCATAATAGTTTTTCTCTGATTGGATTGTCGATAATTCAATCTTAAATATACACTCATGAGCCAAAACATACGACCATCCTCGTTTCTACAAGTGGATGTATCTCACAGCGCCTAGGAGTGACGTCACCGATCGGCGCAGTATATATGATAGCAGCACAGGTAGTACTTGTCAGGTCGTCGGTACGAAGCCAGGAAAAGAGGCTGATGAATCAAAGTTCGAGCTCCATCATGTCGATGGATGGGTGTGTATTCGATGGCGAGCAGTTGAACAACTGCACGGTTTGACGAAAATAGGCCAGCGGCGGTTGTATCATAGTCTGGGGGATGGTTTCGTGGACATCATTGGGTCCTCTCAACATTGAACACACCCTCACCGCTAGATCCTCCCTTAGCATTGTTTCGGACGAAGTTTTGCTCTACATGGTGACCTTGTATCTAGATAGCACTAGATCCTTTCAACAAGACAATGCCCTGTGTTATAAGGCCCTCATTGTACAGAAATGGTTTGAGGATCATGTCTATGCACTTATGTGCTCCCCAGTCCCCAAATTTCTCCGATATCAATCCCATCGAACATTTGTGGTTGTAGTGAACGTTGCATTCGCCAGTCCACGCCAGTGTCTCGCTCCTATTGCAGAATTCCAGGTCGTCTTTTTGTCCATCTGTTCCAAGCTACCTGAAGACAACTTCTGCGGTCTTGTGGAATCGATGCCATCCCGGGTGCAAGCGGTTATCACCGCAAAAGGAGGCCCGACACACTATTTATTGGATGATCATAAAGCTTTTGCCCATGGGTGTATAATAAAGGTGTATTAATTTTATATTAAAGTTCAATCACATTCTTTAAGATTAGAATTTTTCTCTTTGTTTTTTGGAAGTATTTTTTCTTCTTTTTTTAAAATTTTTATATGAAAAATAATTTTTTGAAGGTTTTATTCCTACATACGTCATTATATAGATTCTTCTTGTGTAGATAATGCACTTTAACGTCCATCATAACCTGTTACTGTTCCTTCTGTAAAAGTTATTTGTTTGTCGATACGGATTACTCTTATTATTTATGGGCAGTTTTGCCAAACTGATGACAGGAATTACTGGCTGTCTGCAAAGATAACAAGAAAATGCAATCAATTGAAGTACTAAAGATAGTCTATAAAGAAAAAGAATGGAGAAGAATATCCTCAACGCCAGACAGCTTTGTGTACGTTGTTATCAATAAAATTGAACGGGTATATTGCAGATACTGAGTAATGGTTGTGTCAGGTTTATAAGATTTTTTTTTTGGTTGTTGTTTGCTGCATTAAAGTATGAGATTAAGAATACATGGATTATCAAAGAAGTATGGTCTGCCCTGTCCTGTTGAACCGTACTATATTGCCTTCACGGTGATCACAGTAAGGTCAGGTTACCTAATATTTTCTTAAAGTTAAACCTAACAGCATTAAAATAATGGTCACGATTTGCACATCCTGCGCATGTGGAGATCATAAATTATCTTCAAGCTTATTTGCAGATTTTTAATGGACGTAAACAATTTCAACTTTCAGTTCTGATTGAAACGGAAGTTTACAAAATGTGGAAAGACAAATATTTGATGAGATATTTTCATACCAAACTGCCCTTTCTCTTTTTCAATGGGTTAAAAGAAACCTGAAAATCGTTTGATATTTTATATTTTAATAAAAAAAGAAATCGTTTGATTTCGTTTATAATAAATAGCAATATAAAAATATGATTTTTTTTATTCCCTTTTATTAAAAATATCCCTATTTTTAATCGTTTGAGAATAGCAGACGAAGTTCTCTTCATGGCGATAAAGAGTGTGACAAAATGACCGACAGACAGACAGACAGACAAAACCGGGTTCTCGGTTATTTTACAGCTTTATACCGAATTCCAAATAGCATCGACTATTAGGGGGGAGAGAGAGAGAGAGAGAGAGAGAGAGAGAGAGGCAAAGCAATATTTAACAAACGGTTGAATTACTTTTGAAGACTTACTTCCCAAAATAACTTCCCAAAATGAATACTTCCATTGCTAACCAACCCTGCAATTCCAGACCGTTAGATCTAGAGAGAAAGAGAGGCTTCACCATGTACAGTACGTAGAAATATTGACGAGGTAAATTACCGTAGCAAATCCTCGGATATTTACACGGCGCTGCCCTCATCGATGAGGGAGATCTAGTTTACTTAGAGGAGAGGAGAAGTCATTTCCGGTTATTATGTCAATAGCCTGATCACCAGCGTGTCAGCTTTCTTTATAAGAGGAGTAAGAATTCTACTTTTATGAAAACGTGGGTGTTTATATCACCGTCTTTTTTTCTTCTTTTTTTTATATCGCTTTTGATAAGGGGGAGGTTAATGACACGAAGCTAACGATTGACAAGCACGGTGTTCAAAGTTAAGCGAAAGTGCCGACTAAATAGAAGTTGCGAATCAAGTTTATTGTGCCATTGAAAACTTCCTGGGTCACAGTAGCTTAATTTTAACTGATAAGTAATGAATTTTTGGTAGTACTGACATGCATTCATAAAAATAGGGGTGGCTTGCATTTACACAATGTGTAAATAGTAAAATAAAAGGGACTTAAGTGAGGTGTACGTTTTCACAGGGCAGGATTAAGAATGAAATAGGCCCCCGGCAATATTTATATTTGAAGCCCCTTTAATATATATATATATATTACACACATACATATAAATACAAATACTAATTTTTTTTAAAAAATTGTTTTTAGAGTTTTATTCATCCAAACATTGATACATATTTTCACAACTTCCACAACAACAGATGGAAGTTTGTTCCAGCAATCAACTACTCGCTGGCTAAAGGCAAATTTCCGAACGTCTATTCTACAACTGTCTTTCGTCAGTTTGAATTTATGTCCCCTCAGGCGATTAATCTGGGCAAGAGGAAGAAGAATCTCATTAGCATTGAGCTTGCTCAAACCATTCAAGACCTTATACACCTTAATCTGATAAGATCACCACTCAAGTGCCTAGTCTCCAGACTCTACAATTTTCAGAACTTAAGCCTTTCTTGGTGAGGGGAACCCCTTTGTTCCCCTGACTAATCTCGTTGCCTTTCTCTGTACTTGTTCCAGCAACTCTACATCCTTCCTAAAAGGAGGCTTCCAGACCTGTGTGCAGTACTCAAGATGTAGTCTGACCATTGCCTTGTACAAAGGCATAATCACCTCCTTTTCCGTGACTAGCAAAGTTCCTATATTCTTGTCAAAGTTCCGTTGACAATACCCCATGAGCTGTCCTGGCAGCCTGTCTGCACTGCTCAGAGAACTTCATATCTGACTGCACAATTACCCTGAATATTGCACAGTTGGTACGTTACTCTGGAGTTGCCCATATGCAATACTTAAAAATGTTCTGTTTGTATTAGGTCTGCCCATTTAACGTTTTTGTCCAGTTTACCCTCATAAACATGCTCGAATAAATGAAGCAGCGATATTTTTGTCTTTAATATTTTGGCTTCCACATAAATTTGGTCAAAAAAGAAAAATCGGACGAACTTTTTTTGGTACCTTGATGCGTATGTATTCTTAACCCCCTTAGTTGCCCACTACATACTAAGCAACAAAGTTGGAAATACCTGTAAAATTCCATATTTCTTCTCGGTAGTATCTGGAAAATACTGGGAATTAGACTTGGATCGAAATGAACACAAGGGCAGCCATCTTGTTTCTGAATGATTTATTGAAATAAAAACTATCCAATTTCTGCAGGGTATCATAGATAACTAAACGTGCTTTAAATTTCGCTTGGAAACTATAAATACCAGTTATTAGACACACACGCACACACGTACGCATATGGTGATCTCTAATGACCATTTTCTTCCTCTGGAAAGTAGATTAAAAAAAGACAGGAATGTAAAGTGTTAAAAACCTGCAGCGATTTTTGTGAAGTTTCGTTTCTTTCAACATTCAATGTCCAGGTGGAAAAAGCGTGTATTTACTTTGCGAAAATATTCGATTAATAAAATAGTCTGCTTTTATGGCCACACGTGATGAATGATTTTAATGGTTGCGTTTATACTCGAAGCTGTCAGCGCTGTAAGAGGTAATGAGTCACAGATGTTGCGTCCATATGGATGAAGGTTTCCAAGTAATGCAGTCGGGTTTCAAGAAACTGCCTTCTAAAAATCAAGAGTCGTGTTTTCTTGGTAATTCGTTCACTCTCCTTTTTTGTTGTATATACGTAGTGTGGAAGATTTTCAAGATGCCCGTAATTCTTGTTAAACAGTATATCTGCAGTACAGTAGCATTTTTTTTTTTTTTTTATATTGATTCCTTTTGTTTGAATTTTTTAAAATTGTATTTTATTTTGTGGGAGCTTACGAAATTTTGCATTCTCCTACAAAATGCCAAAGTTATCCCATTGTACAAAGCAATTGTCAGGCCACATCTTGAGCATTGCATACAGGTTTAGATGCCTCATTTTAGAAAGGGTGTAGGTCTGCTGGAATGGGTTCAGAGAAGGGCAACCAGATTAATGAAATGGGAAAAGGGTGCTCTTACCTAGAAAGGCTTCAGTTCTACAAATTGCAGCGTCTGAAGACTAGGAACCTGTGGGATCTAACTAAGGTGTTTAAGGCCTTCAATGGCTTGAGCCAACTCAATGCTAATGGGATTGTTTCTCTTGCTGAGACTACATACATGTGTAGTTCAAATTGAGGAAGGTTAGTTGCAGAATAGATGTGCGGAAGTTTACCTTTAGCCAGCGAGTGGTTGATTGCTGAAACAAACTTCCATCTGTTGTTGTAGAAGTTGATAACTTGAATAAATTCAAGGAAGAACTAGACAAACTATTGGAGGCGATAAACAGGTGATGTTGGAGTTTTTTTTTTTTGCTTAATTTCTTGCATATAAGCTTAATTTCTTGCTTCATTTGCCACTGGCTATACCTAATACTAATATGACAATAACCAGGACTGTGGGCAATGATGTTATGAGCTGCTGCTGATTTGAGCTTTTTTCTTAAAGATAAATTACAGACAATCATAATTGATCTAGTTTTTGTTTCTTTTCAGAAGGGATCGCGATAAATGCTGTGTTTTAAGTGAACTGCACGATTTCGTCTTCAACTAATCATTGAAAATTTCGTTATCGGTCGTTAGAGCAAAGAGCAAAGGGGGGGGGGGATAAAGAATTCTTCACATATATAAATGCCAAGAAGAGCAGGACAAACCAGATCGGACCTTTACGTAAGGGAAAGGGGATAGTAATAAATACACCAGACGCCGTTGCAGATGAACTCAACAGTTATTTTGCATCGATATTTACAAATGAAAAGCCTTTTGTGGCAATGGGAAATTGTGGGAGCGAAGTTAAAAAATATGTAATTAATGATATTGAAATTTCGCAAGATTATTTAATGAAAAAACTTTCGAGCCTACAGACCAGTAAGGCTCCTGGAGTTGATGGAATATACCCTATAATCTTAAGGGAGGCGGCAAGCGAGTGCATTGAACCATTGAGGCTAATTATGCGAGCATCACTAGACTCTGGGGAGATTCCCTTGGATTGGAAAAGTGCAAATGTATCTCCCATACATAAGGGTGGCTCTAAAAGTGAAGTTGGAAATTATCGACCTGTCAGTCTGACTTCAGTAGTAGGGAAAATCATGGAGGCAATGATCAAGGGTGGAATTCAGGATCATTTGGATCGAATTGAAATTCTTAAGGATACTCAGTATGGTTTTGTAAAGGGAAAATCATGTTTAACAAATCTGGTTCGCTATTTCGAAAGGGTCACTCACGAGCTGGATTTAAGGAATAATTTCGACATTGTTTATTTAGATTTCAGCAAAGCTTTTGACTCAGTCCCACATGAGCGGTTGCTTTATAAGCTGGAACAGGTTGGAATCACAGGGAAAATCCTTAGATGGATAGAAGGATGGCTTCAGGGCAGGAGGCAGAGGGTTGTGATAAATGGCTATTCCTCAGATTGGGTTGATATAAGAAGTGGGGTTCCCCAAGGATCGGTATTAGGACCACTGTTGTTTTTAATTTTCATAAACGACATTGAGGAAGGGATAGAGGGCGTGACGTCTAAATTTGCAGATGATGTTAAAATTGGTTGAGTAGTTAATGATCACTGTCAAGCTGAGCTTCTTCAGAGAGACCTAGATAGACTTCAGGAATGGTCAGAATAATGGCAGCTATGCTTTAATCCAACAAAGTGTAAGGTATTACACCTGGGAAACAGTAATCCCAAAATAACTTATTCACTTGGTGGAGTTCAACTAAACCCAGTACTGGAGGAAAGGGACTTGGGTGTTACGATACGGTCAGACATGAAATTCTCTGAGCATTGTCAACAGGTTGCAAGGAAGGCCCGTGGTGTCCTATCGATGATCTATCGAACTTTTTGCAAGTAGAGATAGGGACGTGATAATCCCATTATATAAGGCTTGTGTTAGACCACACTTGGAATACTGTGTTCAAGTATGGAGACCGCACCTAAAGAAAGACATCGAGCTTCTTGAAAGGGTGCAAAGACGGGTAACTCGCCTGGTGAGATCGGCAAAAGGGCGTCCTTATGAAGAAAGACTTCGAATATGTGGGTTGCAGAGTTTGGAAACTAGACACCTTAGAGGAGATTTGATTGAGGTGTTTAAGGCTCTGAGAGGCATCAGTAAAATGAATGAGGACGAAATTTTCAAGATTATAAATGATGCTAGAACTAGGAGACATAAATTCAAGTTACGGGGGGAAATGTTTAGATTGGACTGCAGGAAGTTTTATTTTAGGCAGCGAGTTATAAATTACTGGAATAAGTTGCCTTCATGGGTGGTAGAGGTCGACAGTTTGGGGAAATTCAAAGGTCATCTGGATAGTACTTTCGGTTAAGGGAAGCGCATAGGATGATAGGTTTAATTTCCTTTTTTTTATTAATTATTATTATTTAGTTATTTATTTATTTGTTTATTTATTTTTATTATTTTTTTATTTATTTATTATTATTATTTTTTTTTTTTTGGCTGGTGCAGCATAAGCCATAGGCTTTCTTGCACCATGCGGCCGTTACTAATACTAATACTAATTTCAAATTGTAACACAGTTACACAAATACAAATATAGAAATAATTTGTGTTTTGTAAACACATTAAGGTATGAATTATCTTGTCCATGCCAAGTCCTTGGTTTATTAGTCAGGCTTCGGTAGTGAAATTCGATTTGTTCAGTCACTTTTTGGGTACCAGTGTACTGTTGACTATTGAAACAAAAGTAAATTGCTTCTGGTTGGTATTACTGCTACCTTTCTATAAACAAATATTTATGCGTTATTTGCAATGAAATATTGAGAATCTTCAGCATAGCCTGTTTCATTTATGCGAATGAGGAAAAGAATTCTAATAATGCCACGAAGTTTCACATCATCCACCCCATGTGTACATAGAAAAGATAGCAACCTACGACGTTTCTTTTATGGAGTAGTGGCAGTTCAGTTGTCAGCGCTGAAGTAATGTAAACAAGATTTAAATGATCTTCTTTGACGACCAGTACTTGAAGGACGGGTGGGCGTTTATCCTAACACGATTCCTTCATAAATTCGCTTGCCCAGTTATCGTATGTATTTACTTGTATAAATATATATCTCACTTGACGTGCCACGGTGTATGGTACGGCTTCCTACATTAACATCTGTCGTTCATATGAAGTTAGAAATTCTTCTGGATGGACACGTATATGTTTGCAATAACACGTAATCATGATTGATCTCGTGTTATCTGGACGACGAACACCTATTAGAATTATGGGGAAATTTTTTTATTTTATATCTATTATGCGCCACCTCCTGTCGCCTGATACCTGGTTGACGCCAACTGCTGTGACTAGTCGAAGATCTGGATAAAGGACTTTTCTGTTTGATTCAATCCAAATGCACCTTTGGGAAAATCAAATACTTTCAAACAGACAGCAGTGGAGTTCGATTTTAGAGGTACTCTTTCGGAATACGTAAAATGGAAACTTTTTGACCTTGCAGAGTTTGGTAAAAGAAAACGGGGAGTTGTGTGTGAATCGGGAGAGAATCAGTTCGTGCTTTCTTGTCAGAATGTGAAAACCCAAAATCACTTTGTTTTCGCCTTCATTAAAGATAGTCATCATTAAAGATGTCAATAATCAAAATGGTCGAATGATGTAATCGAATAAAATTATCCAATAAAATTCGAATGATCAAATCGACTGAAATAATCGAATAACGTAATTCGAATGAAATAATCGAATAACGTAATTCGAATGAAATAATCGAATAACGTAATTCGAATGAAATAATCGAATAACGTAATTCGAATGAAATAATCGAATGATATAAATAAATAAATCTTTATTGTGAAGATATAAGTGAATGGTGTAAACTACTGGAATAATCGAATGATATATTGGAATATGCCATTCGAATAACATAATGGAACGAAAACCTGGCATATTCAAATGATATAATCGACTGAAATAATCAAATGATGTAATTCAAATATGCTATTCGAATGATGTGAGTGTAATCGAATAGTTTGCTATAATAATTGAATCTGCAATCCAGTATTTGAATGATTTTCCATAATCGATTACATTGAACCTATAATCAATTGAATCATTTGAAAGATGTGAGTACAATCGAATGATTTGCTATAATCGAAATAATCTAATGATTTTACACAATCGAATGAATCATTTGAATGATGTGAGTATAATCGAATGATTTGCTATAATCTAAATAATCGATTATGACCTCTCGATTATGCCCATCACCAGTATTTGTTGACATGAGTACCCCTCACACAAATATGTGCAGAGCTCACGCATCTCAACCTAAAATATAATTGCAAGGCGTTCATCTCACAACACCAAAATGCCGAAATAACCAACGGCTAAAATGAGTTTTAGATAATTATTTTCCTACCTCAGTAGATGGAACGGGGTCGGTGCTAACCCCCCTCCATGAGAACGTGTAAGTGGTGTTGTATTTAATTACTGATCAATTAACATTCCAGGTACAAGCCTCGCTATAATTAAGGTCCGTGCGTGCACCTCCTGCGTCATTACTGGACATAGTTTGATGAATATACTGAGTCTGGGCTGGTCGTAATTTAATACGTACTTTGACTTAACAGGAATGTGTCGGTGTGGAGGATACTGCCGTATCCTGTGAGAAACTGATAATGTATTTTTATATGTGAAAAAGCCACAAACAACCCCTTTAATATCCAACTTTGACACGTCACACGATGGGAATTTTACAACTGTATTATATTGATAGCGCATAACGTTTCGAAGACATTTGTATACCTTTTCCTCAGAGGGACTGAACACAGCGATCGGCGGTTAAAAAGAAATGCGAATTCCTTTAAAGTCAGTACTGCACGCTTAATTTTGTTCTTATTATAGGCCTGCTAGTTTAGTGTGTTCCATGTTTAATGTATTAGTACAGACAACACGTGGAGGGCTACTGGAGCATATCTTGGGTTTTAGAGAATTTCATTCATTCATTTCCTGTTATTAGTATGTGAATGCTGCTAATAATAGGAAATATGTGTACATCATCCACATTCAGATATGTGACCTATATATATATTATTTATGTATGTACATAATCATATCAGTAGAAATAATAAACAGATGACAGAGTATTTAGCAACAAAAATTATCGTCACCAACCGCCATGATTTGAAAAAAAAGTTAAAATTAATGCACTTTAATTATGCAATTAAAGTAGTTTTTAATACTTTACTCCTGCATTTTTAACAGCAGTAACACCTTGCTTCTGTCATTAATATAATAATCAAATATTGTTTACTATATTAATGAAGAGACACTGTCCACAGATGAGCATCACATCCTAGAGACTAATATATATATATATTTTTTTTTATTTAAGATTAAATTAAAAAAAACAATTTTAATAGAAACTTTTAACTTATTTATTGTACAATATTATTATTATCTTTCTATACATTAAAATAATTTTCTTCCTAATGATATTTATTCAGCCAATGGGAGAAGAGAGATGCGGGTTACGTGGAATACGCAGTACCTTCTTGATTTCCATATGTAACGTATTTATTTAAAAAAACTAAATGCAACAAGGCATAATATTTTGAGATTATATATCTACATATATAATATCGGTGCAGATACACCATAGACAACTCTTAAAGAAAAACTACGATCGTAGTGTGAAAGGCACCCACCGATGAAAAGCCAACTAGCTTTGAAACGGTCCGTCTAGGTGGTGACGCCCACCAATAATAAATAACAATAGTCTTTTCTATTAGTTATTCTATTACTTTTCTATTACTTATTCGGGGTAGTGCAATACTTGGTAACTCGTTGTAAAGGATGAGCACAATATGAGATACAGATGAAATACAGATGATTTTTGGCAGGTGCATCAAAAGCCTGTGGCTGCCTTGCACTATTTCACTAATACGAATAGTGGATATATTATATACAGCTCAATATGACCTAAGTTGTTGATTCGTCTAAAATCCTACAACCAACCAGTCAGGTCAGATATTTCTTCTCCTTAATAACTACTTCCACAGACATGGTCCATCGAGACTCGTTTTTTTACAAAGAAAACCAAACTGAAAATAATGTTTGATCTGTAAAATGAAACTAAAGCAACTAAGGCTCTGAGGGGACAGTGTATTCTGTGGTAGATTTGTTTGTTTCCTGTACAAAAAACCCATACATTTTTTTCACATCATTGACAGGATTTAAACCCGGGAATTTTCCATTCGGTGAGTAGAGGATGGTGATATTATCAACTCTGCTACCCGCGAGGGCTCTTCATGACTATAGTGACATCGGTGACAGACCGTGATGACGACTATGGCGTTCTAGAAAATGTCTTTCAGAACTGCTTCAATGACCAACGCTAGAATTGCTCAATATAACTTGATACACATTGCCCTAGTGAACTCTAGACACTCCTGAAAGAAATTCAGTCCAATTTCAGAAGATTGTCAACGCCCCATTAATACGGTAGATATACATCTGACTTCTCCTTGCGTTTTCTTTCTCTTTCCACGGAAATGGTCTCATTCATCTCCGTGGCAAATCCAGAAGCACTTTTGAGCGGAAAAGTATCAACTGAAATTTTGCGCTGTGTTCTCGTAAGTCTAACTTGAACGTTCTTGTTACAACTTATCACAGTCTCTGGTCATCTGGAAACTCGAAATTGATGCGTACATATTGCACCTTTCCACGAGGTTTTACGGACCACTCGGCTCTGGTCATCCATCCGCGAACAATTGGTTGATCTCGCGTCTGTTGGAAGGCTCTCCACGGAGAAGGTTTGATCGTTTCTCAAGATATTCCCTTGGCACTCGTTTGTATTTCCGAGAGCACATCGAAGTGAGTTTAAACTGCGAGGACAAAGAAAGATTGCGAAGTCATTGAGCCGAACATTAGTCTCAATGTTTTCTTAGGGCCTCCGGATGGAACAAACACGACGGCTGTGAAAGATGCAGTAGGATTTCCATCGGTATATTAAGAGCATTTACGGGAAGAAAGGAAGAAAAATAAGGATAGAAAGAATGTGAGAGTATCTTTATTTTATTTTATTTTTAATTTCGTGCGAAATTTTGCTTTAAAACATCGGGAAAGTGATTGCGTTATTTCGATTTTATTTTTTAGGAGTCAGACGTGTGCAGCAGATTTATTCAACCAATGTTCGATGGGCAATAACTACAGCGCCATCTATTTATACCTCAAGATGATAAAATATTGCCTTATTACTCGCAGTAATAACACAATCGTTCAGCTTTCTGAAAGCGAATGTACATCAATCTGTCAAAACATGAAACCTTTGCACCAAGATCGTAACGAATGATCTCACTAAAAACTGTGCTAGCTTCGCTTCTGACGGTACGAGTTATGATGCGGATTTTCCATCCTCCTAATATCCCGTCTCACTTTGTCATCTATATATTTCCTAATTCTTCTCTTCTTCTTTCCCTCTCGTCGTCTGTATATGGATCCTTCTGTTTTTCTGTCTTTTAACAACATTTGAAGGGCTGTTCATAAAGTAGTGATCATAAAGTTGTAGATTAAAAAAAAAAAAACGTTTTATTTACAAGTATTTGACGCTAATTGATCTTTCTCACTCTCTACCATCTGTTTATTCATCCTTCTGTCTTCTAATTGGTCTTATTTTTCTGTCTTTTAACAACATTTGAAGGGCTGTTCATAAAGTAGTGGTCACAAGGTTACCAAAAAAAACGAGTTTTATTTACGAGTATTTGACGCTTATTGATCTGATCTTTCTCTCTCATGTCTGTTTATTAATCTTTCTCTCTCATGTCTGTTTATTGATGTTTCTTACTCATGTCTATATACTGATCCTTCTGCCTTTCTTCTCACTGGCCTTATTTTTCTGTCTTTTAACAAAATTTGATGGGCTGTTCAAAAAGTAGTGGTCACAAGGTTACCAAAAAAAAAAAAACACGAGTTTTTATTTACGAGTATTTGACTCTTATTGACCTTTTTCTCTCATGTCTATTTATTGATCTTTTTCTCTCGTGTCTGTTTATTGATCTTTCTCTCTCTCATGTCTATTTATTGATCCTTCTCTCTCTCTTGTCTGTTTATTGATCCTTCTCTCTCTTGTCTGTTTATTGATCCTTCTACCTTTCTTCTCACTGGTCTTATTTTTCTGTTTTTTAACAACATTTGAAGGGCTGTTCATAAAGTAGTGGTCATAAAGTTGTAGTTTACAAAAAAAAAAAAAAAACGTTTTATTTACAAGTATTTGACGCTAATTGATTTTCCTCACTCTCTCTCAACTGTTTGTTGATCCTTCTGTCTTTCTTCTAATTGGTCTTATTTTTCTGTCTTTTAACAACATTTGAAGGGCTGTCCTTAAAGTAGTGGTCACAAGATCACCAAAAAAAACGAGTTTTATTTACGAGTATTTGACGTTTATTGACCTTTCTCTCTCATGTCTATTTATTGGTCTTTCTTTCTCATGTCTGTTTATTAATCTTCCTCTCTCGTGTCTGTTTATTGATGTTTCTCACTCATGTCTATTTATTGATCCTTCTACCTTTATTCTCACTGGCCTTATTTTGATGTATTTTAACAATATTGGAAGGGCTGTTCATAAAGTAGTAGTCATAAAGTTGTAGATTACAAAAAGAAAAAACGTTTTATTTACAAGTATTTGACGCTAATTGATCCTTCTCACTCTCTCAGCTGTTTATTGATCCTTCTGTCTTTCTTCTAATTGGTCTTATTTTTCTATCATTTAAAGACATTTGAAGGGATGTTCATAAAGTAGTGGTCACAAGCTTACCAAAAAAAACCCGAGTTTTATTTACGAGTATTTGACGGTTATTGACTATGTCTATTTAGCGATCTTTCTCTCTCGTGTCTGTTTATTGATTTTTCTCTCTCATATCTGTTTATTGATCCTTCTGCCTTTCTTCTCACCAGTCTTATTTTTCTGTTTTTTAACAACATTTGAAGGGCTGTTCATAAAGTAGTCGTCAAAGATTACAAAAAAAAACTACTTTTTATTGACAAGTATTTAACACTTACGTTGCCTCAGAGTAATGACCAGTCAAGGTTGCTAATCGTCTGTAAATTTAGTAAATAAAAAATATAAAATGGAAATGTCCTTAAGTCCGTAAAAAATATTCAGGTTTCATTAAAAATGCAATGCTAAGAATTTTCTTCTTCAAACATAAATAAGATCGTTTATACGATCTGGTTATAAATATATATCTTATATACATTGGCGCGCCTCCGTAGCCAGGTGGGAAGGAGCAGCAGTGGTAGCACATGCTTCTTGATTAGACCGGGGTTCGAACCCGTCACCACCAAATACGGAGCATGCGGAAAGGTCAGGGAATGACCACCGCACCGGAGCAATATGGCCTTAGTTGCTAATGCTCCTAAATAACAACAACAACAATATATACATTGTTCAGCGAAAACATTATGACCATCCCTCATGTTTGTTTTAGAAATCGGCCCTGTTCTTCCTCACCTGGTGGTATACCTACTATTCAGTAGGTTGTCATAATATTTTGACTGGGAAGTGTATATGAGTATTCTCATTTTGAATCTTGTTTGGTGGGATTGGTTACAGAGAATGTGGTCACTTTAACGTATTGCCGAAACGTATTGACCTCTAAGTGCTTCCTTAATCTTATAGAACAAGTGAAAGTCGTAAGGACTCATTGAAGGAGCTGTTCGAATATGAGCACGTGATCGCACGAAAAACATCGCATCAGCTAACTGTTACCAAACAGTAGATTATTTAATATCTTTCAGTCCTTTTTTTTGTTTTTCTCTTTTGAACAGCAGTTGTTGGACTGATTGAAGAGGAGAGAAACCACCAATTGAAGATGAAGAAATTTATCTTATTGACCGACAAAAAGAATGACGAATTATTTTTCCATCACTGTTTTCTTATTGCCTGCCCTATCACTTTTAGTCTCTCAGAGATTTTGAAACGTCTCTATTGTGTGTGTGTGTGTGTGTGTGTGTGTGTGTGTGTGTGTGTGTGTGTGTGTGTGTGTGCGTGTGTGTGTGTGTGCGTGCGCGCGCGCGCGCGCGCTCGCGCGTTCGTGTGCAGTGCCAAAAGGATCGATTGAGCGTGCTCGGAATGTTATCTACCCACCAGGTCATTAGCAGTGTCTGAGATGTCGGCAGCTGTGTAATAGCTCCGATTTGATCTCTCTCGAATGGAACACTTTTCTCGACCAATAAAAGCACCAAAGTGTGGGTCGAGAGGGCACAATTGTTTCTTACTAGGGCACGAAGTATCGGACCAGTATTTGCAATCTGGACTTCTGCAACTGAAGTCGAAATTTCAGACTCGAGAAAAGTTTTTTTTTTTTTTTTCGGGAGAAAAATCGAAAGCAGACACGATCGAAGAAAATTCTATTTTTTAAATCTTCCATTGTAATTCCTCCATAATATTATCAAGTTCCAGTTAGCGGAGGTGACGCGTGTATCGGTGCAGACTGTGTCTGCACAGTCTGTTACTGATACGTTAAAAAATACTAGGTTCCTGTTACTAGAGATTTCCTATATGTATTACGAATAATAAGCAGTGCTTCCCCATTGAAAAGTATTAGTCGCCACCACTCCGATAGCTATTTCGCACCTGTTACCATCTCATCAGATGTCGTGAAGTTACCAAATCAGACCATTGAGCAAGTGCTTGTTTATGGTTCAGTTTCTTTCCCGTTGTAAATATATTCACGACCTCCGTGTATCTGGAGATCTAATTGGGCGGAGTCAACAAACATCTGGATAACGTTTGCACTTGGGTTCATTCCAAGTTGATCATTTTTTTTTTTTCTTTCTTTATCTGCGTCTTTCATTTGTCACTTCTGTTGATTCTCTATTGTTGGCTAATGCATCTTTCTTTCAACAGACACATTTTGACCTTGAATAAACAGAAGAGACAAGTCCAAGCGACATTTAATTACGTTTGGAGGTAAAGTGCCACATGAGACTGTCCATCGTTTGCCAGAAACTGAAACCTTTATGAGAATATGTAATTTCCTGATGACGCAATAAGAAATGTGTTTAAGTATATAATGTACTGAAGTATTAAACTTATATTTAAAAAAATAAAAAAACTTCTAATGAACAGCATTAATCCTGACTTAAGTTAATTCCAAGAAAAAAGTAATAGCACTCTCTCTCTGTCTTTTTTTTCCTCTCTCTCTCTCTCTGTCTTTCTTTTTTCCCTGTGTTTTTCGTTTTCTCTCTCTCTCTCTCTCTCTGGCTTTCTTTTTCCTTTCTCTCTCTCTCTCTCTCTCTGGCTTTCTTTTTCCTTTCTCTCTCTCTCTCTCTCTCTGGCTTTCTTTTTCCTTTCTCTCTCTCTCTCTCTCTCTGGCTTTCTTTTTCCTTTCTCTCTCTCTCTCTCTCTCTCTCTCTCTCTCTCTGGCTTTCTTTTTCCTTTCTCTCTCTCTCTCTCTCTCTCTCTCTCTCTCTCTCTTACTGTTTTTTCGTTTTCTCTCTCTCTCTCTCTGTTTTTCTTTTTCCTTTCTCTCTTTCTTTTCCTGTTTTTTTTTTCGTTCTCTCTCTCTATCTTTTTTCCTGTTTCGGTTTTTTCATTTCTCTCTCTCTCTCTCTCTCATTCTTTATTTTTATATTTCTCTCTCTTTCTTTCTTTTTTTCTTATCTCTCTCTTCCTTTCTTTTTTTCTTATCTCTCTCTTACTGTTTTTTCGTTTCCTATCTCTCTCTCTCTGTTTTTATTTTTCCTTTCTCTCTTTCTTTTCCTGTTTTTTTTTTCGTTCTCTCTCTCTCTCTCTCTCTCTCTCTCTCTCTCTCTCTCTCATTCTTTATTTTTATATTTCTCTCTGTCTTCTCGTTTTTCTATTTTCTCTGTTTTTTATTTTTTGTTTCTCTCTGATCCTCTCCCTTTTTCTTTCTTTTTCTGTTTCTGCATCCTTCTTTTTCTATTTCTCTTTCTTTCTTTTTTCTGGTTTTCTCCGTTTGGCTTTCTTTCTTTTTATATTTCTTTCTGTCTTCCTTTCTTTTTACTTTTTCTGTTTCTCTCCTTCCCACTCCCCCTCTCTCTCTCTGACCTCGCTCTCCTCTCTCTCTCTCTCTCTCTTTTAAAATATTTCTCGTTTTCTTTCTTTTTCTTTTTCTCTCTCCTTTTCTTTCTTTTTATATTTCTCTCTGTCTTCTCGTTTTTCTATTGTCCCTATTTTTTATTTTTTGTTTCTCTCTGATCCTCTCCCTTTTTCTTTCTTTTTCTGTTTCTGCATCCTTTTTCCATTTCTCTTTCTTTCTTTCTTTTTCTGTTTTTCTTCCTATTTCTTTCTCTTTTTCTCCTTGTGCTTCTTTCTGTTTTTATTTCTCTTTCTTTTTCTGTTTTTCTCCCTTTGGCTTTCTTTCTTTTTATATTTCTTTCTATCTTCCTTTCTATTTACTTTTTCTGTTTCTCTCCTTCTCTCTCTCTCTCTCTCTCTCTCTCTCTCTCTCTCTCTCTCTCTCTCTCTCTCACCTTCTCGCTCTCTCTTTCTTTTTCTGTTTCTGCTTCTTTCTTTTTCTATTTCTCTTTCTTTCTGTTTTTCTCCCTGTGGCTTTCGTTTTTTCTGTTTATCTCTCCTTTCCTTTCTTTTTATATTTCTCTGTCTTCCTGTTTTTCTGTATTCCTTATCTTCTTTATTTTTTGTTTTTTTTTTTCTCCCTCTCTCTTTGCCTGTCTGTGTTTCTCTCTCTATCTGTCTTTCTTTTTGTTTCTCTCTGAATTTTTTATTTTTTGTTTCTCTCTCTCTCTCTCTCTCTCTCTCTCTTTTCCCTCCCCTCTCACTATCTGTCTTTCTTTTTTTGTTTTTCTCTTTCTCTCTCTCCTCTTTCTTTCTTTTTTTTGTTTCTCTCAGAATTTTTTTATTTTTTTCTTCCCTCTCTATTTCTCTCCACATGGGGCACAAATTTTTCTAAGTCTTATTATATAAATCAAGACAGTTTTCTAAGGAATAAGCAGTAGCCGCCCACAAGAAAGGTAACTTCTCCATAATTTATGATTTCAATAAATATCACGTGCATGTACCCATCCTTTAATGACCTCCTGGTCCATATAACAGACAGCTTTTATTGTTTAAATACTAAATTGCCATTTCACTCAGGGAACGACTTAGCAAGAAAAACAGCACGCTCAGAATATCCGTTATCAGCGAGTAGTTGTAATTTATTCCATCTTTTATCATTAAAAATGCTAATTAAGGAAAGCGCTGCAATGGACTTGTTCCAACTTCACTATTGCTTTCTGAAATAAGTTGTTGAAAGCATCTGAAGATGCTGATAACATCTTATCATGCCATGACTCACTATAGTGACAGAGGATGTCTATCTTTAGCCTTTTGTGGAATGCCGCGTTCAGGGTCAGATGCTTTTCATATCACCTACCTTCCATCCCCTCACCCCCGACCCCTCGGATCTGTTAAGTTACTTCAGGTATGCTGAAGGTTGATAGAAAAAAATGGAAGAAGAGAATCGCTTTGACACGCATGCTCCGGTTTTAGAACCCTTGGTTTCAATTGTAAGAGTTTTTTGCGAAGATTTTCAATTTGCAATGTTAATTATTCTGCTGCTGTTGCTGTTGCTGTTATTGTTTTTGTTGTTGTTGTTGTTGTTGTGGTAGGGTTTTAGGAGCATAGGCGACTAAGGCCATATTATTTCTTATACTGTCTGTAAATTGCATATGGTCTGAGGTCCATTTTTTGTTTGCTAAACGAAAAACCCAAACTTATAGAAGAAAAAGTTATGATGAACTCCTCGAGACCGACTAATTGGGCAACGTTGTGAAAAACGCCCATAATAATTCCTCCCATTATCTAAGGGACTAGAACTCAGGTCTTTTCCACCCAGTGTGGGGAAGACGGCAATCCTACCAACTATGTTACCAACGGGGGCATTAATTATGCATGCCCTGGTTAAAAAAACATAATAATAATAATGTTTGAACAGACCTTTCTTCCCAATGTCACTTATTACATATAAAATATTCTCCAGTTTCACCTACTGGTGAAAATCCTTATTTGATTCATAAACTCCATGATGTTTACCAACCGTCACGAACTAGCTACACTTGTTTTACTTTAATTTACATGGTCTCGTGAATTAGCCACGGCTACTATAAGCTGAGAAGGAAGTAATGGGGAGTATTTGTCGTCAGTGAGTCATAGGGTGGGTCTTTAAATGTCACTGTACCAAGCTGTTTGCAGAAAGGTAGTCCATTAAAAAAAAATAATGAGGGTTCGGTTGTTTATCGTAGCTGATTCACAAGAATATACAATTTTCATCCCAAGTGGTTACTCGGACGGATATTGCTGCGACTGAGAACATTTTTGTGTATCCGCATCATATCCGTGAATTGGAAGTGTAAACGTGATTCACTCCCACATATGGGGTACCTGTTGCTCATCAAGTACACCCACGCATCGGGGTAAAAACACTCGTGGAGTGTTCAACTTCACGAAGCCGCCCACTACATCGTTTTTGCAAGTAAAACTGAAAAGATCAGTCATCGGATCTGTTATTTTTTTGATGGGAGTTACCATTTGGGAATAAATGTACGGTAATTAGTTTCCGTTGTCAGTAGAAACGAAAAAAACATTGGTTGTTTTTAATGTTTGAGGGATATTGGTAGGCGCAAGGCATCGTTGTTAGATCTTATGACGACGGGAGGGCAATAGTAATTAAGTTCTCTGAGCAGAAAAAGAACAGGAACAGAATAAAAAATCTGGTACAGGAAGACCTTGGGAGTTTTCTATTTCATCTTCCAGAAAATTAGGAGTTATTAATAAATTTGAATTTACTTGATGTACTTTTCATCAAAAATTTGCATATCAGCGTTCATTAATAATGGGAAAGACAATAGAAGAGGAGGTGGATCCATTATTTACGTGGATCTACATTACTTACGAAATTAACCGATAGTTCTACATGATTGTAAAACAAACTTTCAAAAAGAAACGGAAAGCTTAAAGGCCATGAAAGACAAGCAACCTGCAATGGGATCTTAGAAGAATTCTTGAAATCTCGAAGCTAAGCTTATTATGAATGGGTGGCAGTATAATTGAATAACTTCTAAAGGTTCTTGTTAAGCAACTGGAGAAGACCATGATGGCGAATGAAACGTGCGAGTGTGAATAAAAGCCGCCTTTGAGCATGAGCTGCCAAAGAGATTAACAAGTGGACCGGACATCTTCTCCATTTTTACTTCTGAAAACCTGTGTATATGTAACAGACCAACTGTTTGAAGTGTACAAAGCGATGCTCCCACTTTCAGGAATCAGAAACATTGCACCGAGTATACTGGAAGTGAACATCTAGGTTTAAACCAACGTAATCAGAGATCGAGGTATGGCATCCTGGAGACGTCTCCAGGCAATAGTAGGTGGCAGATAACTCTGATGATCCAGTGCAATACCACCGCTCTACTCATTGGAGGCTTTAAGTGGTGAAATCCATGATTAGTCTCCAGAGCAAAGTCCCAGCAATCCCTACACCCGTCATCTCTTCTATCATGCAGAATGATTGATGTCTTTCGAGGTTATGATAGGCACCCGCATGACGAGATTCAATATTCCTTACATTTCGGGAGTAGAGCTCTAAAACAGGTTCGCAGGTCGGCAGCTAGATAGTTCACTAGAAGGAATCAATTGGTAACTCTCTAGGAGGAATTCGGATCAACTAGTGTGTAATCTCGCTGCCTCTACTCTGCCAGACAGCGACTGGAAGGAGGCCGAATAATGTGTAATGTGGGAGGTCGTAGACACTTTATGTTAGGGGGCTGGGCATATTCTTCGGCGTGTGTGCCATATCCAAAAATCCATTAATTCTTATATGTTCCACCTTCATATTTTACTTTATCTACTGAATGCGTCATGAATAGTCCAGAGTAATAGAACAATCTCATTTGGCAAAAAATCTAAACCTCCCATACACTTCCTTGTTTATTTCACAAATATACGTGGTCTCATTTCCAATCTCAATGACGTCGTCCATTTCCATTTAGAGTCTGCCAAGCCCCACTTACTTTTTCTTACAGAATCCCAATTATTGGTTGCCTCAACCACTGCTCATCTCAGTTGTTCTAATTAATCGCTGTATGAATCCTTTCGCTTCGAAAGTGGTGCTTGAGAATATGTTTGATTTTGCTTATCAGAGACTTCCTAATTTGGAATCTCCTCTTTTTCATTACCTCTAGTTTAAGATCTCTCTCTACCACATTCTGTCAAATTCATCTGTTGCCCTATACTCATTCAAAACTAAAATCTAAATCTACTTTCCAGAACTAAGTACTATTGATGGCTTCCGTTTTATAGTTAGACGGACTCAGTTGGTGGAGATTCTGAGGCTTTTGTGATTACTAATAATCTTTGATTGGTAAATTAACAAGCAATCAGGTCACTAACGACCTGATCCTTGTTTATTTACCTGTCGGAATTCCAAACAATCCTAACCACACCCACACTCCTGACCTTTTCCTCACCAAAGACAACTCTTAAAAGTAACCGGTTATTCTTAATATCTTTCTAGGCACCTCAGATCACAGCTTGGTGATAGTCTGTTCTCCATTGGAATCTTTCTCATAGCCATTCTCAGCCTCGTATCGTTTGGCACTACAAGAATGCGAAATGGGATGATCTGTGCGTGATTTCTACACCCCTTTTCCTTGATTAGATTACTGTTTTAAATTTTTCCGATCTAAATGTTTTCCATCAGTGATTGTATCAGTTAAATTAATCTTGTAGGGATGAAATCCTTTATTCCATATTTCACCTTAAAACTCGTCCTTGGGATACAATAAATGTGCTAAGGCTATTCAAGATAAGAATGTCGCAATTGGCCCGCATTCAAATCTCCAAGTTCATTTTCTTTCTTCACTAAAGCTCGCAACAATTGTAAAATAGTTATTAATCAATCCAAACTCGATGTTGAACAAGCTAAGAGTAGAAAACTGCTTCTTGTTCAAATGGTGGTCGACAATTCTGGTAGTCTGGCCTCTTGCCAGTGCTATCTGCAACAACTTCTGTGCATCTATACTCCTACCTCTATTACAATATGAGACTTCTATTGCATCCACAAAAACGAAGCCGAATTTATTTTTAGCTTCAGATGCATCAAAACTCTTAAGTTAAATCTTGATTCCAAGAAAGCTGTAAGCCCCGAAGGAATATCTCCACTTCTCCAAACTTGTGCGACTTCTTACACTTTGTTATTCCACCGGCGATTTTTCTTTCTGCTTGGAAATTTGCTCATATCCAACCAGTAACTAAATTTGGTGACAGATTCCTCCTGTCCAGTTATCGTCCCATTGCACCTTCTGCTTTTTCCAAAGTAATAATGAAATCCTTTAAACACCAACTCCTAATCTACTTCGAAACCTTCCATCCTATCAATGATCCCCAATATGGATTTCGTCGGTGTCGATTCACTTCTAATATATTGGCTTGGACAAATTCCATGTTTGGTGAAACTCAAGTATCGTATTTGGCATAAAGGTCTAAACAAGCTCTCATCTGCCGACTTTTTTTTTTTACTATTGGTTGTCCAGTTTTCCCTTTTAATGACACTGCTGGTGATGGTAAACGGCTCTTTGTCTTCTCCCTTCCCTTTCCCCTTTCTTTCGTCGGGTAGCACAGCTGGTATAATCACTGTCCCCTACCAGCTGTACCCACGAAGACGAAAGAAAAGGTAGATGACAAAGAGCCGTTTACCATCACCAGCAGTGTCAGAGCTGGTGTATCCTCTCCACTCTGATCTCTGTAAGTGTGGCAAGATGTAAGTTGATCCTGGCCAGCATTTGCGTTGGCCTCACCACAAGACGTTTGCGAGCGGCTAATGGGAGAAACCCTGGGGTCCGCTAATTTTAACATATGAATATGAATATTTCCTCTCCACAATGAGTAGAAAAGACCCGAGTTCGAATCCAGTCGATGACGCGACGAATTTTTACGGTTTTTTTCACAACGTCATCATGACGCTCGGTCTAAATACATTCTGCCCTCTAACTAATATCAATATTTGTCATAAATTTTAAATCACCCAAAAACTGCCAACGAGCTACACCCTACGTAGACTGAGTGTTTTTGTCATTGAAAAACAACAACTCAGAACTTGTAAAATATTAATTATAAAGCGAGTACTGAAGAGTTTGAAACAATGTTACCTTTTTTACTAGAAATAGAAAATGGTTGGTAAATAATCCGTTGCTTAGCAATGGATATTTTGCCAGCTTTTTTTCTGCTTTTCTTTTAGTAATGGGAGATCGCTTTCAGCAAACTAGTGAGAACTGATTACATGGTGAATTTACAACTAACTCCTATGTAGGTTCACCAATCTGTTGACCGTGTCAAAGTTCAGTTGAAGGGGAGTTGACAGTGTTCGTTCAGCGCACAGAGCATTTCAAGATCTACCTCCTCCCCACCTTCGCGTCGGCCGTGACCATGCAAGTGCACTTATTCTTTGAAACTCCCCAACTGTACTGCCATTAACGAAGAGGAGGAAAGAAAAAAAACGGGGCGGAAACACGAGTATGCTGTGGCGTTCCAGCTTTCCCCGCCAACTAGGCCGAAGCTTCAAGTCATCAACGGCAGGGGTGCGCGCACACGCACATACACGTGCGCTCCAAAACAACTGTTCCGTGACGAGTAGCGGTAAAGAAGGGCAAGGTCCTACACATATGGTGACTGTGCGCGAAAGGAAATGCATACGCCCTCATGAATCATGGCGGAGGGCTTAGAGTTCGTCGTATACCTGTTCCGACACACACAGGGCCTCGGAGAGAGCTTCTTTAGCATTGGGGGCACGTTTCTCTGCCCACTTCTGAGGCCACTTAGGAACCGAAAGAGAGAGCAGACTTGGATACAAATGCGTGTTTACTTTAGACTGAGTCAGAAGCAGAATTATGTGAAAAGCGTCCCGTTTTAATGTTAATTTTCGATACGTAAGAATTCATAAAATACGCATGCGCTGATTGATTATAGAGGCTTGTCAGAAGATGGTTAAAAATTCCTTCACGTACGAAGCAACTGCTTCCCCAGCTGCTGAACTCTGAAAGTTGAATTAACAGGAAGAAGACTGGTTTGGCTTCCTTATCAATCATATTTCTTTCTTTTCTTAAGTAAAAGAAAGAAAGTAAAGAAAGTATACGGAACAGCGGTTGCTAGATTAAATTATAAGGTCTCTTTTAAATGTAATTAAAATTAAAACGGAGAACGGACTACTTTATACAGTACTTTGCACCTAAGATGAAAGGAATGCTCTAATATTTCACACCATGTATTTGTCACGTGCGTTCACTGTCACCCCTATCTGTCGCTCCTTGGCGTATATGTCAGAAACATGTTCCATGAAGCAGAGACTGTCCTTAAGTGGGATAAAAAGTCGCTTCACCCTTTTGGCCTGCACTCAGCTTCTATGCCAGATGTTCCCGTGTGACCTTTGATCCAACAAAGATTTGTTTCGGTAGCTTACAGCCATTGGTTAGGATGGCGTTCGGGCATCAGCTCTTGAAAAACATAATTGATAGAGAGAGAGAGGAACAAAAGACAAGAAGAGTTGTACTTAGGCTTTTAAAATATCCCTTTTTCGTTATATCGAAATTTTTTTCTATTTGTAATTCCTATTATATGTATAATAATATATATCTAATGTATTTCTAATATAATTTATAATAATTTCTATTTCCATTTATATAATAATAATAATAATAATAATAATAATAATAATAATATATATATATATATATATATATATATATATAAAATTAATTTGTGAAAGCTGATTTGTAACATAACCTACTACAGATCGCAGCGCCTCTAGTTTCCATTTTTGGAATTAACATTGTTTGTTTAGCCACACGCGAATTTCTATAAATGAAACCATATTGGACAGATTAATTAGAAATGTTCCTTTGACATTCAAATATTGTCTTATGACTTACTGGTTGTTAAACAAATAATTGAGTTTTATTAATTTCTATTTCCAATTATTGTAATGTAATAATAATAATAATATATAAAAATTAATTTATGTAAAGTAATCTATAACATTATCTACTACAGATCGCAGCGCCCCTAGTTTCCATTCTATAAATTCACATTGTTTGTTTAGCTACACGCATGAAAATTCTGTAAATGAAACCACATTGGACAAATTAATTAGAAATGTTACTTTGACTGTCAGAAATTCTTGTCATGTGACTTACTGGTTGTTAAACAAATAATTGAGTTTTATTAGAATATTGTAGTATGGTTTTATTTTCCCCCAAGATGACCTTTGAGGAGCTGACTGGAACCAAACTACTAGATTTACACCGAATAAAGCCCAGATGTATTGAAACAGAGCAAACACAATGGAGGGTGTATTCTCAGGTTAAATTAGCACATTTCATGGCAAATTAATTACGCTGGCTAAACATCTCTCTCTCTCATTTGGCCAGGCATACGTTTACACTAATGTAAATGAGAAAGGCTTCCAAGTAAATACGTAATGGAATGTTGGTCTGAGGTTGCTAGGCTGTTACCTAAGACAGTACTTAAGTCTTTGCCTTAGGGATATTATAAATGCCCGAGGAATATTTAAAAGATATTTCTGAGGAAGGCAGTTGATAAATGTTTTGTATTTAATGACTGCGATGCCAGAAGACGTGTTTTAAGTTTACTGAATTCATTTTCTACGAGGTTTTTTTTAAGAAGATCTCTTTGCTTCTTGCAGGAGGATGGTATTTGAAGTGTTAGAACATTAGAGGTACTTTATAGGAAATGTGTTCCATCAGAAGGGCTTAATTAGCCCTTTGAAGTTTGAGCTGCAGAAGTGTCCAAAATGGATATCGTAAAAATGAATTACGGCTGGTGTAAAATTAAATTGGTCTTTAAAAACACATCAAGGGAATTTCCATTGCAAAGATTAATGTCAAATCGAGGCGAATTTCGCAACGAAATCATTATTTCTCTTGACGAGATATTCCCTTGAGAACACGAACAGATGTTAGTGCCGTTGCCATGGGAACGTGTTTTTATTGTTTATTTAGTGAAAGCACTTGTGGCACTGTTTGGTTGGATTCCGATGACCATTCTTTGGTGCTCTCTTGCGACACATTGAATTGTCTCAAGCGAGAGTTGTGGTGGCTTTGCTTAAAGATCTAGTGTCTTCGGAGATCGCTATAAAATGTATACATTGCAGTGCCAAAAGTTAGAGGACACTTTTGATTGCTTACACTATAATCCGAAAAGTTAGGGGATACCTTTTATTTTCGGTGAAGGAGAAACTGATATTTCACCCTGAAATTTCGAATTTGTTTAGTGGCTTTCAATAGATAGATTAATACAGCTACAATATTTTTATTTAGGTGCTTTTATTCTAACATAATACCTTTCATTATACGTGCGCTAGAACATTTTAACAGCCGTGCGAATGACGTCATCCCTGATTCAGCTGCTTCTTTTGTTTTTTTAGGCTTCCTTCTCTCGCACCTTTTCTGTCCCGCTTTCAAAGAAGCTGTCACGGTGTGCAGCTTTTATCACGCTTTGAAGCGAAGGGTCTTCGGAAACAGATGGCCAAGGGAGGCTCTACGTAGGTAATAGTTTGTCAACCACAAGAGTAAAGCAACGAAGTAGACAGCATGCATCTCCCTGCGGATAGAAATAATAAATTGAGAGGTAAATTTCAGAAAACTGCGATCTGCTCTCGTACTTTATAAAGTACGAGATTATAAAGGCAGAACGCGTGTGTGGAACCTGCAGAGTTAGCCTTTGAAGAAACTGTTTGGTATTCTCGCGTGTGGAGCTGTTTAGATGAATTTACTTTATTACTAAAGTGGTGACGTTACTTTTAATTAAGTTACCATGGATGATTTAATTTTTTGGCCATGCATGCATGCTGTGTAGGTCTGAAGGAAGCTTTGGCAAAATCGGGGTACCCGGAGGAAATTTCTAAATATCCTCTTGCTGTTACATTTCTCCTTTTTTTTTTTTTTTTTTTTTTCTGTAGTGTTTGGTATAAATTGAAAAACAGGGCAATAGAAAGAATTGGAAATCGGAAACTTGTTTACGATATTTGTAACATTAATTTTTGATCGGTGACATTAAGCAAGGGTTTTCTGTATAGCGAAACTGTATCAGGATAAACAAAACTGAAAGAGTAATCTCTGTCAGTTTTGTTTATCCTGATACAGTTTCTTATATTTGTATTTGCTTATGATGGAAGATGGCTGGGAACAGGTGATTCTGTATTTGTTTAATTTAAATTTAACACACCACGCCACAGTTGGGTTTGTAGGGTTGTCTAATAGCTTTCTTAATGGATTAAATTAGTTCCTTTGGAACAAAATATGAAATTTGCCCAAATGAAAAACATAAAGAGGAAAAAGGAAAAGGGAGAAGTAAAGAGCGGTTGTTGTTGTTGTAAGAGCATCAGCGACTAAGGCCATATACTATCTGTAAATTGAGGGAGTCCTGTGGTCGATTTTCTGTTTTCTGGACGAAAAACCCACGCTACCCTAGCCTGAGACCGACTAACTCAACCACTTTGTGAAAAAGGCCATTAAAAATTCCTCTCGTCATCGACGGGAGTCGAATTCAAGCCTCTTCCACCCGGTATGGGGGAGGACAACGGACCAACTAACTGTGCTACCCACGAAGGCGATAAGGAGCGGAAAGAAAGAGAGAAATAAGAAATAGACAAGGAAGACGAAATGGAATGTGGAATAGAAAGAGAAGGAAAAAAGGAAAGTGAAAGAGAAGAATGATATGAAAGAGAAAAATGATCAAAAAAAAAAAAAAAAAGAAGGGAGAAGAAAAACATAGTGAATGAGCGATAAAACGAGAAGAAAAAGAGAGAAAGAGAGCGGGAATGAGAAATAGATCGAAGAGGAGACAGCCAGAGAGAAAAGAGAAAGCAAATGAGAAATGGGGCAAGAAATAAAGCGAGAAAGGAAGAGAAAAAGAGAGAAATAATGATTAAAAAAGTAGTTAAGAAAGAAAACTGATTTAATTATATCTTTAAACGATATGGTGCACAAATAGATTAATGTTGTATGAATTAATCCTGTGGAATTTAACGAACTAACTTTATACAGTATCTCTGGTGTTTACATGGCAGGAACAAATTTGAAAGTATTGTATATCACAGACGTTTCGTGGATTATTTCCTATTCTCTTCTACAATGTGACAAAACCTTGATACGTGTAAGCTAGAAGGCTAACATAATACTCGTACAACATGAATTAATTGATAGGTATGAAACAATTGCCAAAATACTGAGGTTATATCACAGTATTATGCCCTAGCAGTTTACACGTATTATGCCCTCATGGATACCACAGCTGGTGTAATCACCGTCCTCCCCATAACGGGTGGAAAAGACCTCAGTTCGAAATTACGCGAGGAATTTTTATGGGTCTTTTTCACGACAATAGCTGAGTTAGTTGGTCTCAGGCGAGGTTAGCGGTTTTTTTTCTCCCGGAAACTCTGGTTTTTCGTCCAGCAAACAGCAGGTCGATCACAGAACACACGCTGTTTACAGACATTATATATAGAGCAATATGGCTTAAGTTTCTGATGCGTCTGAAACCCTACTGCAAAAACAACGCCACATATCAAGTTGTGGCACGCTGGAGAGCAGTTAGGAAATGATCTGCGAACTGTCTACGATATTTCAATACGTTCCCGTAGCGTAAATACTAAAGAAATAAAGTTTCTTCGTTGAGTTCCGCAGGGTTCAGTGTGCTTAGTAATGGACTAAGAACGTAGGAGGAAAAGAAAGAGAGAATAAGAAAGTGGAGGTGGAAAGGAAGTAGAACGGGTATGAAAAAGAAAAAAAGAAACAGAGAGAAAGATCCGGTTCAGACTCAGGAATAATATACGAGTTTCCAAACAACTTGGGGGTAAGGGAGCGGCCAAAATGATGACGTCTAGTTTTCATTGATGTCGATAACTGTTGTATCCTTGTCTGTCTGTAAATTAAGTCAAGGATGGTGAACTTTGTGACCTGAAAACGTCTTCAAAGCACTTGCTGGTGAATTCCTCAACCTTCGGCCGCTTTTGAGCCACACGTTTCTTTCTAATTTTCCTTCATAACGATCCAATTATGCAGCTTCGGTAATCTTACTTTCCCAAAAGATCATTTAGAAGGCCACTTAAAAGGGACGACACTTGGCGGGAATCACAACTTCTTCGAGCCGCTGCTGCTTACATCTGAATCATTTCTTCCTGCCACACACACACACACACTAACCGCCCATCCTGACATAAGATTGATGGTAGCGAATATTAAATCAGAATGGCTTGATTAGGGGTTTTAAGGAATGCGAAACGGGTTGCCTACTCCAGAGCCACCTAGTGGATTCGAATCCAATCAACTTCAATAAGAAGAAGAAAAAAGAAAAGAGGAAAAAACTGATAACAGTTTGAAGTCTTCGGAATTAAAGCGGAAATTGGCTCTAGTGACCTTCTTTTTCTTGTGAGGATATTACGAAGTTCTTCGAACTATCTTGTGACCACAAACAAGAGACAGCTAGGAGGTGAGAGACTGCAGTGAAAAATTCTGTCCTTTGATCGTAATTTTTATGACTAAAGAGAAGGAAATGTCTGCAAAAGAAAGCCAATTTACTCCTAACGAACTGGTATTTGCAGTGGCAGCGTTATGTGTAAGTGGACAGGCTTCCAGGCTGAAATTCAAGACCATGATCCTTAGAAAGCCTAATTTCATGAGAAAGAACTGTGCTTTTCAGAAATTAAACCCATACAATAAACACTTCGCACAGTTTGGTTTCCATAATTGAGACTCAATGAGGCAAATTATTTTTTCCTAAAAATCTAATTTAGATGTTTAAGGAAATTTTAGAGAAAACATTTGGGAAATTATATTTCTGTAATAAGTGTAAAATTATAGAAATCTAATTTTGGTTAGAGAAATAATTTTTCCTAATCCCTAATTTTTCTTACGAATTTTCTAGAAAAACATCAACTTAGGAAAATCCCCTACGACAAATATTTTGAGAATTAGATTTTCCTAATCGAGAAACCAGAGAATTCTAATTTCAATTATGCCATTATTTTCATAAAACTTGAAATTACATTTCTGTTTACAGCAAAATGTTCCGAGGATTATATTTTCCTGAGTAACCAAGAGAATTTAAGAATTTAATTTCACTTAGGGAAATTGTTTTCCCTGAAAGCTTAAAAACACAACTGATATTTTAATGGAAACTTTAGGGAATACATTTGGGAAATTAGTTTTCCCATAATAATTGGAAAATTTAGGGAATTTAATTTCCATTATGGCAAATCAAAAAATCATGACGAAATTAGATGTCTACATTTGTGAAAAACTGCTACAGGAAGCAATTTGGGAAATTGTATTTTCCTAAAAATATAAATTGAATTTTTAGGGAAGAAACATATTTTGGAAATGAAATTTACATAATAATTGGAATCTAATAGTGTAATTAAGAATCTAATAATAACTGTAATCCAGAGGAATCTAAAATTAAAATGTTAGTGAATGCATTTGGGAGATTACATAATAATTGGAAAATTATAGGATCTAATTTCATTAGAAGAGATTATATCCCTAAAAATCATGTGGAAATTATATCCCTAAAAATCGTGGAAATTAATCCCTAAAAATCATGTGGAAATTATATTCCTAAAAATCGTGAAAATTATATCCCTAAAATCATGTCAAATGTATATCAACAATTGGAAAAATCCTTCCATTAAACTCTTTTAAGAAATTGGATTTCCCTATCTCAGAAATTTTTGGAAATAACAGACAAGTTATTTTCCCTAAAAAACCTAAATTAAATTTTACAAATGTACTTTTGATTTAGGGGAAATTATTTCCCTAAAAATCTAATCGAAATTAGATATCCCTAATTTGAAAATTTTCCTTAAACATTTCCCAGAAAAATATCAACTTAGGGAAAATCCCTTGCTGTAAATATGTTCGGAGAATTAGATTTTCTAATTAGGAGACTAGAAAAGTCTAATTTCAGTTAGGGAAAATATTTTTGAACACTAAAATTAAATTTCTCTATTTCTCAAATAGGGAAACTGAATTGAATTTTCCGAAACACGTTTTATCGGTGGGATTTTACCCCAATGTTGATATTTCTATAATTCAAGTTTAAAAAAATCTTTCACTTTTTTTTTATTATACATTTTCATCGTATGGGTTGATTTATACGACATGACCCCAGCAAGTTGTATCTTACACCATCAGGTGACAGGAAAGGGATAAGTATGAGCATAAACCACTCATCTAAGAGATCACGTTCATTTCCAAGTCTAACACAAAGCCACCTGCTGCTCGAAACACGTGGTGATGTATCAAGTGCTTTTTGGGGTGGGGGAAGAAGATCGGTCGCGCGCATGTGAACGACCTGGTGATGGTGTACTTGGTGTCGGATATTAGAAACAGCGGTATCGGTTAGCGTCCGCATGATGTGCGTCAGTATTTCTGCCTAATTATTTGGTCGTTAGAGGATCCGTTTGCTGTCACTTTTAGCGCGTGCTGGTGAGAAACATGAACGGCCAAAAAAGGCATTTCTTCATTTCAAACAGTGTGAAAGTTGATTTATTCTTGTAGAATAAAAGACTTCAGCAAAAATGTCACACAGCAATACCTGTATTCGTGACTACTGCAGTATGGCACGCTGGGTATTGTTTGATACCGGGTACATTTTGTTAATGATTATCAATAATCTTGTACAATACATGATGATGAATCAGTGAAGGCGTAGATATTTATTTTTATTAAATGCATTTTGTTGTTTGGTAGTGTAGCTGAGTTAAGCTGAATAAAATTTAATTAATTTTAGGACCCTATCCCCCCACCTAGAATAAAAAGAGGAAAGAATTCCAAACGATTTCAAAAATCATACTCAGGTGAAATATGTTGTCCATGATTAACGAAAATCTGAAGTTCAATTCTTCTCCTGGATCTGATGCGGATCCAGTTGAGTGTCTCTAAGGATATCGGAATGCTTTGGCTGAACTTATGAATTGATAAAGAGCGTGATGTCTAAATTTGCAGATGATGTAAAGATTGGTAGAGTAGTTAATGATCACCGCCAAGCAGAGCTTCTTCAGAGTAACCTGAATAGACTTCAGGAGCGGTCAGAAAAATGGCAGCTTTGCTTTAATTTAGAAAAATGCAAGGTCTTACATCTGGGGTACAGCAATCGCAAAATAACTTATACAATTGATGGAGTTGAACTCATCTCAGTAGTAGAAGAAAGGGATTTGGGAGTTACGATACTCTCAGATATGAAGTTCTCCGAGCATTGTAGACAGGTTGCAAGGAAGGCCCATAGTGTCCCATCGACGATTTATCGAACAATTACTACTAGAGATAATCCCATTGTACAAGGCTGTTGTTAGACCATTTCAGCAATGAACAGTGAAGTCCGTGTAGCGCCATATGGGTCTTCGTGGTTTTGTAGGGACATTTTTAGCCGATAACCTCTTTGAAACTCTATAATCTTCTTTCTGTTACTCATAATGGATGAGTGTTATGTTTACACTTCTGTATGACCTCCACGTTCCTTTTTTGTAAATATTCAACTCGCATCGCCCAATACCTTTGGAAAGGTATCCCGATACTTTTGAGGAGGTAGTGTATTTACATAAACGTACAGAGCGATTGAAGCAACAGCTAACAGATCTTGGTGGACCTGCAATAACTGTTTCCATAGCAACAATATACATATAAGCAACTGAAAAAAATCCTAATAAATTTCTTAAATTTAATCCTAATACTCCTAATAAATTTCTTAATTTTGTCACGACAGTTAAGAAATGGATTTCTTACGTGTGAATATACAAACGCATCTCTTATTTCTTTAATAGTCTTGCGTCTGTAATATTTCGATCTAAATGGAAACGCCCTTAGGATTCATAGTTTATTTACGTCTCTCCAGCACGAAGAACAGAAAGTAGAACATAAAGCTCGTGTGGACGAGCCTGTCCGACAAAGTGAAGTCTTTGGTGTCGTTTTATTGATTGTGTAGGAACTGTACTGGAACTTGATTGGTTGCCTTACATTATCGATGGAAGGGGAGGATGCTACAGCAGAAAAATACCTGGATTGACATAAGCGAGCTGTATCAAGACGGAAGGAAGGAAGGAAACAAGAGAACGAATTATTGATCGCTTGTAGTCGAGAGACAGCACCGACTGATACATTGACTAAAGTTTCAGATTTTAAATGTCACTTTTATCTAAGTATTTTCAGTAAACAGTGAGGCATTTGACTGAAGCCGAAAGAGTACTGGCTGTTCTTTTTTTCGGTCTCAACAGGGAGGGGAAATTGTTGAAAGAGACAAAATGTCGAGTTGTGTACATTATGCACTAAGTCAACTAAAGCCATGAGGAGCATTGTCACTGTGTTAAGGAAATAAAGAGCGAACTTGAAACAAAATTTAATGTTTTGTGCTTTGTTCCCTTACTTAATACCATAAGTGGAGTCCCTCAAGGATCGGTTCTTGGACCACTGTTGTTTCTAATTTTCGTAAATGACATCGATGAAGGGATACAAGGTGTAATGTCAAAATTTGCAGCTGACGTAAAGATTGGTAGAGTTAATGATCAGTGCCAAGCAGCGTTTCTTCAGGATGGCTTGAACAGACTTCAGATATGGTCAGAGAAGTGGCAGCTATGTTTTAATGCAGCAGATAGCAACCCCAAAATAACTTACACACTTGGTACGATTGAATTAAAAACAGTAAAGGAAGAAAGGGATCTCGAAGTTACTATATGAAGTTTTCTGAACAGTGCAAACAGGCAGCCAGGAAATCCCATGGTGTCCTATCAATGATTTATCAAACGCTATCCTGTGGAGATATGGAGGTCATAATCCCATTGTATAAGACAATTGTAAGACCACATTTGGAATACTGTGTTCAAGTATGGAGACCTCATCTGAAAAAAATACGTTGAGCTTCTTGAAAGGGTCCAAAGACGAGCCACTCCAATGGTTAGATCAGCAGAAGGACGACTGTATGAGGAAAGACTCCGATTTTGTGGTCTGCATGGCAACCAGGCACCTCAGAGGTGACCTGATTGAGGTTTATAAGGCTCTGAGTGGGATTAGTAAAATGAATGAAGGCGGAATTCTCATTGTTATAAAGAATCCCAGAATTAGGAGGCATAAATTCAAATTACAGGGCTTGAGGTTTAGATTAATTGTAGGAAGATGTCTTTTAACTAGCGAGTCGTTGATTGCTGAAACAAGTTGTCCTCACAGGTAGTTGAGGCTGACAGTTTGAATAAATCCAAAGCTCAACTGGATAGTTACCCCTGTGAGGAGGGAATCATATTTACTTGGTAAGATTTTTTTTGCCAATGCCGCAAAAGCCTGTGGCTTCCTTGCACTATATGGCGAATATTATTACTATTACAATAACGTCTTGAACAACACCACAGCTGTAACACGACTGTGTGCGAACGACATACGATACGCAGATTACCTTGTAGAGGGATATAGTCACGTGTATTAGCTGACAGCACGTTGCATCATGGTCCTGTGGTTCGTCCAATAGACAGTTCTATAATGCACAATACACTACGTACTAATATCAAATATTAAGTTTTACTATAAATAGTCTTGTTTGGACTCTGTATTCGTCACCTGTCCACTTAGGCTTTCAGAGTGTCAAATACTAGTAAAAAATTGAAAATTAAGTCTTGCAGTCAATTCCAAGATTGTCTAAAAACTCGGTGTTAGAGAGGAACATTCTCTGCAGATTTTGGTGTTGAAGATTGAGCTTTGGTCTTCCTGCAAGATGGTGTTTATAACCACTGTGCTACTGCGAGGACCAGAATTACTAGGACTAATATGAAGAACTTTTAATGTTAAACAAAAAAGGTCAGATAGTCGAAATGTTAACGTGGTGATATCAGAAGAGGATTCAAATTCTTTATTATTCTAATGGTCTAACTTGTTGCGATATCGAGTCATTTTGGTAGAACTATCTGAAAACATTTTCAAAAACAACATACGGCTTCTAGCAACATTGGCAATTTTAGTAGCCAGAAAGATGTGTTGCTATGACTACCAATAGCCAATACGGCCTCTGAGACAGGTGACTTGGAAAGCGAAGTCACTGCAATCTAGTGCGTTCGACATTCTCTCCTTCCAGAGAGACGATGTGGGAAAAGAAAAAAATAATGAAGAAGTTCCAGTCCTAACAGAAAGTTTGTTTTATGGATACTAATAGCATTAACACTGCGCCTGCGAGTTTTATTGCGACTACGACTGTACATCAAAAAACATTTCCTGAATTGCTACGCTGAGATGTTGACTTTTTGTTGTGTTGTTCCTTGATGGATTCAAGGTTGGAAAGATAGAAGAATCTTGTTGGTATTGAAGTATAATATCTGTCTGGGGGCCCTTCGCCAATTACATGACGCTAATTTTCACGTGACTAGCGAGAATTCGCGTGAGTCACTTATTATTATGAATTTTACAAACAAATAATGCATAATACGTACTTATAAAAAATTACTGCTTCTTTCTTTCTCTTATTTTACAAGTTTAAGTTACGTAATAAGTGATGACCACGCAGTTCTGTTAATTCATATTTAAGTAGGTACTTGGCAAGCTCAGCAGTCTGTGAAAGTCACCTTAGATGGCTTTTATAAGTAACTGGATAATTTCTACATTCCTTCTCTCACTCTTTCTCTTTCTTAATATGCTGTAATGCCTAATTTCAGTATTTAGATTTTTCTGAGAATGACGCAAGATGCCTAATAAAATTACGTCATTTATTTTCCCAACCAGCTTTATCCAAGTTACATAATTGCAATAATTCGTGTGAGCATGCGCAGAAAAATTAAGAAAGATATATAATTAACTCATTGACTTTTTTTTTTGTCTAACCAGTGAAACTTTAATTGGATTTCATAAGTTGTTTTTTAAGTATAAATATCTTTCTGCCTCTCTCTCTCTCTCTCTCTCTCTCTCTCTCTCTCTCTTGTAAAGCGTATCGATTACAGCACAATACCCATTGTAACTAGCATGCAGCGTGGAAATAATAGATAGAATAAAGTAGTAACTGTCTAGCCACGCCTAAATTCAATCATAGGGAGAAGGAGAGGGGAAAAACCTAGAAAAGATGGAAGATATCCAAAAAATTAATCTCATCGGAGCATTTAGTCAATAGAAGGTAAAAGAGCTATCAAAGACCAGGCTTCATTTTGTGATAAAGATGGAGACATTGTACATGGGTGTGTATCTGCAAATTGCATGCGCTCTCTTTCTTTCTCTCTCTCTCTCTTTCTCTGTAGTGCGACTTTCAGTGGGTAACTCCCAAACAGGTGAGTCACGAAGGTAGTCAGAGTATTGGAAAAATTTTTGTTTGGGTTATGAATCTCTATATAATTGAGTTATTTTTTACTCCATTTCATTTTCTTGGACGTTTGTAACCAAAAGAAATAATTCGACTCATTTTGGGATACAAAGTTGTAAATACTTGTTGAAGTACAGTTTATTTAGTTCTCCTAACGAGAAAACATGTCTTTCATAATCATTAAATAAATAAAGGCATTTATTATTACTATAAACGTTTTCTCCTTTTTTGGGATTTTTTTCTTCTCGCTCCTAGATGGGTACTTGTACCAATTGTATGGAGTGGTTGATTGCTTCCGATTACTGTTATTATTGTTTTTATTAATGCTGGTCGAGGAACTCTTATTATCCTGCAGGTATTCAAGATAGAGACCTCCTAGAGTTCCATGAAAGTATTTTTGGGTGGGCTATTTCTGCTAGATTCTTTGGGACTCTGGGTGGTTGACACGATGATCGAGATGGTCATTACTTGTTCCATATACCACATATCTTTGACTTCCTATCTTAGGTCTGAGTACTTCCTGATTTTTTTCCTCTTGTTTTCTTGAGGTTGCTGGTGTTGGGCATCGCTCAAATAGATAGCTGTTTCCTTCTTGTCCATGAGGGGTATGTTCGATCTGTTGAGTGGGATCGTCTTGTCCGTTATTATGGCACGGTCCCAGTATAGTCTGTGAGTAGAGGTCTCTAGTAGGGCCTGAGGCTCCTACTTATAATACGGTAAAATTTTTTTGATTAACTGGTATTTTTGCGCTAGCTTTTGATATATTATCCTGGCCACCTGGTCTTGTGTCTGAGTGTACTGCGTCTGGATGATCAACCTGCATCCTGAGGTGATGTGCTGGATTGTTGCTGGGGCCAGGTGGCAATCGACACATGTGTCATCTGTTACTTCAAGGGTCCTTGAATATATTTCCTGTGGTTCCTAGTGTTGATTACCTGGTCTTGGATGGCCAGCATGAATCCTTCGGTCTCACGGAAGAGCCTTCCTTTCGTTAGCCAAGTGTTGGAAGCCATCTTATCTCTGTAGTCTTGATGGAGGTCATTGTAGTGTCTACCATGGAGTGTCTTCTTAGCCCATCTTTCGGTCTTTGTTTCTTCTGTCTGCGTTATGTGGTCTCCTTGAGTTGATTGTTGTGTGTTGTTTCTCCTGTCTTATTAATATTAAGTTTATTCTTTTTACAATCAACCCCTGTACAGCATGCAAGCTAGGGGGGGGGGAGTTATATTAACAGCTTTTTTTTCCTTTTTTTTTTTTTTTTTTTACGTAAAAGCACTTCATTTCATTTTCTTGGATGTTTGTAACCAAAAAAGTCCAACTCATTTTGGGATACAAAGCTGTAAATACCTGATGAAATACACTTTATTTAGTTCTAATAACTATAAATCACGTGTCTTTCATAATTAATAAATAAATACAATAAATAATTGTATTTCTTTCAGTCTTTCGGGATTTTTTTTGTTTAAACAAGGAAGAGTTTTTTTTATGAAGATTCTTTATCGCATGACTTTTTACATACAAATTAATCAGGCAATAAAGAGAAACGTCAGGGATGATGAACGGCTAAGTAGGTTCTTTTGTCCTTCTAATTCCCTTAACATAGATACCTCCTTCCCTTTCCTAAAATCCGGTTTCCGAAAGTCGAACTTCCGCACTTGACCGCAGATGCGCCTACACTTCGGTACCTACTCTTAAGTGGGTCAGGGTCTGACTATGGTAATGGACGCTGTATTTTCTAGTTCGGATCGTTGTAGTCTGGCTGCTTTCCAGAATGTAAACATGCGTAGACAGTCTCTCTCTTGGCGGTGAAACATCATTTTGGTACCTCATTTCTTTACCTTGTCCATTTAGACAGTTGAGTATAAAGAATTATTGTATTCTTCCTCTTAAAAAAATAAAAAGAAAAAGAAAGAAAGAAGAAATACTCAGTTTTCAATCATCTTCATTCAAAGAAATGGAGGAAGCTATTTTGCTCCAGTTTAATACTAAATATCAGGAGTCGGATTATCAGGAGTCAAATAAAAATTCATCCTCGATTGAAGAGGCTTTTAAAAATGCTTCCAGTCAAAGTCTCGAATTCAGACTTCTCCAAACCAGTGTCTAAACTATTATACTGTTACTACGGGCACAATGGCAAGAACAATCGCTAATCCTGTTATCACTCCCCATTGGAAGTTGCTGGATCATTTTTCCAAAGCACAAACTTGTCCATATACTTTTGGTAATGTAGTGTATCTATTATTAACAACCCTACCTATGCACACATCTCTGGTCTAAAGATGAATTAAGTACGCATTAATAATACCGAAATATGCTTTTAAAAAACGAGATATGTATTTTTATGAAAATTCTTATTTTTGTAGTCATTACGCTGCGCAAGGGGCCGGATGCGGCCCGGGTACCCTAGGGGGCGGAAGATCCCTGCTCTAAGCATGAAAAATAAATACCAAGAAAAGAACTGTGTGCGTGAGAGAGAGAGAGTGAGAGAGAGAGAGAGAGAGAGAGAGAGAGAGAGAGAGAGAGAGAGAGAGAGAGAGAGCGATTTCATGCGCATGCGCAGATTCTTGGGAAAATTATTAAATTTCTACTTCGTTTGTCTCTAATTATCGTTCTGTGGAAGAGAAGTTTGTTAATTAACCTTTACCTTGATGGTTATTACTAGCCAATGCTTCCCTGGTGGTTAATTGCATTATTAATCACCGATATTGGCACGTGTGACAACATGTTCCCCTGCCCCCATGTCATTTGACACGAATCTTCATCCATCCTTCCTTACCAGAGGTAAGGAAGGATGGATGAAGAAAAGAAAGCGAGAATGAAAGAAACATAAAAGGAAAATCCTATCCTAGGAATGACGTCAATCCAATGTGTTTAAGAATTTGAGAATGAAGAAATAATAATAAGAAATATATTTAATGTACGCAACACGTTACGTTTCAGGCACATCAGCAAATAGACTTTTATGCGCAAACCGAAAAAAATTTCGTTTCTGCGCATTCACCACATTGTTCATTCCTCCAATCAGCACATAGCAATATCCAGTGTTTCAGCTACATATGCGGTGTATGGATAGTGTATGTGATATGTATAAAAATAATAAAACGAAATAATAATTACTGGATTTCTTTTGTCTAATTTCAGTAAAATTTGGGAAAGGTCGATAAATCTTTTTAAAAGTCCCAAATAATATAAAATTTCATGATAATCCATCCACTGGCAGTCTAGTTATTACATGGAACGGACAGACGGATGGACAAAGAAATAATAATTGTACAATTTCTATTGATCTGATTTTAATGAAATTTGGGATGGCTCTACAAATCTTTCTAAAAGATCCAAATATTACGATTTCATAAAAATCCATGGACTGGAAATCGAGTTGTTACATGTGGACGGACGGGCAGACTTGGGGAAGATAGTAGGTATAATAATGATACATAACCATGACAGAAAAATAAACAAAGGTGACAGTTTAAGAAAATGAAATGAGGGAAGAACTAAAGATCAGAGAGACTGATGGAAAAAGGGAAAAAAGAGCGAGAATGAAGATATCAGGAAATAGTAAAAACAGAGAGCGGAAATAGAAACAAAAGAAAAGAGAGCAAAGAAAGAGGAAAAAAGAAAGTGCACGTGGATGATGGAGAACCCGGGCTCATGAAAAGAGCCGATCACTCCCAGATCACTTCTCCTTGCAGAGGCTCCAATTCCATTGAGTCTTATTGGAGTTTCACACTCCACCTCCTCATGTCAGCTTCCTCTTTTCCCGCATCCCGCTGGGGTTATTGGTTCCTACGAACTTCCACGACGGATGAGCACACTCATTCTTTTTGCGCTTAAAGTGTAAGCCGTCCGTGCCGCCGTCTTTGTTCCGGACTAAATGTACTCGGGATGTCATTCGCCATCAGTCGCCATTCTCTCGCCACTTTTCCATACCTGGTAACCATGGAAACGTGTGCTATAAGAACAGCGTGTGCTGGGCGCAGGTAATTAGTATTTACTCTCATTGTTAATCTCTTTATTTCTCCTCCTCGTGCAAGTCAATCGCATTACATGTGTTATTGGACAAAAGAAATTTGTACCTTTCGTCTTTTCATTGTTTCGCTGTAAATAAATTACTTCGCGGTAGGTAATCACTCATCCCTTTTATCCTTACTATACATCAAGACAATCTCACTGTTGTGAGGTGAGAAATGGACCGAGGCTTTTATTAGTTTTCGCCTTCCCTGGAAGAGATAAATGATCAGCCTCGCAGCCTTGGCGCCTTGGTGGGTGGCTAGGACAGTTGTGACGGACGTTAATGGAGGAAAACCGAGATATAACTTTTAAGTTTTTTTTTTTTTTTTCCTTTTATGGAGAAGGTTGAGGTCAAAAGAAACGTTAATCGAAAGAGGGCGCTCCTGATAGAACTCGGTAATGTTTTAAAATGAGTCATTTGCGGTCTCCAAAGACAGGACTTGAATTTCCAATAACATCGAGTTTATAACCACGAAGATGATTATAAACTCAATCTTGTTTCATTAATTCCATATACGCTTCTCTGGTTCATCTTTTCAACGTCTCGTTTCAAGGTCTTTCTTCCCATGTTTGTGGAAACTTGATGGGAATACTAAACATAAGGAAAATTATAAATATTGTCGATTCACAACAAGCAAGAGCTGTCAGATTCAATGGAAAATCCTTGGAAAATCAGGCTCTAAAATCATTGAACACGTTGTTCAAGGATTCTATACGCTAATTGAGTTCGTGTACATAAACATTCGCTTTTAACTGATGATTTTTTTTATGTAAAGGGTGACTGATGCAAGAAAAAGTAGAGCCCCTTCCCCAAATGAGGTGCCTCTCTATTATTTCAGTACAACCAAAATTATTTTTTCTAAGAATCTCATGTGTAATGGAGATATTTTTCTTCGACTTCATCGAATTCATTATTTACACTTTGCATTTCAAATCCCCATTTATTTTGTCTTTCTTTTCGAAGATTATGAAGGGGAAAAAAAGGATATCGTTTTCTGGTAGGTCAGTTGTACACGGTTCCCTTGACCTTTGTGATGTTTCTCGGTCGTTTATCATAGAGGTGACCTCAGACAGAGACACATGGCAGCTATCAACGGCTAATCTATTTCCTAACCCCCTCTTTCCCTTACTTCCCTCCCTTATACTGTCAGAGCTTTTTAATGGGCTTCTTTTACAACAGACGAAGGATTTGTGGGGTGTTCGGGGAACGTAACGGACCGCCGTTGCTAACAATCCTAGGATTTTTATTTGGCTAACAAAACTTGTTTAGTATTTGACAAAACTGTTTCAGACAAAAGATTTACGCACACAAACCCTCATTTAGTGGGTATAATAATCATGAGCGCGTGCAAAATTTCAAGCCAACAACAACAAAAAAAAAAAAATAAATAAATAAAAAAAGAAAGATTTTAAAACAAAAAACTAAAAAGAAAGATTTCCAAAACAAAAACGAAAACTAAAAAGACATTTTCAAAACAAAGGAAAACTAAAAATTCAAAACAAAGACTTAAAAAAACTAAAAAGATTTTCAAAACAGACTTAAAAAAAACCTAAAAAGATTTATTTTCAAAGCAAAAGAGAAACTAGAACGATTTTCAAAACAAAAAATTAAACAGATTCTGTAAACAAAAAACTAAAAAGATTTTCAGAACAAAAAAAATTTAAAAAAATTTCAAAACAAAAAATAAACTAAAATGATTTTTAAAACAAGACATTCAAAACAAAACAAAAAAAAACTAAAAAAGACTTCAAACCAAAACAAAAAAAAACTAAAAAAGACTTCAAACCAAAACAAAAAAAAAAACTAAAAAAGACTTCAAACCAAAAACTAAAAAGACATTTTCAAAATAAAAAACTAAGCCGACTCAAAACGAAGAAAAACTAAAATTTATTTAACAGTACTGTATTTTCAAAACAAACACTTAAAAAGACTAAAAAAAATTTCAAAACATACTTAAAAAAAACTAAAAAGATTTTCAAAACAAAGACTTAAAAAACTAAAACGATTTTCAAAACAAAAGAGAAACTAAAACGATTTTCGAAACAAAAGAGAAACTAGAAAGATTTTCCAAACAAGACATTCGAAGCTAAAAACAAAACAACTAAAAAGACGCTCAAAACAAAAAACTAAAAAGACGTTCAAAACAAAAAAAATTTAAATAATTTAAAAACAAAAAATTAAACAGATTCTCTAAACAAAAAATTAAAAAGATTTCCAAAACATAAAACTTAAAAGACTCAAAAAAGACTTTCAAGACTTTTTAGATAAACTAAAAATGATTTAACAATATTGTATTTTCAAAGCTTTGCAAACTAAAAGTTTTTTGAAAAAAAAAGTTTTGTTAGTTTTTTGTTCAAAACAAAAAACGAAAAAGGTTATGAAAACAAGAAAAACTAAAATGATTTTCAATACAAAAATAAACTAAAACGATTTTTAAAACACGACTTTCATAAATATTTGTATTGACGATTTATTGTAAACTCTACTGACTTGGTTGTCGTGCCGGAGTATAAACAGAAAATTTATTTATTTATTTATTTAAAACAAAAATTAAAAAGACATTTTCTAAACAAAAAACTAATGACTTTAAAGACAAAACAACCAAAAAGATTTTCGAAACAAAAAAAACTAAGAAAAAAGAAACTAAAGCGATTTTCAAAACAACAAAAAAACTAAAGCGATTTTCAAAACAAAAGAGAAACTAAAAAGATTTTCAAACCAAGATATTCAAAGCAAAAAAAAGAAAAAAACAACTAAAAAGACTCTCAAAACAAAAAACTAAAAAGATGTTCTGAACAAAAAAAACTGAAAATAATTTCAAAACCAAAAATTAAAGAGATTCTCTAAACAAAAAACTAAAAAGATTTTCAAAACAAAAAAAAACTTAAAAGATTTTCAAAAAAAGACTTTCAAGACTTTTTAGATAAACTAAAAATGATTTAAGAATATTGTATTTTCAAAAGCTAAAAGGTCTTTCAAAACAAAAAACTAAAAAGATTTTCAGAACAAAAATTAGACATATTTTCAAAACAAGAAACTAAAAATACTCTCAGGGCAAAGAAAATCTAAAAATTATTTAACAAAATTGTATTTTCAAAACAAAAAGACTTCGAAACAATAAAATAAAAAAGATTTTGGAAAAAAAAAAAAAAAACAATAAATAAATAGACATAATAGACACCATTCAAATACCAAGATCAACTTCTAATGAAAATTATCCGAGAACGTATAAGGAATTGTAGAAATGCAAATTTATGGAGTCATGGATGAGCAGTGAAAAGGCTCATCTGTGATGGTAGATTTGGAATTAATAAAGCAGTTTCGATAAGGTTCCTCTGTCTCCAAACCGATTACCAACACGCATGCGTTGTTTGATTGTTAACAACATTGTATTTTTTAAAAACCGCGAGTCTGTATCTAAATCCCAGCCATTTTACCGGAAGGAGATATAAAAATTGCCACTCTGTAAAAACGTACGGTTTCCTTGTAGTTTGATTTATCTTTTTTGACTGAAAGAGGTTGTGGGGCTACAATAAACGCGATCAATAGGATGTGTTTATGACACCCAGAAGCTGTTCTTAGTCTCTGCTTATAGTGTCTTACCTCACAAGCCTCAAGGGCATACAGCAAGTTAAGTAGAGCGAAAACATTTTTTTTTTTTTCTCTTCAGAATTGACAACTTCCCTTTTTTTTGGGACTTTATCACAATTCATTTACCGACATTGTAAAAGGCATGCCTTTACATTCTTGTAAATAAAGGCATTTTTGATAAAACGTTTTTCTTTTTTTTTATTAAAGTGAACAAAACCTTAGTCTTCAAAGTTCTCCTGATGAATGCAGCAACAGTAGCCGAAACAGCTTAAACATAAATATAGGAATAATTTGTTTATACATCTGTATAAAAAAAGAACTTCACTACCACAGAGTCTGTTTATTAATATCTTTCCTAAATGTGAGTTTTACGATCAACCACCATCAAGAGGTCACAAAGTTATTTTCTGATAAGCAGTGTCAGCAAGTCTGATTCCAAGCCTCTCTCTCTTTTTTTAATACTGGTTGCTTCTTCTCCCCGTGGGTGTTCTTATTGTGAAATATCGGCTATTTGTGAGCATCAAGTAACATCAGTTGAACTGTTTGATGCGATATCTCTTCCCATTACACATTTTTCAAGAAAAGAAGTTTTCTCAATGAGAGAGCAGCGCTGGGGGTGAAAAAAATATCTCACAAACAGCAACCTTCGATGTGCAAAAGGTCAAAATAGTTCAACGTCATATCGGTCTGTTATTGATGCGTTTGAACCACTACTGATTGATAAACTTGGCATATAACGCCTTACTTTCTTTATAAATCGAAGGAACATAGAAGAACTTGTTTTTTAGTTTTCAATGGATGTAGGGGTAACTCACTTTCGGAATAATTTGTTAAAGAGAAGTATAGGAATTACAATTACCGTACTTGTTGGACTATACGACTTACTTGTTACCAATAGAAAATGGCCTAAAGTTGTATTGCTTTTTTATATGCCAAAACCATCTCAAAAATTTTAATTTATTATGCAGATACGATTTTTAAAAAAAAAAAAAGCATTTATTTGCAAGATGGACTCGGATTTATTTCGAGTCCATCTTGCAAAGAGGTTTCTGTGAATACTACCATAAGAGGTTATTGTTGTTTATTATAATCATTACTATTGATTATTAGTTAGAAATAAAAAGAAAATACTTGATATTCCCTATTACCTTTCGCTCTAAGACATCAGCTGTACCCTTGGACTTAATGTCCACTGTGTCTGACTCATACATATCCGGCCTACTTTTTTGCAGCTAAATTGTGTCATGGAAGTAGAGGGGAGGGTGTTTTATCTTAATAGCTTCGGCCATTATCTCATTACTGGCATGGCTTCGACATGGCGCGCGTCGCCTGTTATGGGTACCTTATGGCTCTCCTGGCCAGCGAAAAATGTTTCCTTGGAACGTGAACATAGCGGTTAAAGCAATTTCTTGCTTCACTTGATCTAAGCATCAAGAATTAATTCGGCCAGCGCGAAATCGCTTTAAGTTAAGTGCCCATCCAGCGCGAGAGCGAAATCTCTTTGATGTAGTTACTTTCCAAACACCACCACCACCACCACCAAGGGGGCCTTGTTTCACACACTACTTCACTTAATCACCATGACTACAGGTAGCAGTTGAAAAACAGCCAAAGAACTGTCTTGGCGGGTAGCCTACCTAGATGGCTATTAAGGTGGTAAGGAAATAGAAGCTCTCTGAAGCAGGATTTGTCATAAGACCTCTTACTGTGTACTTTCGATACATTGTATTATTATATAATCATAATGTGGCAAGAAAATAAACATAAAAATGTACTCTGTTCTTCCCACTAATTTCTGCAGGCATCGAATGTTTTAAGATTGTGTCATTCTGATTCGTTGCTCGTCCATTTTCGTACATCGACTAGCTATCATTTGGATGCATTCGCAGTGTTTCTCCCGGCCACAGTATAAATAAGGACATCCAGCTTGCACAGAGATCAGAAAATTAGTTGTTTCCTCCCTATTAAGCCCTACTGGGTTGCCCATTTGGTAGAATCACCGTCCATCCCACACTGGAAGTAAAAGACCCGAGTTCGAGTCCCGTGGAAGATGTGAGGAATTTTTATGGGCCTTTTTCACAACGTGGCCTAGTTAGCCGGTCTCTGCGAGTGTAGGGTATTTTAAAGTTATATGGTTTTTAAAATAACCATTTTTGTTTTTAATGTAACTTCACGGAATTCCAGTTTATCGATATCACCATGTGGAGAAAGCAAGCATTCCAATAAGGACCCGATAAATCTTGGTAGTAAATATGGATGAACGAAAAGATCTTTGGATAGTCACGAATCATTAGCTATTGATGTGATGTACTAACTCTACAGACATTTCGCTGTAGAGTTAGTACCTTCCAAATGCCCTCGTGGGTAGCACAGCTGGTAGAATCACCATCCTCCCCACACCGGGTGGAAAAGACCTGAGTTCGAGTCCCGTCGATGACGAGAGGAATTTTTATAGGCCTTTTTCACAACGTAGCCGAGTTAGCAGGTCTCAGGCGAAGGTGGCATGATTTTTTCTCCTGGAAACTCGGTGTTTTCATCCAGCATACAAAAAATCGACCTCAGAACACACGAAATTTACAGCCAGTATACACAGAGCAATATGGCCTTAGTCGGGAATGCTCCTAAAACTCCACTACAACAACAACAACCTTCCAGATAAACTACCAGTGTTTAAATCAATGGATTGATTTAATTGAAAACATCTTTTGTTCCACCAGCTGCAAAACACTTAGCACTGTTTCACGATATCGAATTTCTGTACCTCCTAAGGAAATATTTCCTTTAACAATCCGGAACTTCAAAACGAAATCTAACCTACTTTACTAAACTACTTCTGACTTCCATGTTTCATGGATGAATTATCTGTTAGAAAATCTGTTGTAATAAAAAAAAATAAAAAAAAAAAAGGAAAAACTTTTCCTAAACTCGTATCTAAGAGTGTACAAAAGGTAGTCTCTCTTATTACAAGCAGATCTTATTCTTGACGGGAGACCTAAGAAAATCAAGAGTACACTTTACCATTTCTTCGAGAGCTGCCATAAATGGAGGTTGTTGCTAAGCAACAGACAACATAACTAGGGATTTGTATCGTCGAGGCGCCCCAAGTTGTCTGAGCGTGTTGTGTTTGTTAACGAACAGTGGGCTTTTTTTTTTTGTAACTTTAGACGTTAGTTGGTTTTTCTCAGTCCAATTTCCTTATCCGTTCTTTGCCTCTTAGCAATTTCAACCGGAACAAAATCTTTTTAAGAAATAAATTAAAATTAGAAGAAATTTAATATTTAAAGTTTGTAATAAGATCTATCTGTAAACCATTATGATCACTGTTTAATTCTTGGTTAATTTAAATATCTTTAAATTTAATTTTTGTCTTTCACAGATATGAGGTCCGAATTCCGCCAACATGCAGTTGTACAGCCCACGTTATATGGTAAGGATGGAAGAGGAAAAAGGGAAGTACCATCACATAAAGTAAGTCTGTGTAAGTGGAAAACTTACGTGCGTACAAAAACTTTATGTACGAAGTTTAACCAGACGTATTGTACAATAATGTACAATTTTTTCTTTAGTTTAGTTTTCAACTTAGGAAAGAGAAATACACTGAATGATCACCTTTCTAATACCTTGTTGGGTAACCATTCGCACGGATAACAGCCTCTATTTCCCTATGCACTGACTCCACTAGATGTCTGAAGACATCCTTATGGATCTGTAGCCATGGTATCTGCAAGGCTTTCTACAGCGTCCGAATAGTTGATGGTTGCTTGTCCATCTTTACTTCTCATTCCAAAACATCCCACAGGTGTCCAATTGGATTGAGGTTAGGCGAATTTGGAGGCATTCGCCTAACCTGAGGCATTGTCCATTACTAATGGGGGTGGTCATAATTCAATGATTATTGCGTGAGTGTAAGTCACAGACGAAGCAATTAATGAGCTGGGCATTGTCATGGTGACAATTCTATTCGGTTTGTAGAAAATAGTATCTTTTTTTTTTTGCATCGATCAGAATTTACAGATAAAAATAAATAAAACCCGATTAACTGTTTGACCATCGCAGATGAATTCTGAATGATAATGCCTTTGGATTAAATTAACAAATCATCCCTGTTTTTATTGTTGATTTTGACTTCTGTACCAAAATACCCATCAATTCTGGTTAATATTTAGCTAACACGTGTGAGGAACTGTTGCTCCAATTTTCAAGAATACAAAAAGGAAAGAAGACATAACTAGGACTTCATTATCCGAACACGAAGTATCTACAGATGGCGCCACCTGTATGAAACATACCTAGTTTATGTCATAGTTATTAAAACGGTTAAAATAAAGAAAATTTAACTAACAGCTAATGAGAATGCTAGGTTTGGTTTAGTTTTTTCGGCTTTTTTTTTTTTTTGAAATACAATTAGCAATGTTGGCCGTTTCTTCTGTTAATGCATGATCTATTTTATGACGTAGGAAAGCATTTATTGATGTTTTGAATTCTGTTTCAGTGAAACTTTGGTAATTGGCAACTTAACAATTCTGACTTTAAACAAAATAGAGTAAATTTTAAAATTAGCTTAAAATGTTTACAATTTCATACTGATTTTGTTGGGAGGTTGGCTGGGAGTGTAGTTATTTCAAGTATTCGCCAGTCTTTTGGCCCTACAGCTTATCTGTAGTTAGGGTCTAAGAGGATATCCGGAACACCAATTATTATCGGTACAGACAGTCAGGGAAATTAAAGAAATGAAAGATCAAAGAGTGATCCTTTTTCCTCCCTTTCTCCTTAACCATCAATACCACTGATGAGGGGAAGGGGGTATAAACACGTCACCCATGACAGCATCCTCTATTATCTGCATCCTATTTGTTATCAGATACTAGCAACACTTGACAATCGTTCCTTTGTGTTTGGCAAGATGTCCTAGTGAAAATAAAACGCTCAGTCTTCGAACTGGCAACATACTGTACTCCCCTGGTGTGGGTTCTTGTCATGAGTCTTTGACGCAAGTAGGAGTGGTTACGAGCATGTTTTCCATGAGAAGTGTCCCAAGGTCGACGGGCAGAGAAGGGTAGTGAACTAATTACATACCTCGTGCATTGGCAATCCACCTACATCGTCATCATCGCCACCAGGGACACTCCTGTTTTATCTAATTACCCCCCAGACTGGTGGATTACATTGAAGAACGGATGCGGCTCGAACAAGGCACAGAAAAGGCGCCAAGTCTGCGAAGACATCCTTTCAGATAGCAACCGTTACGAGCGGGGCCACGTGTTTCAGGGTGAACGAACAGCTGAGAGTTTCCGGCGATAGAAACAGTTTTAATATTAATCGACAAGGATAACATTCGCCAACCTACCTGCCTATCTCTTTGCATGAAGGGCAGTTATATTACTAAGGCCAAACTTTATTTTCTACCCTTTCAAGTAGACAATATTATGGTGTCCAAATTCAACTTCATAGTCTCCATCTTCATAACCGAATGGTCAATGAGGGTACAGAAAAGTATACGCGCTTTGAGTCACCATGGTGCAGGTCCTCCATGTGACTCCTGAATATTCTTGTATTCTCTCTATCCTGTGGCCTTCCCTAACCTTATGTGGTTGTCCCGGAGTATAAACAGAAAAACGTATTTATTTTATTTTATCATCATTATATCGACCCCTAGAAAAGTAGTTTGTATCCACCATTGGGCCAGGGACCAGTGACGCATTTACAAATAGGAGCATTAGGTACCCAAAATATCTGAACGCCCCAAAAAATTTACGTATACAACAAAATGGTTCTCACATCCGGTGCAATACCAGAACTTGACTTATTGGATGGTTGAAGTGTGAAACCCACGTTTAATCTCCAGAGTCTCCATTATTCCTTGAGGTTTAGAAAAGTTAGTTTCTTTTACAGGTGAATCATGCCTCCAGTTTGGGGTGTGCAAGAGAGGGCCAAAATCGCAGCCCGCTACTAGTTTTGGGAACCGTTATAAGAGTTCAAAGGTGGTAGCGGGCCAAACGAGGACTCCATGCAATACTGGACACAAAAATAATAAAAAAATTTCCATCAGAAGTTAATGACAATAGGCTGTGTCATCAATAGGAAGAAAACTTATAAGCCAACAGCCTCGCGGACTCCAATGAGACAGTGACTTCTCAAGCAGCCCACCGAAGGCTGTTTAGAAACATTATTAATAAGGGAAGATGACGGGGACCATGGACATATTTCTATTTTCGTTGTAGTGAAATTTTCGCTAAAGCTGAATTCATTTTAACTGGGCTTGTATCTCAAGAGAAAACTAGAATAATTCCAGGACATGTTTGGACTTTTAGGTATCGGGTTGAAGATTTGATATCTTTATTGAGTGATGTCTGAAAATATTTAAGGGGATACGCCTTTCTGGAGTGCACTGTATTATTGCATTCTGACACAAATTACAATTCTAATCTGATCAACTGTCAACAAAAATACCTCACCTGACAGTTTGTATCGTATAGTCCTTGACGATATCAATCGAAACCAGTATCAATAAACTCCTTTCGTTCAATCACCTAGAATAGGTTGTGTGAGATTGAAATCAGGAAATGTATCAAACGACCTTGTATTGAATCCACAAGGCCGATGACTACACCCTTCCATCTTTGAACACCGTGACTAGCAAATAAAAAAAAAAAAAAAAAAAAGAAAGAGAAAAAAAATGTGAAGCATGTACGATCTTAAAGAGTAAACGTAATGGGCGTGGTCATCTTTAAACATTATTGAGGGCTAAGAGACACATTTCTGTACTGTGTGCTCATTAACCGACAGACCTGTTTCATTAGTCCGCTGATCGATTTTACCCGGCAGGAGATCGTGCTTGCGGACGCTGTCTGACCTTCTTGTAACTACGGAAATGCAAATTTGGGTGGCAGTCCCTTAAATTCTTCACGGTTCGAAATACCACGAGCAATGAGTTTTAGCTGTTTACATCTGGTCATCAACAATACCACAGAATTATTTCACCCCAGAGAGTTAATTATGCAGTTTTTTAAAGAATTTGTTCAATTATGAACGCTGTACACCAACCATTTTGTCTAAATAGCCCACATTGTACTGAAAATTTTAACGCGCTGATTAATTATGCAAATTAGGATCCCCTGATTATAGTTATGTATGTTTTTAAGCAGAATGAGTTTACATATGGACGTTACACGTGACAGCGAACCGGAGATTATATTTATTTGAATAAAATTTCATGTAATACAAAATATCTTATACGAATATAATTGCAATAAAATATAATTAAGGTATAAATGCAGATCCGCCCTAATGAGTAGTGTGCCAAGACAAAATTTCCCTTACCGCTAACAATTTTCCCATACGCTGACGAATTTCTATTGAAGATACGCCATCGGTTGCAACAAAGTGAAGAGTGCTGCGTTATCTTGGACGCACCCGTCACTGTGAACGCCATACTGTCTCTATTTCTGTGGATCACTTCCCACGCATACAGGACAGCCAACGTGACCTGTTTTTCAACAGAAGCATTAATACCATCCTTATATTTACGCCCATGGCTGAATGTAATTTAAATTTAGAAAATCCAAATTTCGTTTCCATTTTTTTGGGTGTGTAAAAGTGTAAAGTGTTCATTGTCTAACGGCCCCAGGGGTTTACCCCATCTCCGTGTTGTGTGCTTTGTTTGTGAAACGCAGAACACTGTGAAGGGCAGAGATTTTAAAAAGTGTAAGGTATATGTTTATGTTGTGTTGTTCCTCTGACCTTTTAGCCGTTGGGCCCCTAGTGGGACCGACTATTGCCCACACTTAGCCCCGAGGAAGCAGGTCAGGCATAGAGGGATCGCATTAGACGTAAGTACTCTGGCAGGCCCTGCCACCTGATTTCCTAAGATTTCAGTTGCAAGGGCCTAAAAAAAAAAAAAGCGCATATTCAGTTAGAGTAGGGGGTGAAGACTGAAGAAGGGGAAACAGATGGAAGTATGGGGATGATAGGGAAGGCAACCCCAGAAAGGTCAGTGGGGACTGGCCCTACCAGGAGAAAAAGGGGGTGGCAGGGAGGGGGAGGAGACAGAAACCCGTCCCCTCCCTCTCCCTACTAGGGGAGGGGTTTAAAGTGAACCGAGTTAGGGCACCCGGTTCAGAATGCCAGGTGGCCAAGAATAGCAGTTGACATCTAGTGGCACGCTGGTGGCGTTGTCAGTCTTCATCTAGAAGATTGTCTTATTGGTCACATCCGTGAGAGTCAAGTCCAGTAGCATACAAACCTTTTGTCTTTCGTAGGTTGTCTTAATTCGTGGGTTGTCTCTATTCAGAGGTTTTGGAACATTCCGGTGGTGGTTCCTGGGCAAGTTGTTCTTCACTTGGTAGTTTATCTTTGTTGGATGACATTTTTGGAGCATGTATGGTAGTTCACACCAATGATGGTCAAGTTTTGCTGCCTTGTTCCTGTACCATCAGGGTCCCAGGGCTCAATTAGTAGAGGGTTATCACGTTGCTGCGATAAGTGTCTTCTCCTAAAGAAAAGCTACTGTGCATAGTTGGTGAGAGCGTGAGACTCTTCCTTAGTATTCAATAGGTGGTTTTCTTTGCCTTTTGGTGTATAAGTCAGCTTTGTGATAAGATGACAGCAGAGGTCATCGTAGAGGGGGCACTCGTGCATGAGGTGATCCCAGTCCTCAGTTCCTCCACAGGAGCACGTTGGGTCCTCTTCTAGGCCAAAGGTTGTTAGTTTTGCCTTTATTGCACCATGGCCAGTAAGCAAATACGTAGCGTACAGGCCTGGAGAAAACCATGTTGGGGATTTTGGATAGACTCTGCTAATATCTGGTATGAATCTCCTGGTGAAGTCCCCCTTGGTTGAATTTGTTCAGCGGTTCCTGCCACACCCGCTGCATGTGTGCTTGAAGTCTCATCTTCTCCGTTTTTTGGTTGTTGGTTAGATTCAGCTCGAATCCTTGGGTGTGTGTGGGGGGTGGGGGTCTGCTAGCACAGTGGTATCGTAACCGTCCTCCCAACACCAGGTGGAAAAGGCCCGGGTTCGAATCTCGTCGATGATGCGAGGAACTTTAATGGACCTTTTTCACTCCGTGGCTGAGTTAGTCGGTCTCAGGCGTAGATAGCAAGGTTTTTTCCTCAGAAACTGGAATTTTTCGTCCAGAAAACAGACAAATCGACCATAGAACACACGAAATTAACCGACATAAGACACTGCACGGCAATGATTGACCTAAATATAATAGTTTGGGTTTTTTTTTTTTTTTTTGGTGTGTGTGTAAATTAATTATAATTGTAACGCTCCTCTCCTTTACTAGTTAATACCCCTCGTGGGTAGCACAGATGGTAGAATCGTCGTTCTCCCCAAACCGGGTGGAAAAGACTTGAGTTCGAGTCCTGTCGATGGCGTGAGGAATTTTTATGGGCCTTTTTCACAAGGTGGCTGAGTTAGTCGTTCTCAAGCGAGGGTAGCATGGTTTTTTCTCCAGAAAACTGTGGTTTTTCGTCCAGCACCCAGAAAATCGAGCACCCGCAATTTACAGACAGTTACACGGAGCAATATGGTCTTAGTTGCTGATGCTCGTAAAACCCTACAGCACGAATTGACAAAAGCTGGATATGATTCCTTGGACTATTATTGTTCTTCAGGTTCCTTCAGCCAATAAGATTCAAATAATGCTATCGATATTTCTTTGTTCGTACTAACAGTCCATCGTACTCTACCTTTGTTGAAAATTGTGCTAGTCTTTGCAACAGTGACGAAATCCACCCCATCATTAGTATCCATGGTGATCGTGTTTGTCGAGCCCTGGTTATAAACTACACTCTATTGGTAGCAGTATTGACTTGTTTGATATCCTGGTTTTAATGGTAAAAATAAGTGTCGCGAAAAATGCTTTTCCACACCAGTAGTGTTTTTCTAAGAGACCCAAATTCTCACGAGACACAGATGACTTTATCTTCGCACATCAAGAAACCTAACGTCTATTTGTGAGTTGCTACTTAAAGCTTTTTGAATCCCAAGAAAGCATCTAGAAGATTAGTGATTGTTGACCTTCCATTAGCATAGATTGCAAGTAAGGAGGAAGTCTGTGATCGAAGCAATGATTGATCGCAATACCATCAAAGCAAAGAAGCAAAAAATAAAAGAGTAAATGCAACGAATTTCCGAGCAAAAAATATTGAATTAACAATTATAAAATTAAATCTTTTTATCGCATAAATAAAAATAAATAATTTTCTTAAATAGAAACCATTTTCTCTCCACACCTAGTAAATTAACAAAAAAATCATTGCTTTTTTATTTATTGTTTATCAAATATCCACAGACTTCGACTTAATTTTCATCCATTCAATACTTCCGATACAGACTCTGGTTGCTATAGTAACCAATGGTCTCTATCTTTGCACGCTTCCATCCATAAATTCCAACGACTGCATATTTAGAAAAACTTTAAATTTTCAAAGTTTGTTGTTGATCATTAGTAAACAAAGTACTAAATATCCATTGAACTTTTGCCTTTATATTTTATCTGTCTAGTTTCAGATGTCATCAGAAAAGTCATTGTGTGTGTCTAGGCACCGAAGAATGGGATAGAGTGGGAGTAGGAATAGACTAGTTGGACATCAAATACTACTGGGTTATTACTTTGGCTTGCGTATTGATCATTCTTGGCGCCATGTGTATACGCTTGCGTCGTTTGTTCCACGACCCTCAATAAAGCTAGGGCAGCAGTCGGCATATCTGTTGTTCATCTCCCCATGCACCCTGCTGGCTCATTAGTTCACTTCCAACATTTTTCTGCGCACTACTTTATGTAGCACAATATGACAATTGTTATAAAACCAGTAACATTTGCCATCTGGTCAAAGCGACATTGGTGTTGAGTTGTCTTCTATGAAGAATTCTATGCCGTGTTGTTAATGCTGCTAGTCTTTTTTTGAATTCTGCAGAAATTTAGCAGCTGTAAAGATTGGTCGTGGTGGAGTGACCTTAGTGGTGACATTGCATTTCGGTTGAGGGAAAATTCATTATTTGAAGATTATCCCACACTCGACGTTTTTAATAAAGAAAAATATTATTAATAATAAATAGTGATATTATTTTAGTAAAGATTTAAGGACATTCTGATAAAATATTCTATAGTCGTACATCGATTATCCGAATTTGACTATTACCAATTCGGATAATCGAGTTAGTGAGATAAAAATTAGAAATTGAATTTGAAACTGTCATCTCCCTTTTTTAAATATCTGATACTGGTGGCTGCAAAGCATTACCATCATAATAATTGTCGGATTTCTATTGGTACGATTTTTTTGAAAAAGGTCCAAATAATATAAAATTTCATGAAAATCCGTCCACTGACAGTCGAGTTATTACATGCGGATATACAGACGGACATTGTGATTACAATAGGCGCATTATGCATATACCGGTTGGTTATAAAATAAGTTTCCCTATTCAGGAGACCCTAGTGTCAAAACGGTTAGAGATAGCGCTGTCAAAATCGGTGGGTGTGTCATTTAGGGTGTAGGGAACCGAGTTGTAGAAGAAAAAATATTAGTTCAATTTCCACCACCAGGGGAGAACTTGGCACTGTAAACATGAGATAATGTTGAAGGGAGCAGTTCCTTCACTTGTCCACCAACGTGGGGAGGGGCACCATCTTGCACGAACACTACGGTTTCCAAGCATTGTCTTTCTTGCAGAGCAGGAATAATGTGATCTCTTAGAAGAGCGCAGTACCGCGCATTAGTTACCGTATCCCTTACGGAGGCCATGAGGAGTAGACTCTTCAAAGAAAAATGGTACGATTATAAACTCTGCTGTGAATCCACACCACACGTATGGACTTTGTAGTGGTCTTCCATGCACAGCAGATGGACAAGAACATTCGGCATTTTTGTGCCGAATGAAGAGCGAAATGTTCTTCGCTCTTCATTCGCATTTACAGCCCCATGAAGAGCGAAATGTTCCTCATCAGACCACAAGGTCATTCGAGCCCATGTATTGTCAAGTTCCATACAAGCCAGAAATCGTAGAGAAATCGTCTATTCGTTGTTGCTGATCACAACACTTTAGATCTTGCACTACGTGAATCTTGTACGGGAACCAGTATAAAATTCACTCGGTTTCTGCTTTTTTATCCCTACTATACATTGTCAGGCTCACGTGAAATGATTGAGTTACCAATCACTACACTCTGAAGAAAGGTTTCTTTATAGCTTTGCTTGTTGTAGATGACTTCCTTGAGATAAGGCTAACGAGGTATGAATTTAACAGCATTTACATTGCTCTACCATTAATATCCGGACACCCTCCATGGATGGCGAAACAGGTTCTATGCAGCAACACGTCACAGAACCTGCTATAAATATGCACACTCGGCTTCGAACAGACAATTGCAAACATGGGCGTGCAAGATGATACGTTCAACAGAATTACCTCAGCAACTCAAAAGAATTGATCACCTCAACAAATGCTAGATGCCGATTAACACTTGTCTCGTCTCGTCTGTCCATAGGACTGTTTTCCACTGTAGAGCAGTGGAAAACAGTCCTATGGTTAGAGGAGACGAGGTTCGCACTCTACCAGTCTGATGGCCGTTTCTAGGTGTGGCGAATGCCAGGGAAACAGTTCCTTTCTGATTGTATCCTCCCAAAAATGAAGTTTGATGGACTAAGTGTCATGGTATGGGGTTCCTTTCATGGTTTGGTTCGGGCCCGTTAGTCGTTATCGACAAAACCATGAATGCTGTACAATACCAGGACATCCTGGACAATAATGCGCTTCCAACATTATGGTAATACTTCGGAATGCTACCTGGATGCTATTACTATATCCTTGAATTTGCGTCCTCTTGGGTAGCACAGTTTTCAGAATTGCTGTCCTCCCCACACTGTGTGAAAAAAGAGCTGAATTTGAGCCCCGTGGATGAGGTGAGGAATTTTTACGGGTCTTTTTCACAACGTGGCTGAGTCGGTATCAGGCGAGAGTAGCATGGTTTTTCCTCCCGGAAACTCAGGTTTTTCGTCCAGTAAACAGAAAATTGACTACAGAACACGCAATTTACAGACAGTATAAAGGGAGCAGTATGTCCTTAGTCGCTGATGCTCCTAAAACCCTACAACAACAACTTGAATTTACATTTTCGATGCTTTTAAGTTTAAAGTTCTGGAAACCTCAGCTTGCGAATAGCCTGCCATCGTGCACTTCGGCCAACTTTAAGCATGTGCAATCCATGCAACTGAAATGGAGTCTAGACTTCGTTGAATCAAAATTATTACAAAACCTAAATACGTGCAGCTCGACCATACACGCACTTGCGGTAGTGCTGAGATTATACTGCTCTGTTTGTGGTTGTATGAATCCTAAACAGATTGTAGCGCACATATCGCAATATGACCAATCTCTTGTGCTTTTCTTGTATAAAATTCAAGTTAAAAAAATTGCGCTCATAAATCCTAATATGATTATTAATAAGATTATAAATCGTTTTTCACATTACTCCAGCTGATAAACCCGAAATAACTTCACCATAGATCGACTACCCATAGACTTGATTGAAGAGGTCATTAATAATCACCTCTAGTATCCGTCGGATTCGAACCTGACTTCTCCAAACGAGAAACAAGTGACGAACCCACTTTACTGAGTCAGACTCGTACACAGATTCTAAAAAAGGAAGGAGTTTTGGCCTGTTAAAAGGGAGGGAGGAGACGTGAATTAGGGCCATCAAATCTCGTTCGCTGTAAGCTTCAGTTAAGGGGTGGGGTTGAGCCGGTTGACCCCAGTAACCACCGCCTTGCGCACGGTCTGACTGTCACGCAGAACGCTTCAACTCTCTTCTTCATTTATCATTTTCAGTGACCTGCACGCGTGTTAAAATTACCTCGGCGTGCTAGAATCCAATTTTCTATCTTTTTTCTTTTAATTGGGGTAATCCTTATGTAAACACGTGCAATTGTATTATTATAGGGCATGGATTGCTACAAAAATGAAAATCGTAAAATGACTGTGGTCACTAGATGCATCGGAATTGACTAAAGGGATTTCCTTCCCTGCCTTGCCCATCTACGCTGTTCCAGTGAACCAAAAAATACTGTTTCCACCGCTGGTGATCAATCATATTTTCCCCAACTGCCACTGACGACAAATCGGTTTCCTTATTGTGTTATTTTTTGAGTGAGCCAGTCCTGCGTTCTCTGTCCTCTCCACCCCCTTTTTGTCTCTCACACATACCGAAGCGCTTAGCCCTACTAAGTGTAGGTGATGGGTGACAAGGATGGATTATTGAGCAAACACCATAAAAGCTGACCTGTAGCAAATGAAAGTCCAGTGAATTAAAAAAAGAAATAATAAATAAATAAAAAATGTAATGCTGCTCTTTATATTAATCTTCGCTGCTCGAGTCTTGAAAATAATTATCTGCATATTTTTATGGAACCCTGCACTCCCTTTCAAGATAATCAAAACATCATTTAGCTCCATTTCAAACCAACTCCCACATCGTATTCCAGCAACCACATTAAACTTTGCGATTTTAAATTTGTGGGGAGTACAGTTATTAAAATTGTATTTTTGATTGTATTCCGATATTTATTTACCTGTTAAAACGGTTTAATTAGTATAACTTTTTTATCTTTGATCATAATTAACTATTTTACATTGGTTTTTTTGCTGTGATAGTTTGATTGATTTCAAAATGGCGACCATTAGACAGTTTATGAGTGTTAAGAAATTTTGCTAACTCATTAGCATAATGAATTTCGAAGGAGTTGTAAATTAAGTTATTAAATTATAAATTACTAACATGTTATTTAAGGTATGCCGGAGTTAGTAGCAGTAATAGTATTCACCCGTATAGGGCAAGGAAGCCACAAGTTTTTGCTGCTCTGGCAAAAATAAAAGAAAAGAAAAGTAGATAAGAAAATACAAATTATATGCTTCCCTCCTCATATAGGTAACTATCTAGTTGACCTTTGAATTTCTTCAAAATGTCAGCCTCAACTACCTGAATCCTTAGTTCTGGAATTCTTTAGACCAGCGAGAATTCTTCATTCATTTTACTAATCACTCAGTGTGTGGGGGGAATGTTAAAACTTACTATTATATGTATATCTTTATTATTATTAATTATAATTTCTGTAATTAATAAATCTCTTTAAACTTTCAGACCCACCTCTCTTAACTTTGTATTTCCCCGTTTATTTTCCCCCTAATTTACCTCCTCCCACATAACACCTGACTTGTATACTGCACAGAAGATCACAGATTCTGGGGGAATAGAAGTTCGTGTATGTCTCCTCTGGACTGGCTGAGTATTCAGAATGACTCATACTATACTTGATATACAATATTGTTTATTCACAGTATATACATTAAAAGAATATATCATACATCATCAATTGTTATTTACTAGCATTATATGTGTGCTAAGATGTACAGATAATCACAACTCATATATCATGTCTCTTCATATCTTTCTGCCTTTACTCCTTCTGGTTTAGGTTACATCTCATAACATTCTCTTGTCTTCTAACAATTTAAACTTCCCAACTGGGATTACAGCAGTGAGCATAACACCTATATGTGTATTTTCCTAGATTTATAAATCCCCGCTATAATCTTTCTTTAATTATCCCTTCCAAAATAATTACATGTGCATAGAACATAGTCTCGACTTAAAACATATCAGTCTCGAGTACATATATCTAAATCTTCCTTGCTTAATAAACTTATCTTTGTGATGAAGTACATATATCTATATATTATGAACTTTCTCCTTCCCTTTATGCTAAACAATATCAAATCAACTATCAACTAATTTAAAACATTCCCTAGAGTCCTTTCCTTCAACTCAAGCTTAAAACTATTATCTGGTACTTAAATAACAGCTTAGGGGATCACTCTTTACACAACCTTTTTCTCAGCTCAGGGGTGGTCATCATCATCAGCATAGGGCATCGTCAGGCTCCTACTGGAATTAGTCATCGGCTAAAGAACTGCTGCTCATTTACAGGAATTCTCCTTCGTTCAGGAACTCACTCTTTTCTCCATAAATGGGTTGCTCTGGCCCGCTTTGGGCGTCTGATCAGCTCGACGATACTGGGGTGCATAATAAAATTATCAAGACTCTCCTTACTGCTCTATTGAGAAGCCAGACTGTATAACTCTTCCTTATCTTTCTATACCGAGATTTTTCGATCCTTATCACTCAGCTCCAGCATATGTGTTTCCATCTTTCATTGGGCATCTCCTTCCTATTTCTACGTTGCGGCTGACCTTTCCCAGAACTTGCCTAACGAATTGTCTTTGCGACAAACTGCTTCAATTCCCACTACCACATTCCAGCGATTCACAAGAACTCCCACATTCTTCAAAACTTCCTACAACTCCAGAAAACTCTAAAACTCTCTCACTAAAAAAAAAAACTCCCTTAAATTAATTTCTCTGTCCGCTACTCTCCAGCGATTCTCCTGGCACTTCTCGGTATTTCCTTTCCAGCCGCACATCACTCAGGCCCACCCACAGGAACTCTCAAAACTTCCAAAACTTGCCCAAACTGTCAAAAACTGGAACTGTCCCTCTTTCCTCCTGTTACATCTCCTTTTGTTTCAGCCACCCCTTCTATTCTGATCCAATCGTAGTTCGTTCTTCACCATCCCTTTATTCTCATTCGCTCTATCCCACTTCCGTCGTTTTCTTGGCCCTTCCCTTCCCTGGGGAAACATCCGACTTGTCGAAATTTCTAGAAGCTTCGATGAACTTCCGGACGTCTAGAAATTTCTAGATATTTCCTTGTGATCATTCCGATTCACTTACCCCTATTAGTTCACTCTGTTTTTTTCTCTACCGCTCCTTGAAATTAGTAAGTGCTCAAGGAGTCGGTTTGTTTTATCCAGCGGCTAGCAATTTCCACACGGTGTATGTCGTATCCAGGGTCACCTCCACCCTCTTAGTCTTTAAAATTCTTCCTCTCCACAAGGGGAGTCGGTTCCCTTGTTCTTTTCTTCCAAAGAGCTGCCCACTTTCTGTTTATAGCGACTTGAACTGGCCTTACGGTGCTCCCATTGTACTTTTGTGCCCTGTCCAGCTAAACCCCCCCCCCGTTGTTACGCTAATCCTCCCCTACTTAACTGTACGGTACAGAGTGATCGCAATCTAAGCTGAAAAGCATCCTATGTAAATAATATTATTTAATATATATATTTTTTTTCTTGTTATGTTATAATATTTATTTTCCTAGGATAAGTGTAAGAATTGGGTTCTTACACTCAGAGCCTTATAAACCCCAATCAGTCACCTCTGAGGTGTCTGGTTGCTAAGCTCTCTAGCCGACATAATCGGAGTCTTTCGTTATACGGTCGTTCTTCTGCCGATCTCATCATTCGAGTTGTACGATTTGGACCCTTTCAAGAAGCTCAATGTCTTTTTTCAGATGACATCTCCATACTTGAACACACTGTTCAAAATATGGTCTTCATCATCATCAGCCATTTTCAATCCACTGCAGGATGAAGGCCTCTCCAGCAACTTTCCAGTTCCTTCTGTTTTGAGCACTGGCCATCCATTTACTACTCAAAAACTCATGAATTTCATCTATCCATCTCCGCCTTTGTCTTCCAGGTTTTCTTCTAGCTCCTCTTGGGTACCATTCTGTTATTTTATTAGTCCATCTGTCATCATGTGTTCGAGCTATGTGTCCTGCCCAAGACCATTTTAGTTCTTTAGTTTTGATAAGAATGTCCTTTACTTGAGTTTGCTGCCTAATCCACGTGTTTCTCTTCTTATCTAACAGTCTGATTCCCAATATAATTCGTTCCATTCTTCGCTGTGTAGTTCTTAGCTTCTCTTCCATTCTTTTGGTGAGTGCCCAAGTTTCACTTCCATAAGTCATGGTGGGGAGTATACATTGATTCATTATTTTACGTTTCAGACAAACTGGGATATTGCTCTTCAGTATGTGACTATATTTCCTGAATGCTATCCATCCAAAATTTATTCTTCTCTTGACTTCCAGCCATTTATCATTATTACAGCTAATAACTTGTCCCAGATAAGTATATGACTCCACCTTTTCAATTACTGCTCCTTCAATCATTATTTCCCTTTCCGTGGCATACTTGTTCATCATTACTTTTGTTTTAGTCATATTCATCTTTAGTCCAAAATCCTTACTAACTGTGCATAACTGATTAAGATTTTCCTCTAATTCTTTGGGATCGTGGCTTATGACCACAATGTCATCTGCAAATCGTAAATGGTTTAGGTACTCTCCGTTCACATTGACTCCTTTCTGTGACCAGTCTAATCTTCTGAAAGCTTCCTCAAGGGCAGCAGTAAACAGCTTCGGAGATATTGTGTCTCCTTGTCGAACTCCTTTCTCGATTTTAAATTTGCTACTGTCTTTGTCTAGTCTAATAAAGGATGTAGCACTCTCATATATTTTCTTCAAAATCATAATATATGGAGTATCTATGCCTTGTCTTTCCAGTGCCCGAAACATTGCCTTATGCTGTATGGAGTCAAATGCCTTTTCATAATCCACGAATGCCAGGCATAATGGTGTTTTATATTCATTTGCTTTCTCCATTAGCTGTGATATTACGTGAAGGTGATCCATAGTTGAGAATCCTGTCCTAAAGCCAGCTTGCTCTTTCGGTTGATTCTCATCAAGTATTCTTTCTAATCTGTTAGTAATGACCCTTGTGAACAACTTGTAGATATGGGATAACAAGCTAATTGGTCTATAATTTGCAATTTCTGATTTATCTCCTTTCTTATGCAGCAAAACTATGATTGCATTATTCCACTGCATAGGCATCACACCTTTTCTAATGCACTTTGTGAAGAGCCTTGCCAGTTTTTGTGTTATGTCTCTTCCTTCCAATTTTAACAACTCTACAGTAACTTCATCTTCCCCCGGGGCTTTCCGATTCTTCATTTTCTTCAATGCATGTTCTACCTCATCAGGAAGAATATCGGGTATGTCGTATGTGTTGCTACTTTGCAATCCATCTTCCCAACTGCTGGTATCATTCCCTCGCTCCTTGTATAATTCTCTATAGTAGTCTTCTGCTATTTGAATTATGCCTTCTCTGCTGTTTATAAGTACACCGTCGCTATTCTTCAGTTTCAGTATCATTTGTCTTTCTGTGTTCCTGCTCATGGCTGCTGATTTAAATCCTTTGTTTTCCCTTAATGCTTGTTCTACTTTTCTTGTGTTAAATCTTCTTATGTCCTCTCTGAGTCTCTTTCTAATGGCTTTGCATAACTCAGTATACTCAATTTTCTCCCTGTCAGTGTTTTTCTTGCTCTTCATTTGTCGTCTTTGGTTCATCATGACAAGTGTTTCTTGACTAATTTTTTCTTCTTTGGGTTTCTGTTTCCCTATAGGTTTCTTGGGCTTTATCACTTTCAGAAAGTTGTAATATTCCTCGTCGATATCTTGGTCCTGAGAAGTCTGCAGAAGCTCAAACTTGTTCTTAAGTTCCAGGACATACTGCTTTTTCTCCTCCTCTGTTATTTCAAAGACCTTTGTATTATTTACTCGAGTCAGTTTTTTCCTTTCCTTTCCTACATCTATATCAAGTGTACATCTTACCATTCTGTGATCACTTCCAACATTTACCTTATTCAGGACGGTAACATCATTCACAATATATCTTCTGTTAGTGAGGATGAAGTCGATTTCATTAGTTGTTAATCCATTCGGACTCTTCCATGTCCACTTTCTGTTCACCCTTTTCTTGAAAAAAGTGTTCATTACTGACATTCCTTGAGATTCTGCAAATTCCACAAGTCTTTCACCTCTTTTATTTCTTTCACCAATTCCAAAATTTCCTATAGTTCCTCTTTCTGCGCTGTTTTGCCTTATACAGTGGGATTATGACCTCGCTATCTGTACAGGATAGCGTTCGATAAATCATCGATAGGACATCATATGCTTTCTTGGTTGCCTGTTTACACTGTTCAGAAAACTTCATATCGTAACTCCCAGATCCCTTTCTTCCTCTACTGTTTTTAATTCAACCCAACCAAGTTTATACTTTATTTTAGAGTTGCTATTCCCACGTGTAAGACCTTGCATTTTGTTGCCTTAAAACATAACTGCCACTTTTTTGACCATTCTTTCAACCTGTTCAAATCATTCTGAAGGAGCCTGCTTGGTACTGATCATTAACTAGTCCACCAATCTGCAAATTTTGACATCACGCCTTCTATCCCTTCGTGGATGTAATTTATGAAAATGAGAATCAACAGTGGTGCAAGAGCCGATTCTTGGAAGATCCCACCCACTTCTGACTTACACCAATCTGAAGAATATCCATTAACCACAATCCTCTGCTTTCTGCCCTGTAGCCACTCAGCAATCCATCTTAGAATTTTTCCAGTAATCCCAGTCTGTTTCAGCTTATAAGTAACCTCCCATGAGTTACCGAGTCAAATGCTCTGCTAAAATCCAAATAAACTATGTCGAAATTGTTCCCTACATCCAGCTCATGAGTAACGGTGTCAAAATAGCTTACCATATTAGTTAAACATGATTTTACCTTAAACTATTTTGTGTATCCTTCAGAATACCATATCTTTTTTGTTTCTTAAAAGTTTTCTGAGATATTCTGGGATGTCAGGAATTTAATCTTATCGAAATCTTTTGCTTCTTCTCTATACCATGGTGTCCATATTTTACTCTTTTTAAGACGCTTTAGCACAGGTGTATGAATTATGTGCCTATTGTCTTCATCATGTCCGTCCGCATGTAACAACTCAACTCTCAGAAGATGACTTTTCATGAAATTTTATATTTAGGCCTTTTAAAAAGATTTGTCGAGCCTTTCCAAATTTTATTAAATCGAACCAATAGAAATCCTGCAATTATTATTTAAAAATAAAAGTAAACTACCTTTCATAAGTAGGCGTATTGGCATATCTGCGTGTCGCGATCTATTGTTTTCAACATATACTTCACTATAAGCATAAAATCTATGCCTGGAGAGCTTTGATTGACTGCGTAAAAAAATAATGCAAGATAATTACGAACTCTTGGCGCATTTCCTCCAAAGTACTGTAATTTCTTCTCCTTTCTCTCACTTCATTCCATGACTTGAGCCCAAATTTAATGTTCGCTCGTTGCTCTTCCATTCTCTTGCATCTATTGACTTTTAGGTGGTGATTAGCAGGCGAAAATCTGTCCTCTTATTTTATAAGGTTGTCAAATAAGAAATTATTCACTCAGCTATGAGAGAGAGAGAGGACCATTAAACATTTTTCTTCTCACTTGCCATCATTATTTGCTTTGGCTTTATATACTTTCATCGTATCTCTTTATTGTGTTCCGGACAGCAAAGTCATTTGTTAGACGATTTGTCTTGGTACACTAACAGCGATATTGCAGTGTCTCCACCAATTAACTAAGGTTATACTTCAACGAGTTCGGCAATTTTTCTCTTCTTAGGGAACACCCTGGTTAATCCGTGGGCTATACACTATTTATAAGGAAACACTTCTATTGTAAATCGAGACAGTGTCTCGAAATGATCGCGAAAAGAATTTCTATAATCTTGACTTATTGACACAGACAGTCTTGGAATTCTGGAAAAAGAAAAAAAAGAAAGAAAAAAACCTACCGGAAAAAGTTCAGTGTTAAGACTTCTTAGGAAGCGCCATCAAAAAGTATATTAAAAATCGTAACTTGTTTTACACTTTTTAATGCAAGAGGGAGGCAGTGGATATATTAAATAAGTCCCCCCCCCATCTCTTCGAAGTTTAAAGGAAGCGTATTAAATGTAGAAAAAAATTAAAAGACTTCATACTTTTCCTTTCTAGAAACAAGAAGGAATATGCACGCAACCAAAATGGGATGAGATTTTTAAATTAAGCGTTAAAGTGTTTAAAATTCATTGGTGATTCTGTTTTCCTGTTAACCAATGAACGTTATCTTAATTGACCAATTAACATTTAACCTTTTTGTCGTGTTAGCATATATGCATAATTCATCTATTATGTTTGCCAATCCGTCCGTCCGTCCACATGCAACAAATCAACGATAAAAGATTTTTCGATCCATATCAGATTTTGTTAAAATCAGACATCCGGAAATTATTTCCTTTATTTCCCCTAATGTAATAACTCAACTTTCAGTGTATAGCTTACCATGAAATTTTATATTTGGATCTTCTAGAAAGAATTGTAGAGCTATCCCAAATTTCATTAAAATTGGACCAACAGAAATCCAACAATTATTATTTTTTTTGTCCACCCGTCCGTCCTCGTGTAATAACTCAACTCCCAGTGAGTGGATATTCATGACATTTTATATTTTGCCTTATAGAAAGGTTTCTAGAGCCATGCCAAATTTCATTAAAATCGGACCAATATAAATCCGAAAATTATTATTTCTTTGTCCATCTGTCCGTCCTCATGTAATTAATGAAATGAAATCTCATTAATGAAATTTTATATTTTTAGATCTTTTATAAAAACTTTCTGAGCTTCCGAAACTTCATTAAAAATAAAGTACTGCATATGGATAGAAGTAACCCCAGAGGAATGTACCAACTGTGTGGCACTACACTTAGGGTGGTAGAAAATGAAAAAGACCTGGGAGTAATTGTGCAGGCAGATATGAAGTTTTCTGAGCAATGCAGACAGGCTGCCAGGGCAAGTCATGAGTTTTTGTCAATGATATATAGGAATTTTGCTAGCAGGGAAAAGGAGGTGATTGTCCCTCTGTATAAGGCAATGGTCAGGCCACGCCTTGAGTACTGCGTACAGGTCTGGAGGCCTCATTTTAGGAAGGATGTAGAGTTGCTTGAGCGTGTACAGAGAAGGGCAACAAGATTGGTGAGGGGAATGAAGGGATCCTCTTACCAAGAGAGACTTAAGTTCTGCAAATTCCAGCGGCTGGAAACTAGGCACCTGCGAGGTGATCTGATTGAGGTGTATAAGGCCTTGAATGGGTTGAGCACGCTTAATTCTGATGGGATTCTTCCGCTTCTTAGATTACGAACCTAAGGGGCATAAATTCAAATTGAGGAAAGACAGTTGTAGAACAGATGTGCGGAAATTTGCCTTTAGCCAGGGGAGGGGGGTGGTTAATTGCTGGAACAAACTTCCATCTGTCGTTGTGGAAGTTGATAACTTAAATAAATTCAAGGAGGAACTGGACAAACTTTTAGTAGGAATGGTTGTGAAAAATTGCTGATGCTCATTCGCTTGCTTTCTTGCATCACATGCCTCTATTACTAACTCCACTCATACTAGATGAATTTTCGTCATGGTCATCCCAAATTTCATTAAACTCGGACCAGTAGAAATCCGACAATAATTATTTCTTTGTCCGTCTGTTGGTTCGCATGTAATAAATTGAATTCTAGTGAATAGATTTTCGCTAAATTTTAAGTATTCCCTCTATTAGAGTGAATTGTGGAACTTTAAAATTTCAATTTTCCAATCACAGTTTTAAATTGTATTTTTATTTTTGGACCAGTTTGAGCAGTAGAGCCCACAGTGCATTTTTAAAGATAGATAGGCCTTTTATATACCCATTCTTCGCAGAGGGCTCTTTCTTTTTTTTTTTTTTTAACCATTACTATACATAAATGCGCTATATTTACCTTTGTTTAAGTCTGTCAGCTTTAGTGTTCTTCCAGCTGATGGCGTGTTGCTATGACAACGTAATTACATAATCTACGTGCAACCAGAGCTTCAACCTGGCATGTTTCTTGTACGGTACTATAAACATTCAACGTTTCCAATGTTTGCTACCGTATACGAAACTAAAGGTCATTCGTTTGCGGGAGACGAATGATGGTAACAAAAGATAGCAGTTACATCGTTTAAAATTTTAAACGAGTGCAATGTTCTTGGAATTCACGTGCAGCTGGAGATACGTGCAATAAATTGCTCCACTACTCTGCTTCAGTACTTTGTCTCGAACGTGAACGGGCAGCCATCAGGGTTGGCATTTATCTCGAAATTGTTTGCCATTCTGAATAATCATTGAAGATCGTTGTTGAAGAAGTTACCAAGCGAATCATTGAAGACTCGCTTGGTAACTACAAGCCACCGATATAAATTTGTGAGTATTGCCACAATTATCTATGGTATGCTGTATTCAGATAGCTCTCAAATATGTTGGAGTACAGTTTTCGGCATTGAAATTGGTCGCGTGTCAATATTTAAGAAACATTATTTTGGCTGTCCAATCACAGATTATTTTTATAATTTCATTGCAGTTCATGAGGAATTATTTTTTTTTAATAAAAAATATATTGAGACACCTTTTCTTTTTTCTAAGGTCATAAGATCCAACAAAAAAATACCAGTAAATCAGAGAGTCTTATAATGGCGGATTTTAACTTTCCAGGTATTGACTGGAATTGGTGTGTTGATCACTTGCACACTAGCAAGACTTTTGTGGATTTATTGGATGATTGTTTTCTGCAGCAGCATATTCGAGAGACAACCAGAGGGAGTAATACTCTTGATCTGATTTATCAGCAGTGATTGTTCAGGCATTAAGGATCTGCAGATAAAGGAACCACTAGGTGGCAGTGATCACAGTGTACTGATGTGGGATTTATTCAAAGAGGTAACTACCATCAGGGGTAAAGAGAAGGGTTTTTGCTTTCGTAAAGGTGACTACGGTGATCTGAGACAGTTTTTATATTATATACGGTGGGACCAACTGATGATGTTACCAACAGCAAATTCAAAATGGGAAGCATTCAAAGAATTAATCTTGGAAGCTACTAGGCTTTTCGCACCAACTAATAAATATTGTTCAAGATTTAGGCCTAAATGGATGGCAGATGAATTAATGAGACTCGTGGCAGAGAGATTGTTGTTGTAGGGTTTTATGAGCACCAGAGACTAAGGCCATGTTGATGTTGTGTGTAAAACGCGTGAGTTCCGAGGACGATTTTCTGTTTGCTGGACCTAAAACCCGAGTTTCCGAAAAAAAAAAAACCATGCTACGAGAGCCTGAGACCGACTAACTCAGCCACGTTGTGAAAAAGGACAATAAAAATTCCTTACGTCATCGACCGGGCTGGGACTCAGTTGTTTTCCACCCGGTGTGGGATGGACGGCGATTCTACCAATTGTGCTACCCATGAGGGCTGTGGCAGAGAAGAAAAATGCGTAGAATGCATATAAATTATCAAGCGACACAGAAGCCTATGGTAGATATAAGCTAGTCTGTGACCAAATCACGAAGGAAGTTAGGCAAGCGAAAGCAGATTACGAGAAATCTTTGGAAAAGGATGCAAAGACTTCTTTACTTACAAAAAAACTAGATGGATGGGAACAAATCTGGTTCGGTTCGCTATTTCGCTATTTCTGGTTCTGGTTCGCTATTTCGAAAGGGTCACTCACGATCTGGATTTAGGGAATAATTTCGACATTGTTTATTTAGATTTCAGCAAAGCTTTTGACTCAGTCCCACATGAGCGGTTGCTTTATAAGCTAGAACAGGTTGGAATCACTGGGAAAATCCTTAGATGGATAGAAGGATGGCTTCAGGGCAGGAGGCAGAGGGTTGTGATAAATGGCTATTCCTCAGATTGGGTTGATGTAAGAAGTGGGGTTCCCCAAGGATCAGTATTAGGACCACTGTTGTTTTTAATTTTCATAAACGACATTGATGAAGGGATAGAGGGCGTGATGTCTAAATTTGCAGATGATGTTAAAATTGGTAGAGTAGTTAATGATCACTGTCAAGCTGAGCTTCTTCAGAGAGACCTAGATAGACTTCAAGAATGGTCAGAAAAATGGCAGCTGTGCTTTAATCCAACAAAGTGTAAGGTATTACACCTGGGAAACAGTAATCCCAAAAAAACTTATTCACTTGGTGGAGTTCAACTAAACCCAGTACTGGAGGAAAGGGACTTGGGTGTTATGATACGGTCAGACATGAAATTCTCTGAGCATTGTAAACAGGTTGTCTGTTTCAAGTCTAAATACATCATACACCATCAGGCATCTCTCATATTGTGGAATTATACTTCATAACTGTTTTTGCCATCATTGCATCACTTGGGTACCTACCCACTCACTGACGAAGGGCCAAATAGCCCTGAAACAGTGCTGTCTGGGTGGTGGTACCTATCTGAGAATAAGTAACATTAGTCTTCTCCTTAGGTGAAGCGTTACTTATTCGAAGTAGTGCAATATCATGGCAACTCGTTGTGAAGGCATTCACAATATGAGATATAACCTAAAACGATGCCACCTTAAAAATTTTCTGTTTATTCAGAAATGGCTGTGTATTATGATGCTAAGCACTTTATATACATAGTCTACTTTGCTAGATAAATTTGGCTAGTTAAAATGATGCTTTTGCACTAACATATATGATATCATAAAACCTTATTTAGAAGAATATACATATAAGTTAATGCTAAAGCATCATGTCTACAGTTGAACCAACCGAAGTTGCATTATTAAAAGCATCATTATATTATATCTCGTTTTGTGAAATCCATCACGAGTTGCCAATCTTTGGTATTTTAAGTACCACTTCCCCAGTAGAGAAAATTATTGTACTTATTCTCGGTGGACCACCACCCGCATAGCCATTTCAGGACTTCAGGAATGATCAGAAAAATGGCAGCTGTGCTTTAATCCAACAAAGTGTAAGGTATTACACCTGGGAAACAGTAATCTCAAAATAACTTATTCACTTGGTGGAGTTCAACTAAACCCAGTACTGGAGGAAAGGGACTTGGGTGTTACGATACGGTCAGACATGAAATTCTCTGAGCATTGTAAACAGGTTGCAAGGAAGGCCCATGGTGTCCTATCGATGATCTATCAAACTTTTGCAAGTAGAGAGATAGGGACGTGATAATCCCATTATATAAGGCTTATGTTAGACCACACTTGGAATACTGTGTTCAAGTATGGAGACCGCACCTAAAGAAAGACATCGAGCTTCTTGAAAGGGTGCAAAGAAGGGTAACTCGCCTGGTGAGATCGGCAAAAGGGCGTCCTTATGAAGAAAGACTTCGAATATGTGGGTTGCAGAGTTTGGAAACTAGACACCTTAGAGGAGATTTGATTGAGGTGTTTAAGGCTCTGAGAGGCATCAGTAAAATGAATGAGGACAAAATTTTCAAGATTATAAATGATGCTAGAACTAGGGGACATAAATTCAAATTACGGGGGGGGAGGGAAATGTTTAGATTGGACTGCAGGAAGTTTTATTTTAGCCAGCGAGTTATAAATTACTGGAATAAGTTGCCTTCATGGGTGGTAGAGGCCGACAGTCTGGGGAAATTCAAAGGTCATCTGGATAGTACTTTCGGGTAAGGGAAGCGCATAGGATGATAGGTTTGATTTCCTTTTTATTTATATTTTATTTTATTTATTTTATTTATTAATTATTATTATTTAGTTATTTATTTTATTTATTTATTTATTTTTTTGTTTTTATCATTGTTTTGTTCGGATTTTGTTTTTTTTTTTTTTTTTTTGGCTGGTGCAGCATAAGCCATAGGCTTTCTTGCATCATGCGGCCGTTACTAATACTAAATACTAAATACTAAATCCAATTGGTCCACTTGATAGCGATGGTTTGACTGTTGATGATCCTGCTCAAGTTTCTGAGTAGGATCATCAACAATCATCATCAGCTTAATGAGTATCTTGCATCTACATTCACACATGAGGAATTCTGTAGAGAACTGGAGGCCAGAAATTTATCAAACTAACAGTGAGCTTAATGATTTTGTAATAACTGACAGGAAAGTGGAGGAGAAATTGTGAAGTTAAACATAAGAGAGGCACCTGCGGTGGATGGGATCTTTCCAGTTATATTAAAGGAGGCAGCAAAGGAAGCGAGCAAACTCTTAGCCATAATTATGAGATCATCCTTAGATTCACAGGAGGTCCCCATGGACTGGATATGTGCAAATGTATCCCCAATTCACAAAGGGGAGATCAAATGGTAACACGAGTAATTACAGATCTTTAACTGCTGTTCCTGGAAAGTAATGGAGTCACTGGTTAAAGAAGCATTGCATGATCATCTAGACAAGACTGCAGTTATAGTTCAGACACAGCATGGATTTGTTAAGGGGAAATCTTGCCTAACCAAACTTAATTTTTGTTAAAAGACAATTTCTTTTATATCATATGCACTTCCTCTTTAACGAATAACTTAAGATAACCTGGAAATTTTGAAATAATAAGATGGAAGCGAAAATAAGTTGAACATCTTTTTGGATTAAAATATCATTTTTTTGTTTTAATGCCGAACAGTGTTAACATATAACACCAGGAGGTGTTGCTAGCAATTTTCACAGAGTAAGAGGGAAAGCTAATTTCGGGAAAATTAATAACTATGGGTGATAATCTTCCAGGAGGAATCATGTGACCTGTTTACCCCCACCAATATCTGTGCACGTGCGCAAATATTTGTGAGGGTACTTCTGTTACTAATAATTTTTTGGGGAAAGCTGTCCAAAGTTTCTGTTACTAATATTTGGGGGGAGGCTGTCCAAGCTTCTGGTACTAATATTTGGGGGAGGATGTCCAAGCTTCTGTTACTAATATTTGGGGGAGGCTGTCCAAGCTTCTGGTACTAATATTTGTGGAGGTGAGACTGTCCAAGCTTCTGGAACTAATATTTGTGGGGGTGGGGCTGTCCAAGCTTCTGGTACTAATATTTGTGGAGGTGGGACTGTCCAAGCTTCTGGTACTAATATTTGGGGGAGGCTGTCCAAGCTTCTGGTACTAATATTTGGGGGAGGCTGTCCAAGCTTCTGGTACTAATATTTGGGGGAGGCTGTCCAAGCTTCTGGTACTAATATTTGTGCGGTGGGCTGTCCAAGCTTCTGGTACTAATATTTGTGGGGGTGGGGCTGTCCAAGCTTCTGGTACTAATATTTGTGGGGGTGGGGCTGTCCAAGCTTCTGTTTCCAATATTTGGAGGGCGGAGATAAACTTTCTACTTCTGTTTTTAACTTTCCCGGCTCATGACTGATGTCTGCCAAATGACAAGTGAAGACATTAGTCAAAACTTAACTTTCGCTACCTACTGTTTCACACTTTTACAGATATCCCAGCACTGACATTCTTTAACTATCATATGACACTGACGACCCCCGTCGACTGTCGCCAGACCTGTCCTAATGGCCGTTTTATGTTCGCCATTAAAAGCAAGTCCACGACACTTAGGCGTGTAAGGAATATGCATCTTGTTTGGCTTCTCTTCGTCAGTAACCTCTTCTCTTTGTATCGATTTCTTTTGTTTCCTTCAGCTAATGTATGTACACTGTCTACAGAAATATTAGGAACATACGTTATATGGTTAGATGAAGTCCCAACAAATTACAGATGCGAAAGTGTTAAAGAAGAATCATGTGTTTTAGCTAAAGATTTGATTAAAATCTTTATAATAGCCTTGTAGAATTAGAAGGCCTATATAAATTTAAATTTATTTTCAATATTCGGTTTCCTTTTGGTCATTTACACTGGAATATGTATTCAAAATTTTGCTAAAATTCTATTAAGGAGCGTAAAATATCTTATGATATTTTATGCTCCTTTGATCCTTCGATAACCTCGTTTACAGTATGATAAAAGTCAATTTTATAGTCTTCGCGTGCAACTTTTAGTATTCAACTTGTGCAATTTTAATGACATCGATGAAGAAAATACATCTGCTAGGCCTTATAACTAGCACAGAGGCCCAAAATAGAAATCTTAAATGCCTTTTCAAAAAATAAATCACTTTAGAATAACAAAAAAGTTCTACACGAAAGTGCTCTAACGTTGGAATTAATTATGTGCACTGACCTACCAAAATATTAGAGGTTGCAATTAATAGACCTGTTACTCTGAATTCTATGCTTTACTAAATAACGGGATACTTCGTTCATTTCTCTAATATTTTGGTAGGGTATTGTATATGAAATTTTGTAAAATAACATTTATTTAGATCTTTTTTTTAAATTGTCTGTTAACATTCCAAACAAAAAAAGAGTCATCGACTTCATGCATATAGGCCAACATTACTAAAGCGATATTATGCTGACCAATTCTTTCCAGAACTTTTCGAATTAGTGGTTATTTTAAATCCTGGTCATTGCATCACTTCAGCTTCGTTACCATCATTCTGAAAGGGTATTTTATTAGACACCATAACGTGATGCGCCTTTCTTGTTCTTCGACTCTCCTTCAATACCATCTTATAAGTATTTATCATTAATCTTGTCTATATCTTCACCTTACTCGTAATCTCTGTCTTCGACAGCCATTCCTGATAGCTACGATCGCTTTACTTCACCTTTAAAGGGTCGCCAGCTGTCTTGTGAGACGATACCTAAAAGAGATTAAAGACATTGATCTTTTGCAAAGACTTAAGAGTTACAGAGGCCTCATAAATTTCTTCGATTAGTTCTTTGGGGTTGTTGCTATAAATAACTAGACCAGTGCAACTATCGCAGCTGCAATTAATGAAGTCTGTCAAGTCTACTACAAACAAGGACTGTAACTGATAAATTCTTTCACGTGGCACGTTAATTTGTAAACGTTGCCACCTAGCGCAGATGTTGATCATTCCAATGATCTTTGGACTCTATCAAATAAGCCAATCGTGCAATATTTTGTTTTCTTCCATTTTCTTTCTTTTCGTACAGTAGATGACAAAATATTAGCAACTATTTGTCCTTGTTTAGTCAAGGATTAGAATGCCTGGTCTTTTTCATAACACCGACCATAAAGTGCCATTGTCAGAGTGGATTGTTTGTCGGAATTTGTTAACCATAAATTTCCGCGCCAGCTGGATTCTTTCTTTCGTTTTATGTCAAATCCCCAGTGTTCGAAAGGTAAGAGTTTCATACGGCTGGCCACCACTACAGGGTAGATATAGCTGGTGGTGAAATTCCCTGATATAATGAGACCAGCGAATGTACTGTAAGATACTGTAGGAAATCTGGAACATGGATTCTTTTCGCTTGGGTCACAGCGGACTACCATACACACTTCTTCACACAAGGAGTAACGCCCATCCACAGTTCTAGTACCATTGAAAGCTGCTAGAAAATAATCTTCATGTAAATTTTCAATAGCATGAGTCACGGAGCAACACAATCCATTATTACAAGCGACCGTCTTTTCTGTATAATTTTCAATCTTTACCAAAGTATAATTCGATAAGTCCATTTGTTTGTATTTATACGGTGGCAATGAATCTGACTGTAGCGAATATTCTTTTCCATTCATGTCTTTCCAAAAATTGTTTAGATGATTGTCTTTAAATGGATGATTCTTGAATACCTTTGCAATCAGAAGTTTAGGCTTGCCATCGGATTGGCGAGTGTAGTTGAGTACTCCTTGGTCCCCATAGAAAATTCCACTACCAAGAGATCCAACTGCTGGCAGTTGGAGATTTGCTGTTAATAGAGTTGCATTCATTCTTATGGCCCATGCTTGAGCGAAATGGACAAACGAGAAGATGGGCAACTCATCAAACCACCAGGTCGGGATGATAATGTTTTTAACGCCATAAGACTCTACCAACGATACTGCAGCTTCGTAAAGGATATCAGAACTAGTAAACATAGCAAAAATTCCAGAATTTGTATGGAAAATCTTAATCTCGGTCTTCGAAGGAGAGTCAAATTGGCTTTTTAAAAACGGATGCATTTTGTGGTACTTTGAAATAAGAGTTCCGTTGCGGTCAAAGACCACGTTAGTGTTGAATTGATACACATGATCAGACGGACATTGAGGATCTAAAGTCAGATTGCAAAACTTGATATCACCCATGTTGGCGACGACAGCCAAGTCATTGTCTCTGGATATGCAGCTCAGTGTCTTGAGAATTGGTCTGTCCGTAAAGTTTTGATCCAAACAGGGATTCTGCTTTATCGCTTCAGGGTCTGGAATGTCCTCTAGAAATGACTGTAGTGCTTCTCTCGTCATAGTGGATGGTAGGATGCCATACTCTGGTAATACAAGTAAGTCGACATTCTGCAATGTAATAACATTCCATTAAGATCATTGTCATTGTAAAACTAAGCTGAAAACGCTACTCAGTTACCTAAAGCTAATGTCTTACTACAGAACACTGGCTACAGAAGCATGAAAAAATATTTTGCAACATAAAATCTTCATAATAACAAAACAATATGGATAAAAAATTGTTAAATAAATTATTTTATTTTGTAAAGTTTATATTTTTGAAATATTTTCATGAGCAGTCTTCAACTGTCATTGTCAAATGATATGGACACTGACTGACTATATTTTCACTCAACTGTTACGTTGGTTGTTGTTGTAGTAGGGTTTTAGGAGCATCAACGACTAAGGCCATATTTCTCCGTGTATATTGTCTGTAAATTTTCTGAGGTAGATTTTCTGTTGCTGGACGAAAAACCCGAATTTCCGGGAGAAAAAACCATGCTACCCGAGCCTGAGATCGACTAACTCAGCCACTTTGTGAAAAAGGCCCATACAAATTCTTTCCTTCGCCGACGGGATTCCAACTCAGTTCTTTTCCACCCAGTGTGGGGAGGACGGCGATTCTACCAACTGTACTATCCACTAGAGCATCTGTTACATTTGAGGATTTAGATTAAACAGAAACAAACGGCCAGAGTTCGGAAGCAACGAGTTTAAAAGTTAAAATGAAAGCATAGTCCCTTGAGAATAGATTCACGATGGGTAGATACCTCCGTGATATATTTCTAAACCTTCCGTTAAAAAAAATTCATACTAAACAAAGAAACTGAATTTTTTTAAAAATTGAAGGTTTAGACGAATAGGAAAGGGAAGCAGTCAGTAACCGTTTTTATCGAATAATTTCTGTTAGCTAAAGAGGTGTTATTAAATTTGAAAAGGGGTATATGTAGTTTGATTTTGTGGAGATGTGGTTTTAAAATGAGCATAGCATGCCCAGACAGGCCTGTTCGGCCTTGTCTCAGGTAAAGAATAGAAAGTGAAAGATAGTGTAAATACTAAACGGATATTAAGAGTTAATAGTAAACGGAAAAATTGATGTAATGTGATAGTAAGAAAGATAAAAAAAAAAAAATAGGAAAAAGAGTGTATACTTCAAATTAATATTACAATTGCGAAAGAGAAAAAATATATATATACAAGAGATAGAAAGCAAAAAGAGAAGAATCTATGAGATATAGAAGAAAAAAATAGGTTTAACAAATCCTTAGTATTTACATTATCACTATAGTTAATACGACTCATGAATTAAATAATACAGTCTATCATGCTATTTATTTTTATTTTTTGCTATCTATTTTTTCTCTATCTTACTATTTATGGTAGGTATTATTAATAATGAATAACCTATCTATGATAGGTATTATTAATAATCCCTATGATTAATTCCTATGATAGGTATTATGAATATTCCCTATAATAGATATTATGATTAATTCCTATGGAATTAATATTATGAATAATAGGTATTATGAATATTCCCTATGATTAATTCCTATGATAGGTATGATTAATAGGTATTAAGAATAATCCCTATGGATAATGGGTATTATGAATAATCCCTATGATTAATTCCTATGATTAATTCATAATACCTGTTATCCATAGGGATTAATAGGTATTAATCCCTATGGATAACAGGTATTATGAATAATAGGTATTACGAATAATCCCTTATGATATATATTATGAATAAGAGGTATTACAAACAATCTCTGAGATATATATTATGAATAAATCTTATGATAGGTATTACGAATAATCCCTATGAAAAATAGGTATTGCGAAAAATCCCTATGAAAAATAGGTATTGCGAATAACAGGTTTATGAATTGTAGGTTTTGTGAATTGCCGGTTTATTAATAATGTTATGTGGTGTAAGAGGAACGTGAAAGAAGGAAAGAATTAATTGTACAAGTTCAATATGGATTGATTTACATTCATATCACAAAATAACAAAAGAGTTTCTTTTAAAATATACTCACAGCAGTGCGCATGTGCAGATGGTCAGTAGTAATTATTTCTGGCGGATTATATTTTCTTTAAAATTTCAGCTGCTTTTGATAACCATCTTAGCCATTAAACATGGTTTTCATTTCAGATAAGAATAAGGGAATTTGATAGGTGAACCATCTGCCTTATAATAATAATAATAAAGGGTAAAAAAAAAAAAAATCTGTGCAGCTGGCACAAGTTCATGTGACATGGTATCAGCAAAAAAAAAAAAAAGGATCTCTTCATTCCAGAGTACTCGTGCGTGAATTAAACTTGAGGAGGATGAATTTTTAAAGATTGAGAAACAACCTGACATTTAATATAATTCCTATAAAAAGAAAATCACACAGACGTCACAGTGTGGTTTGATTACTTATCACATGACTCATTACCTATTCATTAAAAAAAATAATAATTAAATACCGTACTTCATTCACCACCATTTTTCTTGTTTTCTAATGTTGAAATCAAATAGAAATGACGTATCACTCGGCACAGTACAGTAAATGATCATGTTGCTGTTAGTGACGTACTTGGAGATAAATAATAAAGAAGTCATCTGTTTATACTGCAGCAGCCACACAAATACACTCACTAACAAAAAAAATTAGACACCTTTTGCAATTGGTGTCAATACATACACTGAATTATAACCACATACCTAATACCGTGTTGGACCACCATTCCCACGAATAACAGCCACTATTAGCGTAGGCATTGACTCCACTAGATGTCTGTAGGGATCTGCAGCCATGCTGCCTTGAAGGCTTTCCATAGTGTCGGAATACATGACGCTTGCGTGTCCATTCGCCTCACTTCCCGTTCCAAAACATCCCACAGGTGACCAAATGGAATGAAGTCGTGCGAATTTGGACTCATCCCACCATCACATTCGTTTCCAGTCCTCCAGTGTCCAACCAACATGTTGTTGACGCCACAGATTTAGCTGTCGATGATGATTAGCGGTGAAGAGAGGTGTCTCTTGGGTCATTCGCTATGGAATCCCATACGTCTGAGTGCATCGTCATTTGGGACATTGTTCCCCATATTGTATTGCGATGTCAACTGTCGCACAATGACCTGCCGTAGAGCCCTTACAGCGCGCTGCACCATTCGCTCACCACGAACATCCACCTTGAGTATTTTATAGTTCTGTCGGCAGGAGTTGGTTTGACCTGTTCGACACAATTCTTTGTACACCTTAACCACAGTGGCCTGTGAGCAATCAAGGCATGCCGTTTCCAATATGGAAACACCTGACGCATGAGCTTCCACAATCGTGCCCTTTTGAAACTTTGTGATATCTTTACTACGTCCCATAACCTTTGTCACTTTTACTTGTACGACCAAATGCAAATTACCACTGCTCTAGTGTACGAAAGCTGTTCGGCTATCAATACTGCAAGCTATGCGGCATAGTTTATTACGAATGGGGGTGGTAATAATTCAGTAATCACTGAGTGTAAGTAAACAAACGGTATGCAAATAAGTTGTCACATGGCATTATCACAAGTTCCTTGCTATCTGATAAAGACAATACGCTTCCTTGAGGCTTCTCAGTCAATCCGCATACGGGAAAAGGACAATGCAGCTCTGAAAGGAAGAAATACCGAAAAAATAAAATTTGGTACTCTAAGGGACAAACCGCAAGAATTGCGGTTTGTCCCTTAGAGTACCGATTTGTACCCTTAGAGTACCTTAGATAGAAAAGCGATTTGGGCGTCGGAACAGAAAGTCCAGTGTGCAGCAAATGTCTGAAAAATTCACTGTCAATCAAGAAAGACCCATTTCCAACCGAACTTTTTGAAGCGGGAGTTGAAAGATCTGGGATTTAGTAGTCGTATGCCAACACGAAAGCCACTTTCTTTAAAAAATCGAAAATATTCGACTGGACTGATGTAACCAACGAAGACTGGACTGTGGAGCAGTGAAAAAAGATGATGTGGTCTTACCAGTTTTGGTTTTCACTTTTTTTTTGCCCCAATGGTAGGGCGAAATTGTGGCGTGAACTTCATGATGCCATGCATGCAGACTGTGTCCACAACCCAAGCGGTTGGAGATGGCATTCTGGTATGGGCACGTTCTGTTGGTATTGACTGGGCTCGCTCATACCGTTAGAAGGTGGTGTTACCTCCATGCAAATCTTTTTGCCGTATCGAACCATTTTCGCCTTGCAGTGCTTCATTTTTACCTGGATTGCAATGGATTCTTTCATAACTATTCACCGGTACAAAAACTGTATCTGAATGGTATTAGTAAACTATCTCTCATCAGTAAAGACCGATGCGATGTACGTATTCAATTCATCAGCTGGGTTATCTAAGACGACCCTGTATTACCCTTTTTTAACTTCCCTCCAAAACTATCAATTTCCCTGAATCTATTAGGTATCCTCAATGATATTGGCAAAAACCTTGCACCGCCTCTGTTTAAATGAATACCATCCCTACAAAATAGATTCCTCTCTACCTACAAGTGAGGGCCCCGCTGGTAAAAATTACCCCCTCCAAAGCCTTGCAGAGTCCCTCAAGTCTTCATCCACAAGGATTTCAACATATAGTTCCTCCTATCGTATCTGGACAGAATTGCAGGCACAATACACATTCTGACTTAACTCGCGAGATTTTTTTCAGCATGGGCCTATATTTTTTCCAATAAATAATCAGTTGGCGTGTTCATAATATCATTAGTCCTCACATGAATAATAATGCTCTCCTCACCTCCTTTAAAACCTGATAGTCAGTGATATCACTAATTGTTGTTCGTGGAAAAGGTGGACTAGAACCACATCGTGGTTCCAGTCCACCTATGCATGCATAGGTGGACTAGAACCTATAATATCTAGAATATCTATGCATGCATAGTGGACTTCTTGCACAGTACACAATATTTGTAGTGGGGTGTTCGAATACTTTTCATCATACAATCTACATAACAATGTTTCCAAGCTCAGAAGAGATGCGGTTTACGGTGTGCACATAGTAGAAGCATCCCCAAGTGTAACAGCGCAGATTACACGTATATCGATGCACACTGCACTAAGTTACAGTCTACATCAGCAAAGGTCTCCAAATTTCAACAAATGTCTCCCCTCAATCCCGGCTAGGAGAACACCTCCTCTTTCTCTCCTTTTCCCCAATATATCCATTTGTAGTGGTGTCTGAACAGCGACAGTAGGTAGAATGCCAAGAATATCTGTACACACCTTGTAAAATTCTTGTCTCTTAGTTGTTCTCTAATATTTTTGGTAGGATACATTATACTACAACTTATGGGAAGTTCATATAATAGTAGTTTATCGTTTTCCCTTTTTTCTTGCCGAGTTTTCCTTTCTTTTTCTATCTCTTGTATTCCCACCGTCTATTTTCGTTTCTATTGTCTCATTTTCTTTCTTCTCTCTCTCTCTCCCTTGCTGATTTTTCTCTTTGTATTTGTTTCCACTTCACTCTCTTTTGCTCCTCTCATCCTGTTTCCTCTCTCTTTCTTTTCTATCTCCGGTTTCTCTGTAGTTCTTAACAGACACGCATGCAGAGCACCCTCCCCGTGTACACTCTTCCTGCATGCTCTCGTATTTCATTCTTTTCAGAGTGATGATAGAACCCTGTTATTCTTTGTGTTCTTTTGGCAAGAAAAATAGATTCTTTTCCACGACTTCTGATCTCTCAAGGAAGGCTTGTCTGAAGTTAAATTTCTCAAATGTAGACCTTACATTTCTGACAGAATACAGCACATCTGGCAGAATTTCAGGAAGGAAATAAATTTTCCAAAGAGGGATTCCGACTTTGTTCCTTATATCTTTGGTGTGTGTGTGTGTGGTTTTTGTTTGTTTATTTCGCTTTTGACATTGGCGGGTTGTCAAGGAAAGCCTGGGAAATTGCTTTTATCACCAGAGTGGGTGAGGGAACACTTGACGTTTTCTTCTTTGATAATTTTTTTTTTTTAAATCAACGAGTGAGAGAGGACACTTGAGGAGCTCTGGAAGGGGGAAAATACACATAAAAAGTTTCCTGTACAAGTGGTTTAAAGAAATACGTAGAGGACTTTATTGATAATAATTTTTACTGTAATATTATGTGTGTTTAGAATATGTATTTTAAAACATCTATATGTTAAAATTTTTCGTATAAGTGTCATATAAACTATTTCACCTATTTAAAAAGTTAATGTAAACAAACGGGCTCAAACAAGTTCAGAAGAATTGTAATTTTTTTATAAATAATTTTTTTAAATAGCTGTTGTTGTTGTTGTTGTTGTTGTTGTTTAAGATCTATTGGCGCAAGAGCAGCTTAGGCTATAATGCGCCTAGCCTAGGTATTTTAAATACCATTTCTATTTAAGAAATTTCTTATATCATTCGCAAATACTACTATTGTGAAACTTGTTCTGGAACATTAATTTTAAAAAACGTGGGTATTCTTTCATTACATTTTTTTAAAGAAATTTTCCACATTAATATTTTCAAATTAATTTTTATTAAAGACTAAGAAATGCTTTCTAGAAATATAAGAGAAACAATAGAAAAAAATATAAAAAAGACATGTTGATCCCTCAATCGCTGAGAGATCTTCACGCGTGTTCTTGTGAGGTCTGATGGTTCTAAGGTATTAAGATCCTTATATTCACCCTTTTATCGTAACACTTGAGGCAGATTTTAATGAGCTCTTTCTTTTAGTCATCAGAGCTCTCTTATAAGGCAAATCCCTGAGATGCTCTAGTCAGGAAGAGCCCTGATACTAATTGTTATGGACATTCCATCCATAATCTAGTGAAGGTGGATCGGTATTTAAACTATAAGCAAATAAAAGCCCAAATCCTCAATTTCAATTGTAAATCTTAAACCAATCAGAATATAAAATATAAGTTGGTAAAACTGTAAACTTGGAAACTATATATAATATAAACAATTTGATATTTTTAAATTAAAACTAAAAACTAAACCGAACTGAGAATCATTTAGAAACCTAAAATGTATATCAGATACTGTATTTTTTAAATCTTCTTTTATTAAAAGCATTATTCAAGCAAAAACAAATTAAAGCAACTCTTATAAACGTAGATCAACCCCCCCTACTTCTCACTAACGTTTTATGTGTTTGTTTTTTAGCTATTGAGAACTAGTGTGTCTGTGTATGTATGTATGTATATTACCCTACCAAAAAAATATTCGGTCTCCAGCCCAATTTCTTTTCCCCCTCCCCAAAATAGACAAACCTATCTTATGACGCAGTCCGTTTATAGATATTCACGTAGAATTTTACATCAAGAACAAACAGGAACATTTCCTTAATTGCTAGCAAAGAGGCCAAAACAACAGACCATGGCCCCTTTGCTTTTATATTTTAGCGAAAGGTCATTCGGAGATGGCGTGGTCTCTAAATGTTACTACAAACAACTTTCTTGACTTTATGTCAAGAAAGTTGCTTTCAAGGTCTATTATCACGTCATTTTTCAGAATTAAAAAAAAAAAAAAAATCAATATGGCAAAACGTAGAATATTTTCTCCTGAAATTTCTCTGTGCGATCTTAATAAAATCGTTATTTACAAAACACTAATGGCGTACTTATAATAACTTAAAATAACCAGAACGATGTATTTCTCGAAACATTATAAAAATAATATTTTCATTAAATAAAGTATGATTTTTTAGATTCCTTTAAGTTTATGTTCATTAGTAATCGCTAGATGGCACTACCTACCTGGTTTGCTGCTTCTCTTGCAGTTTTTTGATAAACTTCCAGATTTTTTTTTATTATTTCACGTGGACCATCCGTGTCAAAGTTTCCTTGGACTACATGCTCATAAACTGCTGCAGTATAATATAGTTTGTTTGTGATTCTTGCATCTACAGTCCTGCTTGTACATAGAAATATTATAATGATGGCCAAATCAATCGCATTCATTGTGTAGCTGGAAGTGTAAAATGAACCAGATTAGTGTCACTTAAAGAACAAGAAGAAAAAAAAAAAAAAAAAAAGAAACAAATGACAATAAAAAAATAATCAAGAGAAAGATAGAAAAACTTGTAGGTTCCATATTCAGCAGTATCGATCTCGATTTTATTGGGAACTGTATTACTGTTTTTTAAAAAATACAGTTAAAATTTCACCGAGGCATTTGACAGTCGCGCCACCTAGGGAGTGTTTGTTGTAAAGTCAGCAGTAAAAAATATATAAAATTAAGTATAAAATAAAATTAATATTGGTATATTTTATTTATGATTTTTATAAATTATCAGTATGGTTAATAGCCATTTCTGTGACACACACACACACACACACACACACACATTTTCTTTTCTTTTTTTGAGACCTTTGAGAGAAACTTTTGATTAATTTTGTATTGCCCTAGGTTTCTGATTCTCACTCATTTTACAAAGCGAAATATTAATATATTGCTATTATCAATATCAGCGATGTCCACGATTTTCTATATTGAAACTACACTCACTGGTCAAAAAATTAGAAACTTTTATTCAATATCTAGTAGGACAACTTTTTTGGCGAATTACAACCTGTACACGTAGATGTATGTGTTCAACTAGGTCTGACCAGGGCTATCTCCTCATTTGACAATTCTTCCATCAGGATATTTGTCGGCTGCTGTACCGTGGTCGGTAGAGAACTGCAAAATCGAACTGCCCTTTCCTGCATATCTCAGACGCTCTTAAATGGATTCAGATCCGGAGAATTAGGCAACCAGGACAGACGTTGGAAATCTTGGGAACGTTCTTTGAATCATTCAGATACAATTATTGCACAGTGGTTAGTTGCATTGTCGTCTTGAAAGAATCAATTGCAATCCGATTAAAAATTAAGCATTGAAAGGTGAAGTTGATCCTATAAGACAGAAAAATATTCATTGGAGGTAATGCGACCTTCTAACGGTATGAGCGAGCCCACTCCGTACCTACAAAACAATTATCCGTACCTATCATTATACTGCTTGAGTGATGGACACGGTACAGTCTAGATGTATGGCTTTATGAGGTTCACATCACACTTTCACCCTATTTGGTCAAAAAAGTGTAAATCGAGACTCGTCGGACCAGGTGGTCTTTTTTTTCACTGTTCCACAGTCCAGTCTCGGTGTTGGAGGTAAAACTCCAGTCGCAAATTTCCAATTTTTTACAGAAAGAAGAAGCTTTCCACAGCCCCCACGACTATCAAATACCAGATTCTTCAACTCTCACCACATAGTTCCATTGGAAATGGTATTTTCTTTGCTTAAATTGAATATTTCAGTCATTTCCTATACACTGGATCTTCCATTCTGACGCACAATTTACTCTAACTTCCTGTGGGCTCGTTCTTGGAGTGCCAACCTTTTAGAACTTCATTCTGCTTTCATCTTCCGCTCATTGTACACTTTTGAGATGACTTTCGACATACCAGTATCGAAAGGAACCTTTCCTTTGTTTTCTCAAATGTTTTTTCTGCTAAAAGTGCTCCTACAATACACCTCTGAAAATCGAAAGATCATCTGTCTTTCCCTTGACCGTATCGATGGCGCAGAACTTGTGATCATACCATGTGACAACTTATATTTGCATACCTACATTTAATTATCTATTGACACCAGTTGCAAAAGGTTTTTAATTTTTTGGCCAGTCACTATACAATACAGAAGGAAATGATTTTAATATATCAGATATTTGTAACTACTACTCTACTTAATGTAACATGCGTTTGAGTTGACCACGGTTCAAAACCACGAGACATAAATACTGTGATGTTCTTGTATTATCTCCATATTGTGGTTCTGCTGACCCTATGTGGCCGAGCCGGCCACATAGGGTCAGCGGAAATACATCTCATATAATATTACGATATTAGTGCATCTCTCAGTTTAAAGGAAAACTTTGATATTAAATTACAGTAATCGATATTTAAATAATTGTTTGCTAAATTATTAATTACTTAATACAAGAAATTAAATAAAACAGACCTGGCGTCCAAAGAGAACTGATTACACTTAACCAGCAAATTCAACAGAAAAGGTGCAATTGCGGTCACTGCAGCAAAGGAAAATGAACTTCAAGGAAAATTCCCTCGAAGATATAGAATCCGCAAAAATAAAAAGAAGTCTCGTCACACAGAACTTTTATTTTTCTTATTTTCTTGGTAACGTAGATTATATGTTTGTTCACCACAAAGATGAAAACAGCTTGAATTTCTAATTATGACTTGATGACTTTGGTGCGTGTTTTTTCCGGTTAGAAATCCAAGATTTGGTGGCCTTAAACCATAATGTCCTTCAGATTGTTTACTGTGGAGTCAATACAGAATACAAAGCAAATGTTTGTTACTTAGATTAAATTTGTTTTTTCCTCAGGGTAATTATTACTGGAGTTCGTTAGCGTATTATCTAAACGTTAAAATTATGTGTTATTAATTGTTTCATACAATATGTTTATTTTTCATAAAATATGAAAAGGAAATAATTTATAATTTCCAAGGACATTGTTGAATCATGCAAAACCGGCAAGCATCTTTTCCAGAAATTCTATACAAGCAAATAAACAGCAGCTTTAGTCGATGAGAACTCTTTTAATTTCCAGATCTTTTTATCTTTTCATCATTTTTTGATTTGTTTTTCTATTCTTTTGGACATTGTTGTTGTTGTTGTAGGGTTTTAGGAGTATCAGCTATATTGTTCTGTATATACTGTCTGTAAATGCGAGTGTTTTGTGGTCGATTTTCTGGACAAAAAAACAGAGTTCCGGGAGGAAAAATCATGCTACCCTCGCCTGAGACCGACTAACTGAGCCACGTTGTGAAAAAGGCCCATAAAAATTTCTCACGTCATCGACAGGAATGGAATTTGGGTGGGGCCTGTTCCACCCGAAGTAAGGACGACGATTCTACCAACTGTGCTACCCACGAGGACTCTTTTAGACGTGTCACAAGGATGGAATTGATACATTATCTTGAATGATATCCCGGGGAAGGGGGAATTACTGGCCAAGATTGGCGTGTGAAATATTTCTAACTGGCCAAATATTTACTTATGCTCAGGCTGGCTCTAGGCAGGGACCAAAGGGGCTATTATCCTTACTTTAGAAAATCCTGGGATGACCCCTGCTTACCGCCCTCTTTGTATTTATCAGAAATTTTGTTTAGAACAAGCCCACAGTTAACCAGGAAGTTGCCTGCTTAACCGTCTTTTAGTTCATCCATGAAGGTGGCTGTCAAATGTTGGAGATACTTAGGGTGGGACAACTAAGTATCTCCAAGCCTTGGGATACTTAGGGTTGCCCCACTTCTCTCTGAATTAATCCACTGTAGATTAATGACTATAATTAATAATAGATCCTTATTCATTAATTTTATAATATTTAAAATTAAGCTTAATATTCATCATATATGTTTTTAATAAATAAATGAAACATGCTTATTTACTCATATGAATTATTTCTTAAAACTAGAAAAATAATTTCCAGAAACTAACTTCCCATATTATGCAGACCTAATTGTACTCCTGGAAGTATATATATATATATATATATAGAGAGAGAGAGAGAGAGAGAAAGTAGCTTTATTCTATTTAATATTGTATTAATTATTGAGTTTATTATGCAATATTTTTATTTTGAAATTAAATTCAAAACAAAATAACAAAATCAATGAATTGTTGATTTTTTTTAACCTCCCCTATTCAAATTGCATTTTTTCCCCCACTAACCGATAGTTTTGGTACTAAGGTTAACTATCATCTACCCAGTGCAAAGTACCAGCCCTAGTACCAAGAAAGATTTTTCATATACTTAAGTATTTTTAAATATTTTTCGAATTTCTGAAGTATTTTACAGTATTTTTGTAATTCTAATTATCTACATTCAAAAAAATTTATATTGAAAAGTTAGCATATATGTATGCTAACTTTTACCTCCACCATGGCCGTCCGTCCGTCCGCATGTAACAATTCGACTCCCAGTAGTTGGATTTTCATGAAATTTCATATTTGGTCCTTTTAAAAAGATTTATTTAGCCATTCCAAATTTTATTACTATTGGGCCAATAGAAATTTGGAAATTGTTATTCCTTATTCTACGTCCTTATGTAATTACTCGACTTCCAATGAATGAATTTTCATGAAATTTTATATTTCAGCTTCTCACATTTCATTAAAAGTAGATCAATAGAAATCCGGCAATTATTTTTATTTATTATTTTTTTTTCACCCATATCAGCCATATGTTGTGCCTGGCTGAAGCTTTGCATATTATGTTTGTTGCTATGCACTGCTTGCAAAGTTGTAAGATTTTAGGAGCATCAACGACTAAGGCCATATTGCTCGTATATTTTTTCTAAATTGCGCGTGTTCTGAGGGCGATTTTCTGTTTGCTGGATGAAAAATCCCAGTTTCTGGGAGTAAAAACCACGCGATCCTCGCCTGAGACCGACTAACTCAGCCAGGTTATAAAAAAGGAACATAAAAAGTCCTCCTAAGACGCTTGAAATGCACCGCATACATTCACTGACTTATTCTTGTATAATATTGTTACATCTGGTTTATGCATTTCAAAATCAGGCTGGCTGAAAATAGCTTGACATTGCATTTGAATTATAGTGCAAGAAGATTGATGTCTTGTCGCAACATTTTTGTTTTTTTACCTTTTAACTCAAAAGCGTGTAGCTTTGCCAATTACTAAAGCCCTTCAACTTCGATTTTCCTGGCTTGAAAATTTCCTTTCTCATTAAAAATTTCTTGGATAACTATAGATGCAAAAAACGCGCTTTCATCAGACTTAGTCTTCCTAACGGTAATCTTCGAAGAAATATTTCAGTTTCATTTTAGCAACATTAAAGAGAACAATTAAGAGAACACATCTATAATTAAAACAGTCGAATTATAACTAACTTAAATAGAGCGAAAGGTTAATGATTAGTATTCCAACTATCAACAACCCTCAACTGAATTAGCTTCATTTTACGTTTCAAAACTTGTACTCAAAAACTTATGAGTACAAGTTTTTTCGACAGGAAATCAGATTTTCTTCGAAAATTCAATTCTGGTTATGGGAGAAAACGTTTTTCCCTACACATAAATGAAAGCAAATTAGTGTACGTGGGAAGATTCAAAAAGATTTGTATTCACCAGGAAGTAGTTGTGATAGAAGGTTTAAACAAACACCTTGGGTTACACTTTTTGAATAGTCATCAGACAAAATGGCGACTATGTTGACATTTTGCCAATACATTTTCGCAGGCGAGTTTTGTAGAAGTTCTCTGAGTGTCCTTCAAACTACTACTCGGCATCAGAAATCGCCTTATCATCAGCCACAAAGTGTTTTCCAAGAAGAAAGGACTTCAGGACAGGAAAGAGGAAGAAATTCGAGGATGCAAGGTCGAGGGAATAAGCAGGATGCGGCAATATTTCAGTTTTTCTTGGCATATCGACATTTCATGTGCACATTGTGCCCTTTCCTTCTTCATAAGGGATCAGAAGTCTGGGATGATGTTCTCCATAAAACGTTAGACAGTGTAGGTTTTGTCGAGAACAAAAGTGTAGGCTGCACTAGTTTGGAGTTCTGCAACTATTTCTTTGACGCTAATATTGCGATCTTCCAGGATTAATTCATGCTGTTGCCTTCAGCATGTCCGTCCGCATGTAACAACTCGATTACCTTTTTATATTTTATATTTGGGAATTTTAAAAAGATTTGTTCAGCCATCACAAATATAATTAAAATCAAACCAATAGAAATTCGACAGTTATTGTTTCTTTGTCAGTCCGTCCGTCCGCATGTAAAAACTCGACTTGCAGCGGACGGATTTCATTTGTCTCTTCTAGAATGATATGGCAATACTTTCCAAATTTTTATTAAAATCAGACCCGAAGAGATCTGACAATTATTATTATTAGTTTTTTTTCATACGTATCGCATAGACTATCCATATATCGTATATTGCGTATATTACAACCATTAAATGTTAAAGCATATAATCACCACGTTATTGTGCTACGAGTATTGTCATCTAATGGAACGAAGGGCACACATCATTGCCTTTATCTTGATGGGTCACTTTGGTGATGGTTACCGTGAATGCAGCAGGATTTTCTGTACATACGTGGAAATTAAATTTTGATGATAATATCATTATTACTTTATTCAATGATTATAATGAATACCTTTGGATCTTGTTTTAGTTTTCCTTCAAGACTTCCTTGATCACTGAAGGAAAAACTGAACCACAATTTTAACAGTGATTGTGAAGTAGAGAGAAACATTTCGGAGATCTATTTAGTGACATTGACTTTACTTTCATAAAAACTCATCAGCATCTTTCGAAACGAGGGCCTTTCATTATTTGTAAATGGTGTAATATAATGGTGGATACGTGACGCTGTGACTCCACCTTTAAGAAAAACACACTTATGTGTAAGTACATTGCACTCGTGGGTAGCACAGTTTGTAGGATTGCCGTCCTTCCCACACTGGGTGGAAAAGACCTGAGTTCGAATCCCGTCGATGACGGGAGGAATTTTAATGGGTATTTTCCACAACGTGACTGAGTTAGTCGGTCATGGTTTTTTCTCCCGGAAACGCGGGTTTTTCGTCCAGCAAACAAACAGAAAATCGACCTCAGAACACACGCACTTTACATAACTGGTGTATTCTTAGGTCATCAGACTGACTCAATAATACACATAGTTACAGACAGAATATACTTATGCCTCATAGTTTTGGTTCCTTTGGCTCTCAACACGCACATACACTCACATTAGAGTCTAGACAGTATATTTAGATGACATCACAACAACTCTCTTTTGATTTTCAGCCATTAGGTCGGAATGTTTCTGATGAATACCTTCACAGGATGTGTGAAATAATCTATATATAAGATGATATTGGAATCACTACTATTTGCAGAGAAGGGCTCGTTTCATCCAGATCATGATATAGCATTTAGACTCCAAAAACAGTGATCCAATGTGATGTTTATGGGCAGGACTCTACAAACACTGTGTCAATAGCCACTAAGTGATCCCACTTGGCGGCTAGTATTGTACAGATCAGTCTAGTCGGCTGTTAGATGTGGACTCTACAAACTACAAACCACAGTGTTTGTAGACTCTACAAACACTGTGGCTAGTCTACAAACACTGTGGCTATTGACACAGTGTTTGTAGAGTCCTGCCCATAAACATCACATTGGATCACTGTTTTTGGAGTCTAAATGCTATATCATGACCTGGATGAAACGAGCCCTTCTCTGCAAATAGTAGTGATTCCAATATCATCTTATATATAGATTATTTCACACATCCTGTGAAGGTATTCATCAGAAGTGCTAGGGTGGGCGAGTGGTTAAGGCGCCAGAATCTGCCACTACAGAGTTCATTAACCTTGCCAGAGAATAAACACTGGCAGAGTAAACAAATAGGCAGAGCTCTGGTCCACACTTGTTGTGGTCGTGGGTTCGAATCCCACCCCTGGCGTACTTTTCAATCAGAGTCTGCTGACGAGGCTACTAGAGACGGTCGTGTTCCAAGCCGCTAAGTGGATTTTTCTTATTTATTGTTTTGAAATTATTGTTTTTCTAAAACTTTTGATTAAAATTTAGTAGTATAACATTATTTTGTGATTTTCTGATTAACGTGGTGTATTTATTCTTTACTCGGCCTTGTAATTGCATAAAAGTATCGGTAAAGGTTTCCACGTGTTTCAACTCCGCTACTGTTCGTAAATTTTCCCGCCATTGTGATACGATAGTTGTATGCCGTACTAGATAGCGTTAGTTGAACTTCGTTAGCAGTTGAATTGTACGTTTAAATAAATACATATAACGACTTAGATTACAAACGTAATATAATTAATTATATTTAACATAATTAATAACATAACATAATTAATTAATAAATTAATAGAATCATGACTCAGACCAGAGCAGCAAAGCAAAAGGCTCAAGCTAATGGAAGCGCTGTGGCTCAGAGCAGAACTGAGGGGGGCAGTTGTCCTCTGACTCACAGCCTTATAAAATGCACTGTTTGCTTGATATTTGCAGAGCAATCGGGTACGGGACATGATACTGCCAAGGGGGATGTCTTTGTGTGTGCGCGATGCAAGGAGTGTATCGATATCAGCCAACAACTCGGCGTTCTTGTGGGCCTATATGAGAGCTTGAAGGACAGGGTGGATGCCCTCGAAGAAACTAAATTGAGGGGCCCATCAAGCTCTCAGCTGCCCACATCAACGCCAGAGCTTACACTTGGGCATCGCGTGACACAGAGACAACCCCCAAGGCAGAATGCGCTGGTCCCGAAGGAACTAGTAGTTGTTGGTGACTCTATTGTCAGGGAAACGGGGAATATGCTTTGTAAAAAAGATAGGTGGAACAGGACCAGGGTATGTCTGCCAGGGGCAAAGGTTGATGACGTTGTAGAGCGAATATCATCTTTTAAGGGCACAAAAGGTGATATAGTTGTACACGTTGGCACTAATAATATTAAGAGTAGGAGACCGGCAGAATTACTTAACAAGTACAGGTCACTGTTGAACAAAAGCCGAGAATTAGGGTTGAATTTGAAAGTGTCTGCAATTCTGCCCAGACACGATAGGAGGGAGTATATGATGAGAGCCTTGTCGATCAATTCGGCCCTGGAAAGATTGTGCAAGGCTCAAGGGGTAGAATTTTTTCAGCCTGGACTGTACTTGTTAACAGGAGAGATTGCTTCTACAGGGATGGGATACACTTAAATAGAAAGGGTGCAAGAATATTTGCTGATGCTATCGAGGCAGTGTTAGGTGGGTCGGAAAACTGCTAGCTTGGGGGGAGACAAAGACCAATAGATTGACAGTAGCCACTGGCAGAGGTGAAAGAGATTCTTGCACTGCTTCTATTAGAATGAGCAGAAGCCTGAAAAACAAGATGCATGGTATTTCAGAGACTGCTGGGAGCCATTGCGGTACAAGTAAACACATGGGTTGTGTTAGGGTAGCTAAGAATAGAAACAGGTGCAGGTATACTTGCGTGTACACCAATGCTAGGAGTTTAGTAAATAAATTTGATGAATTTGAGGTTTTGCTCAAAACATCAAAGGCAGATATTGTTGGGATATCAGAGACGTGGTGTCACACAGATATAAGGGATGCAGAACTGCAATTTGGGGAGTACAACGTCTACAGAAAGGATAGACAGGATAGGAAGGGGGGAGGGGTTATGCTATTAGTTAAGAAACACATAAAAACCAAGGAAGTGAAGCCAGTCGACATCGCTGGACAGTGCAGTTTTGAGTCAGTTTGGTGTGACATAAGCATTGGGAGATCTAAATTGAGAGTAGGAGTGTGCTATAGGCCTAATGACTCTGATGAGTATAATAAGGAACTGTACAGGGAAATAGAGTGGGCCAGTAAATCAGACAGTCTTATAATGGGAGATTTTAATTTCCCAGATATTGACTGGAATTTGGGGGCTGGTTACTCACACACTAGCAGGGCTTTTGTGGATTTATTGGATGATTGTTTTCTACATCAGCATGTTCGGGAGGCAACTAGAGGGAGTAATACTCTTGATTTGATTATCAGCAGTGATTCTTCATGCATTAAGAATCTGCAGATAAATGAACCACTAGGTGGCAGTGATCACAGTGTGCTGAAGTGGGATTTACTCAAAGAGGTAACTACCATTAGGGGTAAAGGGAAGGGTTATTGCTTCCGTAAAGGCGACTACGATGGACTGAGACAGTATTTAAATTCTATACAGTGGGACCAACTGATGATGTTACCAACAGAAAATTCAAAATGGGAAGCATTCAAAGAACTTATCTTGGAAGCTACTAGGCTTTACATACCAACTAAGAAATATTGTTCAAGGTTTAGGCCAAAATGGATGACAGATGAACTAATGAGGCATATGGCAGAGAAGAAAAATGCATGGGATACATACAAATTCACACATGACACAGAAGCCTATGATAGATACAAGTTGATATGCAACCAAGTTACAAAGGAGGTTAGGCAGGCGAAGGCAGATTACGAGAAATCCTTGGCAAGGGATGCAAAGAAAAACAGCAAAGAGTTCTTTACTTATGTAAACTCTAGAAGGAAGGGGATGAATCAGATTGGTCCACTTGATATTGATGGGTCAACTGTTGATGATCCTGCTCAGGTAGCTAACAAACTAAATGAATATTTTGCATCGACATTCACACATGAGGAGTTATTCAGCGAGGGGAATGCCAGAGGTGTATTCAACTCTAGCAGTAAGCTACAGAATCTTGAAATAACTGGGAGTAAAGTGGAGGAGAAACTGTTGAAGATAAACACAAGAAAGGCACCCGGGGTGGATGGGATCTATCCAGTTATATTAAAGGAGGCAGCAAAGGAAGTAAGCAAACTCTTAGCCATAATTATGAGAGCTTCCTTGGACTCAGGGGAGGTACCCATAGACTGGAAATGTGCAAATGTGACCCCAATTCACAAAGGAGGATCAAAGGCTGACACAAGTAATTATAGACCTGTGAGCTTAACTTCTGTTCCAGGAAAATTAATGGAGGCACTGGTTAAAGAAGCACTGCAGGATCATTTAGACAAGACTTCAGTTATAGCTCAGACACAGCATGGTTTTGTTAAGGGGAAGTCTTGCCTGACCAACTTGATTGGATGCTATGATGCAGTCACAAAAGAACTGGATGCAGGGAATAACTTTGATATTATATACTTGGATCTTAGAAAGGCTTTTGATACTGTTGCACATGGAAGACTGCTACACAAATTGGAGCAGTGTGACATTGGAGGCAAATTGCTGCTATGGATAAAGGGGTGGCTGAGTGGGAGAAGACAGAGAGTGGTAATCAATGGACACTGCTCATCTTGGACTAATGTTATTAGTGGAGTCCCTCAGGGCTCAGTGTTGGGTCCATTATTGTTTTCTGTATTTATAAATGATATTGATGATGGTATATCAAGCTTAATGTCCAAGTTTGCAGATGATACAAAGGTTGGCAGGGTTGTCAAGGACACTACTGACACTACACTGCTGCAACAGGATCTGGAAAGGTTGAGCAGATGGGCTGAGAGGTGGCAAATGAAGTTTAACATTGACAAATGTAAAGTACTACACATGGGAAACAGCAACCCCAGAGCAACGTATCAACTCTGTGGTACTACACTGACAGTGGTAGAGAATGAAAGGGACTTGGGGGTGATTGTGCAGGCAGATATGAAGTTCTCTGAGCAGTGCAGACGGGCTGCAAGAGTAGCTCATGGAGTATTGTCAATGATATACAGGAATTTTTCCAGCAGGGATAAGGAGGTGATTATTCCATTGTACAAGGCAATGGTCAGGTCACACCTAGAGTACTGTATACAGGTCTGGAGGCCTCATTTCAAGAAGGATGTAGAGCTGCTGGAACGAGTACAGAGAAGGGCAACAAGATTAGTGAATGGAACAAAGGGGTGCTCTTACGAAGAAAGGCTTAAGTTTTGCAAATTACAGTGTCTGGAGACTAGGCACCAGCGAGGTGATCTGATAGAGGTGTATAAAGCCTTGAATGGTTTAAGCATGCTCAATGCTGATGGGATTCTTCCTCTAGCTCAGAAAAATCACCTGAGAGGGCATAAATTCAAATTGAGGAAAGACAGATGTAGGATAGACGTGCGGAAATTTGCCTTTAGCCAGCGGGTGGTTGGTTGGTGGAACAGACTGCCATCCCTTGTGGTGGAGGTTGATAGCCTAAATAAGTTTAAGGCTCAGCTGGACAGGTATTTTGAAAGAACAGAGGGGTGAAGTGGAAGTGGTTTTTTTTTTTTTTTTTTTTTTGGCTGATGCTGCATAAGCTTGCTTTCTTGCATCAAATGCCTCTACTAATGCTAATGCTAATGCTAGATTGACCTGGGTGGTCTTTGTTTATGTTGAACTCAAGCTCAACATAAACAAAGGAGCATGGGTGAACTTCAGACAAATACCATTGTTCAGAGTGCTGCCTAAGTTGGTAATGTCTTTTTAAATTGTACAGCATCACCAGAATAGGTGAATCCGCTGTGAAGCAGTCCAAGATCTGAGCAAATAGTTGTGAAAATAGTTTATTCTGCTGTTTGAGGCTACATTTCCATACCTGACGATTCTGATGTTAGTGGAGTCCTCCAGGGTTCAGTGTTGGGCTCATTGTTGTTGTTTTGTATATTTATCAATGACATTGATAAATATATCAGGCTTAATGTCCAACTTTGGAGATGATACTAAGGTTGGTAGGGTTGTTAATGGCGGTAATGACAGTATGCTACTATAACAGGATCTAGAAAAGTTGGGCAGATGGGCTGAGAAGTGGCAACTGAAAGTAACATTGACAAATGCAAAGTACTGCATATGGCTAGCAGTGACCCCAGAGAAATCTATTAACTGTGCGGAATTACACTCATGGTTGTAGAGAAAGATAAAGACCCGGGGGTAATTATGCAGACAGATATGAAGTTTTGTGAGCAGTGCAGACAGGTTGCCAGAGCAACCTGTCTGCACTGCTCACAGGGATAAGGAGGTGATTGTCCATTTGTATAAGGCCACGTCTTGTGTACTGCGTACAGATCTGGATGCCTCATTTTATAGAGTTGCTAGAACAAGTACAGAGAAGGGCAACAAGATGGGTGAGGGGGACGAATGGGTCCTCTTATCAAGAAAGGTTTAAGTTCTGCAAATTGTAACGTCTAGAGACAAGCACCTGCAAGGTGATCTGATTGAGGTGTATAGGGCCTTGAGTAGTTTGAGCAAGCTCAATGCTGATGGAATTCTTCCTCTGGCTCAGATTACGAACCGGAGGGGACATAAATTCAAATTGAGGAAAGACAGTTGTAGAATAGTTATGCAGAAACTTGCCTTTAACTAGGAGGTATGAGGGTGATTGATATCGGCTGCTTTGGGAAGCTGGCATTATAAGAATATATGCTTTAACCTCATCACATCCCACACCGAGTGGAAAAGACCTTAATTCGAGTCCCGTCGATGATGCTGGAACTTTTATGGGCCTTTTTCACAACATGGCCGAGTTAGTCGGTCTCAGACGAGGTAGCATAGTTTTTTCTCCTGGAAACTTTAGTTTTTCATCCAGAAATGAGAATATTGACCTCAGAACACAAGCAATTTACAGACAAAGCACACGGAGCAATATGGCTTTTGTCACTGATGGTCCTAAAACCCTACTATGACAACACCCTCATCACATGAATAGAGTTAAAAGCATGACTGTTCTAGAGGGCTTGTTTTTTAGAATGCTGTACTTCCCCCCCTCCCCCAACCAAATAACTTTCGGCAGTTGCGACTAGATCCAAATTTGTCGAGTCCTGTTGTGCAATGCATATACTGAGCTGCGTACATTCGAGAGAAAACTTAAACCTGCTAGTATGAGCGTAATAGTCCCCCAAGTTCCCCCAAGCTAATAGGTGATAATGCTCTCACAACACAGAGCACAGTTGTCGGAAGACTTTCTTCAGTAAAGCTGTTTCTTGAAGTCGCCAGACCTGAATCTCATTGCGTATATATGGGACGCTCTGGATAAATTTTCGAGTTGTCGACCACTCCCAAAACTTTATTAGTTACGAATTGCTCTTCTGGAAAATTATGTTGTGTCAAGACTGCAAAGACCCTTTAACTTGTTAGGATTTATTCCGTTATTACAACGGTTCTCCTCAACCTAACATCGAAAAGTCATTCCTTTATTCTTTTTTTTCCGATTTTCTTCTATCTTCCCAATCTCCATTCACCAGTCCTCTTCTATTCATATCTTCTCTCACACCCTCTATCCACGTCCTTCTTGGTCTTCCTCTATTTTTTTCTTCTCCATGGCTCCTCTGGGCAATCTGTCGTCCTCAATTCTCTTCACATGGCTAAACCACTCCAATCTTTTCTCCTCTATTTTATCAATAGCTGCTATATATCAATGATTCGTATCAATTATTTTGCATACTTTTCTCGTTTTTGTCCTTTATATCCTTAATTTTTGTCTACCAGTGTATATTTTTTCGAAACAGTGGGATCATGATACGTATAAACTTGTGTCTGGACGGTAGATCCAGTTTATTCTGGAGTAGAAATTACTGAAATTGGGAACTTTCTGGTAAGTCAAGATTCGGTACGAATAATGATTATCGATTATGTCGATAATTATTATTCACGCTGGAGCGAACGTGATGCTGGTGCTCTAATATATGGGAAAAGACAGTTTTGGTGTGGTGGAATAATCGTGTAGGGAGGTTTAACCATTAATGACCACGTCTCCTTCATGTCTCTGAGGGCGAAAATTGATTGCTAGACGATATAGAGATGAAATTCTATACTATTTGAGGCTGTTTCTGAGTGCAGTTAGTCCTCGATTCCTTTTATGGACGATAACTCACTTTCCCAAAGGAGAAGATGAATGGTTAACTGACGAATTTCTGGAAAGCGAAGATATCCAGGGAATGGAATGGCCTGCCAAATCCACAGGCCTGAACTTTTCAGAATATGTATGGGACTCTTTGGGGAGACAAACTGAGAGTGCTACTTTCCCTAACAATCCCACATGAGCTAAAATCTACTCTCAAAGAGGATTGGAATTTATTGCATATTGAATAACCTTATGGCAGCATGAAGGCTCTGTGTGTATAGTACCCAATTTAGTATTAGTAGTGGTAATATGATGATATATTAATGACTGATGCTGTATAAGCAAGCATATCCAGCATCAGGCATTAAAAAAAAATACTAATTTATTTGACCATCTCTTCCATTAATTTTTCCAATCCTTCTTTAACTCGGCAGTGCTAGCGCTACACCTGTGAGGTACATCTCGAAAATAACGGATGGTAATTGTCGGTTGGCAATAAAAATCTATGATCTTCTGAAGATTCCTAAATAAGACAAATTTTTAGTGGATATGACTTTTGAATTATTTGTTTATCGTTTTCCCAGAGTTATAGATTTTTTACACTCAGCAGGTACAGCGCCACTTTGTTACACTTTTTCACTGACAATAGTGTACTGGTGCAAACTTTCCATAACTGTCACTTCCCTGATCGCTACTGAGCAGACTCTGTGTGAACATGGCAGTTTTTGCCCAAAGAGTTTTTAGTCGGATATCACTCACGATCGTTTCGAAGCAAGTATCATGTCGGACATACAGATTGAACAACGATATGTGATTCGTTATTGTATCAGATAAGACTTTAATTCATCGGAAACGGTTAGAGAGGTGAATGAAGCGTATGGTAATGAGTCTCTTGGTAGGACAACCATGTTCCGGTTTGGCCGAACTTTTGGCTCCATTTGGCTAATATTGTGCAGGCAGTAATCACTGCCATAGGTGCTGAGGTTCTGCCACATCCCCCTTATTCACCGGACTTAGCCCCGTGTGATTTCTTCCTGTTTCCACGTATGAAGAAAGCTCTGAAAGGCAAGCGTTTCGCGTTTCACAACGATGCTCGCAGAGCCACAACCGAAGTACTTCGCAGTCTTTGGAAAAATGGCTTGCAAGAAGCATTTAATGTGTGGGTATGACGGTGGCGAAAGTGTGTAAAGTTCAAGGGAGAGTATTTCGAGAAGGAGAAATCCACAGAGGATTCAGATGATGACAATTAAGATAAGATCTTGCACCAGTCCGCCAATTAAATGAGTCTTCATATTTTTAAATGTTTCTAAAATTATTTAAATCCATTTTACAAATAATAAGCAGAAATATATGCACATGACGCTTTTTAAAACTAAAAAAATGGAAAAAAATTTATACTTTCACCTTTATATTTTATGCCTCTTATGTTTTTTTCTTTAATTTTCATCAGAATTATTATTTATTTTTTTATTAAATGAAAGATTTGAAAAACAGCATTATTTAAATGTTTAAATTAAAAAAAAAAAACATAAAATAAGTATTGTAATCCATTAAGAAAAGATGAAATATTGGTAAACTTCAAACAGAATTTAAAAAGGTGTGTGTGTGTGTGTCTTCCGAGAAAGAGTAGGAATCCCCCTGCCATTTACTTTACTCAATCCATTTAAAGTCTTAAACACTTCAATCAGGTCTTCTCGCAGGTGCCTAGTTTTCAGACGCTGCAAGTTACAGAAATGAAGTCTTTCATGGTAAGAGTACCTACCCTTTTGTGCCAATGGCTAACCTTGTTGTCCTTATCTGCGCCTGTTCTAACAGTTCTACATCCTCGCTAAAATGTGACTTTCAAACCTGTATGTATTCAAACCTGTATGTACAAAGGGGCGAATCCAGGCATGGCTAACAGAGCTTGAGCCCTTGGCCCCCTCGCGTCCACGGGCCCCAAATACCTAACTTCTATTTTTTGTGGTAGAGTGTTATTATTAATTTGTAAAACGTTTTTTATTTATTATTTACAGTACATACAGACTCTTGACATTCGAATTTTTAAATGATTAAAACGGGGAGTCAGCTTTTCAACCAAAATCCTCCACAAATCGCGAAGTTTTCATGATTAGAATGTTAGGATGACACGACCCTGGTTTTATAGTCAAACAACATTTGAACAACTTTCTAAAATATGTTCCTAAAATATTATATATCTACACTGATTGCTGTCATTACTAACAATAACAAATGGAATATTGGTGAGAGAGGAGCTCCTTTTAATTGGCCGATTATATTATTCAGTAAGTGACCACATTTATTTAACTGATTAGTATTAGTATTAGTATTAGTAACGGCCGTACGGTGCAAGAAAGCCTATGGCTTATGCTGCACCAGCCAAAAAAAAAAAAAAAATCCGAACAAAATGATAAAAACAAATATTAGATAAATAAATAAAACAAATAACTAAATAATAATAATTAATAAATAAAAAAATAAAATAAAAAATAAATAAAAAGGAAATTAAACCTATCATCCTATGCGCTTCCCTTACCCGAAAGTACTATCCAGATGACCTTTGAATTTCTCCAAACTGTCGGCCTCTGCCACCCATGTAGGCAACTTATTCCAGTAATTTATAACTCGCTGGCTAAAATAAAACTTCCTGCAGTCCAGTCTAAACATTTACCCCCGTAACTTGAATTTATGTCCCCTAGTTCTAGCATCATTTATAATCTTGAAAATTTTGTCCTCATTCATTTTACTGATGCCTCTCAGAGTCTTAAAAACCTCAATCAAATCTCCTCTAAGGTGTCTAGTTTCCAAACTCTGCAACCCGCATATTCGAAGTCTTTCTTCATAAGGACGCCCTTTTGCCGATCTCACCAGGCGAGTTACCCGTCTTTGCACCCTTTCAAGAAGCTCGATGTCTTTCTTTAGGTGCGGTCTCCATACTTGAACACAGTATTCCAAGTGTGGTCTAACATAGGCCTTATATAATGGGATTATCTCTACTTGCAAAAGTTCGATAGATCATCGATAGGACACCACGGGCCTTTCTTGCAACCTGTTTACAATGCTCAGAGAATTTCATGTCTGACCGTATCGTAACACCCAAGTCCCTTTCCTCCAGTACTGGGTTTAGTTGAACTCCACCAAGTGAATAAGTTATTTTGGGATTACTGTTTCCGAGTTGTAATACCTTACACTTTGTTGGATTAAAGCACAGCTGCCATTTTTCTGACCATTCTTGAAGTCTATCTAGGTCTCTCTGAAGAAACTCAGCTTGACAGTGATCATTAACTACTCTACCAATTTTAACATCATCTGCAAATTTAGACATCACGCCCTCTATCCCTTCATCAATGTCGTTTATGACAATTAAAAATAACAGTGGTCCTAATACTGATCCTTGGGGAACCCCACTTCTTACATCAACCCAATCTGAGGAATAGCCATTTATCACAACCCTCTGCCTCCTGCCCTGAAGCCATCCTTCTATCCATCTAAGGATTTTCCCAGTGATTCCAACCTGTTCCAGCTTATAAAGCAACCGCTCATGTGGGACTGAGTCAAAAGCTTTGCTGAAATCTAAATAAACAATGTCGAAATTATTCCCTAAATCCAGCTCGTGAGTGACCCTTTCGAAATAGCGAACCAGATTTGTTAAACATGATTTTCCCTTTACAAAACCATGCTGAGTATCCTTGAGAATTTCAATTCTATCCAAATGATCCTGAATTCCACCCTTGATCATTGCCTCCATGATTTTCCCTACTACTGAAGTCAGACTGACAGGTCGATAATTTCCAACTTCACTTTTAGAGCCACCCTTATGTATGGGAGATACATTTGCACTTTTCCAATCAAAGGGAATCTCCTCAGAGTCTAGTGATGCTCGCATAATTAGCCTCAATGGTTCAATGCACTCTCTTGCCGCCTCTCTTAAGATTATAGGGTATATTCCATCAACTCCAGGAGCCTTACTGGTCTGTAGGCTCGAAAGTTTTTTCATTAAATAATCTTGCGAAATTTCAATATCATTAATTACATATTTTTTAACTTCGCTCCCACAATTTCCCATTGCCTCAAAAGGCTTTTCATTTGCCTCAAAAGGCTTTTCGATGCAAAATAACTGTTGAGTTCATCTGCAACAGCAGCTGGTGTATTTATTACTATCCCCTTTCCCTTACGTAAAGGTCCGATGTGGTTTGTCCTGCTCTTCTTGGCATTTATATATGTGAAGAATTCTTATCCCCCCTCTTTGCTCTGTTTGCTGGTGATTTCTCATAAACTGCCTTTGCCTGTCAAATCTTTTCTGTGGCTCTGTTACAGATCATTCCTGTAGCTGTTATAGGCTTCAGTACTTTTTATTGCTCTGTAACTTTTCCATGCCACCTTTTTCTGCTCAAGTAATGTGGCAACTTCACTATTCATCCAACTTGGAACCCTTCTCGTGGAGTATTTTTTTAATGGTATATACGCATTCAAGGCATCTGTGATTAATGTTTTAAAAGCGTACCACAGTTCAATTGTATTCATTCTCTGCGCGATATCTACCCAGTTAATAGAGGCCATGTAGTACCTTAAGGCATCGTAATTTCCTTTTCTGAAATTAAAACCCATTCCTTTGCCTTTTACTTCTGCTACCTCTCTCGTCATCATCCACCGTAGAACTCCAAGATCACTTCCCGCTACTGGTTCCTCTACTGTCAGCCCTGTTATGTCATCAGATTCATGTGTGATGATGAGGTCTAGGATATTCTTTTCTCTAGTACTTTCCCTGACATGTTGATACAAATAACAGTCATCTAGTTGATTTAAAAATTTTGTTCCCCATGTCGAGTTTCCTTCCCATTTACTCCAATCAATTAGAGGCAAATTGAAATCACCCATAATAAGGCATTGACGCTTACTTGCCCATTCCATTTGCATGTAGAGGCTTTTGTCATAATCTTCACAATCACCTGGCCTGTAGATTACTCCTACTCGCATTATACCTTTGTTTCCAACTATCTCACACCATACAGACTCTATACTAGCATGTGAAATGTCTGAATCCGGGAAAGCTATCGTCGCGGGCGCCTCCGTAGCCAGGTGGGAAGGAGCAGCAGTGCGCAGCACACGCTTCTTGATTATACCGGGGTTCGAGCCCGTCACCACAAATACGGAGGATGCGGAAAGGTCAAGGAATGACCACCGCATATCCCGGAGCAATATGGCCTTAGTTGCTAATGCTCCTAAAAACCAACAAAACAACAAACAAACAAACAGCTATCGTCGCACTCAGGCTGCTTCTGATAAGAAGCATTATCAGCCCCTTCTATCTACTCTATCCTTCCTAAATACATTATACAAGCCGTACTGAAACTCATCATCCCCAATTTCCTGGTGGCACCACGTCTCTGTAAGCCCTATTATGTCCGCGCTACTTGTTTTCACCAGCAGTTCGAATTCGCTCATTTTATTGACGACACTTCTAACGTTACTGTATAAACAATTAAGATTTACTGTTCTTGTATATTTAACAACCTAATATTAGCTGATATTAGCTACCCGCTCACGTGAAACGTCTTTGGCCCCAGAACATCTAGATAATACGTCCAGTTGGGGTAACAGATAAGAACTCTTAAGGTATGTGCAAGAGTTACATTGACCAATATTATCAGATAAACGCGTGTCAGTATTACCCACATCCCCGCTAACTAGCAGTTTCTCTGAGCCTTTAAGGTATCCTCAATAATACTGGCAAAAACTTTTGCACCACCTTTGTTTAAGTGTATCCCGTCTCTACAAAACAGATTCCTTCTACCTACAAGTGTGGGCCATGCTGAGAGAAATTTACCCCCTAAAGCCTTGCAGATTCCTTCAAGTCCTGAGTTAATCCACAAGGCTCTTAACATATAATTCCTCCTATCGTGTCTGGGCAGAATTGCAGACACATAGACATTATGGCCTAGCTCGCGACATTTCCTCAGCATGGTCCTGTATTTTTCCAACAAATCGTCAGATCGTGTACGTTTAATATCGCTTGTCCCCACATGAATAATAATATTCCCCGTTTCCCTGACAATGGAGTCTCCTAATAAAACAATGTCCTTTTTAACCAGAGTAGTTTGCACTTGGTTTTTCTGTTTTGAGGCTCGAATCGGGTGTGCATCACTTGGTAGATTGCTGGAGTTTTGAGTCCCTGACGAGCTCCCAGATGCATTATTTTCGAGGGCAAGCACTCGTTTTTTCAGGGACTCAAATTGTTCCATCAGTGCACCAAATTGTAATTTAAGATCGGTGCACTCCTTACATCGATCACAAAGAAAAGAATCCCCAGGTGAGGTAGGATTAGTCACCAGGTCGACCTTGGAAAACATTCCACAGGTTCCACAACGGATTAAATCATGACTCACCCGTAAATCGCCATCTGCTATTTCCGTGTGAGTCACGATACCCTGTGACGTGTTTAAGGCAGATCTCGTAACTACCATTATAAAATTAAATAAATATCAATGAAAGTAACTTTAAAAAATTATATCTATAATATTATTAAAATCAAACAGTTACAGGAAAACCTATAACAAAATAATCCAACAATATCTAAATAAATCAAATATTTAAAAGCACTGTCCAAAAGTAAACCACTTAACTGTGGAGCCCTGTCTAAGCGCGTCCGCTCACCTCGAATGCCAACGTACAAAATCCGTGATTGAGCCATACGCATTATACTAATACCAAGAAAGCCAGCACTGGTTCCCAAGAACCTAGATCCACTCCTGGTCACACAACATTACAATGAGATAATAATAATCTTTGTTCCTGCTGGAAAAAAAAAAAAAAAAAGCCTAAATTAGTCATGGCTTGAGGCTTTGCCACTTCCTTTAGGAGAATTCATCTATAATTACATAGTCTGGGAGTTCTTCGTATGCTTTGGTTCAAATCTCATTCTATTTAAGTCCTGAGTGAGGGCTGATCCTTGTGTAATCTTCTATTCGTGTTAGAAATTGGTATGATTTTTACGCATTGATGAATATTCTTTCTTGACATGTATGCTTATTGTGTTTTTGGTAGTGATTATGATTTATTTATAGATGGCTACACACAATTATATTGAAATCTCGACAGATGGTGGCTACACATTTGAAAAACTATTGAACCCCCTTAACGTTTGCATATTAAATGTAGTTTAAGATATGCCATCGAATCAGATTTTCAAGTGGTTTGATCAGCCATGAGATACAAAGAACGGCAATTTTCTTCTCTAATTTCAAAAAAAAAAAAATGTTATGAAAAGAACGGAAGAATTTCAGTTGCCACATAATGTAGAACAGCCTGACCTTATCTCAGTTACAATACTTGTATCAAAGACCTAGAAGAACGCATGCGCTCTCGTGTATGATGTTTGATACTTCAGTGTTCAAGGTTAAAGTCATTTGTTACTGAAAATGCATTCTGTTGATTATCCGGTCTGCATGTCCCTCTCTATTGTCCCCTTTCGGGGATTGCTTTGGTACTGAATTCCAATCATATAATTATGCATGAGTCATAACAGCAGCAATCGTTTCACATACCGGAAAGTTGTCATCTTAGTGTTTTTGATAACTACACCTACATAATGGGAAGTGAGAAACTTTTAAATGCATTTTATCACCATGGTGGGGTTGGTTAGTCTCTAACAGTGGATGAATAAACTAAATGCCAATGTCATCTTTACTCTTCCACAGGGAACACACACACACACACACACACACACACACACACAATGAGTCACAAGTTTAAATTGAAAAGGATGGTTGCAGAAATTAGCTTTCAGCTAGACTATTGATATAAACTTCCATCTGGTATTGCGGAAGTGGATAGTGCGAATTTAGAGAAGGATTGGACAAATTAGGAGTGAGTAAGGATGTTTTTTTTTTTTTTTTTTTTTTTAAGTCGAATTTAAGGGAAAGCCGTGGAGCGATTGCGACAGGGTCTCTTAATTCTCGAGGGCTCTAGCAAAATAAAAATGCACAGTGTGTATATAATCACATAATGAGACTTGAATTACTCTCCAAAGCTCAGAAGTCAAAATATAAAGCACTGGTGACTGCAGAGGAAGGAGGAGAAGAGCACCAAATCCCCAATGTCAAAGTTGTTATTTGCCATATCTTCCTATAGCAAATAACAAATTCTAAATGGGAAGCATTCAAGGAAATACATAATTATAGAAACTATTAGGCTTTTCATACCAACTAAGAAATACCGTTCAAGGCCTAGACCTAAATGGATGTCAGATGAATTAATGAGACACGTGGCAGACAGTGGCGGATTTCCGCACGAGGCGCGCGCCTGGGGCCTCTTAAATCGTGGGGGGGGCTCAAATCTCAGGTCTCAAAAAAAAAAAAAATAAAATTGTTTCATTTTAAATTTTTACACTCATCTTTATTACCGTTACTGAATAAAATTATAATTTAAGATGAGAAGTTAGTAAACTCTTATGAGTCGTGCATTTACAAATATACCAGATCCCATTACCTTTTGGTGTCGCTACGTGGACGATGTGTTCGTGGTTATCCCCAGAAATTCAGGTGACCGAATCTTAGACCACCTCAATTCTCTCTCACCTTTCATAAAATTCACCATTGAGCTAGAGTCGGACAACACCATACCATACTTAGACACCCTTGTCCGGCGCGAGGGCACGTGCTTGAAGACAACTGTCCATCGTAAACCAATGTGTGCTGGCCAATTTACCAACTTCTGGTCAGCACACGCGTGTGCTGACCGGAAGTTGGTAAATCTTCTTGCCACTGCACGAACCTTGCTAACTCGTGCCGGGACACACTCTAACTCTGTAAATGAGAGGCGCACCGAAATTGTTAAAGTCAAGGCGGATCTCACGAGGTGTGGCTATCCCATCAATACCATTGACAGGTGTAACTACAGACACATGGCTACGTAACGACCAACAGAAACATCCAAGGTAATGGCTCAGCCACAAGCGCCAATATCCCATACTACCCAAACCTATCACAACAGGTTTGTAGAGTCTTAAAATCACATGGGATAAAATGCATACAACTCCCAGGCAGAAAATTACGATCCCTCATCTCTAAGATAAAAACACCGGTCCCCACCTTACTACAAAGCGGATTGGTCTACCGATTCTCTTTCCGTGACTGCACTAGCTGCTAAATCGGCGAAACGGGAGACGGCTCGAAAAACGCCTTTCCGAACACAAAAGAGCAATCCGCTTAGCGGATATGCAGCACTCAGCTATCGCCAAACACGTTTGGGCAATCCACCACGACATTGACCCACATCATCGATGTCGTGATTGTGGATAAGTCGCGCCACTATCGCCGACGCGGCTGGTTGGAATCGTTGAACATCAAATGCTCCAATACCTCAGTCAACAGGAACAGTGGATGTCAAGTCCACCCTATCATCGAAACAGCAATTCTGACTATTGATGAACGCTGGCAATGTCCGCATGCATTACTGCCATAGGCTTCAACATCCAACAGTTAATCACGCACTTCACGTACAAGATTGGCAGTACACGCCCTCATGCTCCATTCTTAACTGTCAGTTTAACTGAGGAAGGTTGACAAAACAACCAAAAGCTTTTTGTTTGTATGTATCTAATCTAATATATGTATATTTCCCATTATTAAACTTGTCAAAATCTGTTTGTCAAAATCGTTTTCGCTGTGTTACAGTAAATTTAGTTTCATATATGAAATATCTATACGAACTAAGTGAATCTGAGGTAGAATACATATTATCATTAATGCTTAAATTAAACACTTTCAGTTTTTTCCTAGTGGAGGTAATTCCACGAGTGAAGAACCCTGTGACGATATTGCTCAAGAAACGATATTAGATTTGTTCACGGAGGAAGTTCAAAACTATTCGTAACTAATTGGGAACCAATGAGCAAAGAGCAGTAGTCTTTTAAAGCCTCTGAAATCACTACTGCGCTGGCTCACATGTAACGGAGCATCATCTTTTTTAATAGCTTTCGGAACTAACATTTCGCTCACGAATCCGCTATACTCCAGAACATGGTGCACCTTCAGCCTGCCATGGTCTTGGGGTGTTTATTCCCCCCCTCCTGCTGTTTTAGAATAGGAAAACGAGTTCCCGATTTTTAAACAGCAAGGGTGGGATAAACACCCTAACTAACGCTAACCATAGCAGGTTAGGCACGTGATTTTCAAAGAGGCACCGTGTTCTGGAGTTTTACCCACGAATCTGTTACAAATTATTAGAGTTTAGTGTGGTTGGTGTTTTAGTGTAGGAGTATTTTTGTTTTGTTATCAAGTAAGTATCTGTAATATCTTATGTATTGTTTATGTAGTTATCAAAACTGAATTGTTTGACGAGGCGTGACATTTATAGTAAGTGATAAATGGGAATTAATTTTTAATTCCTAATTAATAAGATATGTATGAAAGAATTGCGCAACCAAAATGATTAAAACCGCAACACCAAATCTAGAGCGCGTGCTATAGTAAAAACGTGCGCATAGAATGCACACTGTAGTGGTACCGAAAATATTTAGAGGGGAGCCTCAAAACTGAATTGCGCCTGGGGCATCTCAAGTGCTAAATCAGCCACTGGTGGCAGAGAAAAAAAAAAATGTTTGGAATGCATATAAATTATCAGGTAATACAGAGGCCTATGATAGATATAAACTGGATTGTAATCAAGTCACAAAGGAGGTTAGGCAAGCGAAGGCAGATTATGAAAAATCTTTGGCAAAGGATGCAAAGAAAAACAGAAAAGACTTCTTTATTTATGTAAGCTAGCTGTAGAAAAAGGTAATGAATCAGATTGTTTCACTTCATATCGATGGTTTAACTGTTGATGATCCTGCTCATGTAGCTGACAAATTGAATGAGTATTTTGTATCTACCGTCACACATGAGAAATTCTTTAGGGAGGTGGATACCTCCCTAAGAAGTTTGTCAAACTCTAACAGGAAGCTAAGTGATTTTGTGATAAGTGAGAACGAGGACGAGAAATTGTTGAAGTTAAACATAAGAAAAGTACCGTGGGTGGATGGGTTCTATCCAATAGTATTAAGAGAGGTAACAAAGTGGGTAAGCAAACCCTTGGTAATTATGAGATCTTCTTTGGATTCAGAAGAAGTGCCCATGGACTGGAGATCAGCAAATGTATCCCCAATTCATAATGGGGATTCAAAGATTGATTCGAATAATTACAGACATGTGTTCTAGGGAAAATAATGGGGTCACTGGTTAACGAAGTAATACAGAACCATCTAGAGAGGACTGCAGATATATTTCTGACACAGCATGGGTCACAGTCTGGCCATTTTGACTGGCTACCATGATGCAGTCACAAATGAACTGGATACGAAAAATAATTTTGATATCATATACTTGGATTTCAGGAAAGCTTTTGATATTGTTGCACATACACCGATGAGCCAAAAGATTGACTACCTACCTAATATGATATTGATCCTCCACGTGTAAATGCAAATACAAATTATTATATTAGGGCCACCCGTAATCTTTTACATATACCCATATTTATTATTACTGTAAACTGCGTGTTTTGCTGGACGAAAAAATCCCTGTTTATGGGGGAAAAAACCTTGCTATCTACGCCTGAAACCGACTAACTCAGCCACGGAGTGAAAAAGCCCACTAAAGTTCCTCGCGTCATCGACGGGATTCGAAACCCAGCCTTTTCCACCCGGTGTGGGGAGGACGGTGACGATACCACTGTGCTACTCGCGCAGATGGTCTTCCACCTGCAGCCAAAACAGCTCGTACCCATCGAGGAATGGACGCTACAAGATTTCTAAATATGTCTTGTGGTATCTGGTACCAACACGTAACCAGCAGATCCTTTAACTCCTCTAAGGTCCGTGGTTGAGACGCCGCAGATCGGAGTTGCTGTTCCAACAGAAACCACAGATGCTCGATGGGATTGATGTCTGGGAAATTTGTAATTCGCCAGAGCAATACTTGGAAGTCTTCCTCATGTTCCGCGAACCAGTCTCGAACAATCCGGGCGGTGTGGCATGGCGCATTATCTTGCTGAAAGACGGCACTGCCAGAGGGGAAGACCATTGCCATGAAAGGGTGTACTTGGTCAGCAATGATGTTTACGTTTGTTTGTTTGTTTGTGTTTGAGTTGCCTGAGTGGGGCCTGGAGTTTCCTCCATTAGCTGCTTCATGTCTTCTTGTTTATAGGACTTCTTTCTAACCGGTAACTTAGCTAGTGGGGCAGAGACACGAGGTCTTCGCCCCCATTCACACCCCTGCCACGAGGAGGCGTGCCGGGTTCTACTATCATCTGGCTGAGTGTCCCTGAGAGATTCAGGAGTACTCAATTTGGGGGGAAGTAAGGAAGAGTGATAGAAAGGGAGCAAATCCAAGAGTAGGACCGCCCTAAGAAGAAGTGATGAGAGTTTTAGTAATAATAAAATATCTCTCACTCAGGGTGGTGTGAGAGAGAGAGAGAGAGAGAGAGCAAAGTTTGTTGTCTTCAGTCAGGGTCAAGGTTGGTAGTTATTTGTCAAATCCGGTTGTCCTCTCTCCTAATGGCCTCTCTTCTCTAAAAGGCCTTAGGCTCGAAGGTGTTGAATGCCTTGAAATTGTCCTCGCTTTTTTGTGAGCTTTGCTTTGTCAATTGGTGGTGTGGAGTCTACTAAGGAGGAGAACTACTGCATTAGATCCTGGTAACAATGACAATCGTTGAGTATATGGTCAGCAGTTTCAGGCTAGCCGCAATGACATTGTGGTGTTTCTGTTGGGCCCAGTTGGTATAGTTTGGCGTTTATACTGCCATGGCCCGTAATTAGGAAGGAGGCGTATAGGCCTGGCGCTAGCCATAATTTTCCTTCTTGATTAGCTCTTCCACGTTCGGGATGTGTTATCTTGTTGTTGCCCCATTTTCCGTGATTGTCCAGGTGTTTTGCCATTTCTCCCTCATGACAATCCTTATTCTTGCTATTTCCGTTTTCTTTTCAGCCTGCAATTCAACAGTGATGTCATCAATAGTCGTGGGTGTTCCTTTGTTTATTCTGTACTTCAGGTATTTGAATTGCACCTCTAGATTTGCTGACATTTTCTCTAGTAGAGCTTGTAACGCCATTGTTGAAGTTGTTTGGCATGCCCTTGACATGGTTAAGAGTGCCAATCTTTGTGCCTGTTCCAGATGTTTCGTTATTATCACCTTGTTTGATCTATCCCCACACACCTGCTCCGTAAGTAAAAATAGAAAGGAAACCACAGTTATAATATAACTTTAGCGTGTGGACTTTTAGGCCCCATCCTCTTCTGGTTATTTGCTTGAGGACCATCAGGAAGGTCTCTTGGTCTTCTCTTTTAAGTATTTCGTGTGTGGAAGGAAGCTGAGTGTCTCATCCACCATGGCGCCTAGGTATCTAGTTGTTTGTGTATATTTGATCCTTTGATCTGTACTTGACGAGTGGTGGGCGCTCTCTATCGAGTTTCCCCTTGATCAGCATTTGCGTCGTTTTTTTCGTGGATACGTTCAATTTGTGTTTATCGGCCAATATACAAGCTCTTCTATGACTTGGTTTGCATTATTTTCTATCTCCCTCCTGGAGTTGCCGGCCGTGAGAATAGTGAGGTCGTCTGTGTAAGCTATTAATTTTGTTGATTGGAAGGTCTTATGTAACCAGGTGTCGAAAACAAGGTTCCAACAGAGTGGTCCCAGGACTGAGCCTTTTGGGCATCCCCTTGTGATTTTTCTTCTGATTTCCTGAACACCGCTCCGAACCATCATCTCCCGATCACATAAGTAATCAGAAAGCAAGGAGAAAAGCGGAGCAGAAATGGCGGCTTCCCTGAACCTCGCGAGGGCACTCTGCCACCACAGTGTGTGAAAGGCCCCCCCCCACAAAGTCCACGAAGATGGCTAGGAGATACTTGCTGTTAGAGTTATCTCTTGAGGCAATCAATTCCGAGATAGAGTCTTCTGTGCTGCACCCGAGGGTGAATCCATAATGCTTTTATGAGTGTAGGCCTTTTGTTTTATAGGTGTGAATTAATCTGGCTGCAATGACCTTTTCCAGAATGCCCATGACCAGGAGGAGGGCGATCGGACGGTATGAAGTAGGGTCTTGCTCAAGTTTGTCGGGACTTTTCAGAATGATTTTGAGGTTTTCCAGCTTCCGTGTCCTGGGGAAGGTGCCAGAAAGGAGACAAGAGTAGAGAGAATTTTGGATGGCACGGGGGGGCACTTTCCACGCCCTCTTCAGGACTTCCACCTCTAAGGCGTCATGTCCCGGGCATTTTCCATTCCTCATAATGGCTTGGCCTATCTCCTCCAAGGTGAATGGTAGTTCCTCTGGGGTTTTGTCTTCTCATTTATTTTTGGTGTGATGTCTCTTCATGATCCAGGTCTTGATAGGTGATCGTGTCCAAGATCACATTGATGGTTTCTGCCCAGTCATTTGTGGAGGTATTTCCCTGGACGTCCATGGTAGCATATATTTCCTGTGAGGGGGATCTTGCTGTTGAGCAGTTTATAGACTAGATCCCATGGATCTGTGTTTCCTTTCGTTTTGATTAGCCTTTCCCAGGCTGCTTTTTTCTGTTGTTGTATGATTTGATGGTAGCGTCTTCTCACCTGTCTGTACCTGTCCTGCAAGTTATTGAGTTCGTCGTGTGGCCTAGTTGTTACTCGTCGAGCTCTTTGATACTCCCTTCTTGTTTTCCTGCATTGTTTCAAATCAGTGAGGGTCACCGTCCACTAAGGGACGTGATACTTTTTTCTTTTTCTCAGTTTCATTGATGCTTTGCATGCTTTGGTAATCTTATCTTGTAATTCCAGTATGTGTTGTTAGGTGTTCAGAGTCTGTAGGGTAATTACTTGTTACCTGTTAATTCCTCCCTAAAGGAGGAATTAACAGGGTAACAGTATCAAATTTCTCCCAGTTTGCTGTTTTTGTTTGGAATCTGTATTGATCCTTGTGGTCTGTTCTTGTATGCCTTGTCTGCTGAAGTACAGAGAAGGTTATGGCATTGTAGCCGCTTGTTGAGATTGCTAGTTGTACCTTCCAGTTTTGCACCTTCTGTCCCACAGCTGGGGTAGCTAAGGAGACATCAATGTATGAGGTACCACACGGCGTGACACAGGTTGGGAGGCAGTGTCCTTGTGTATTGAGCACTGCAGTCCTGTGCGTGAGAATGATTTCTTCTATGCTGTCCTTTTTCATCTGTTTTCGGACTGTTCCAGAGAGTCCAGTTAGCATTGACATCAGCCAGAATAAGGACGCTTTTGTTCCTAAGCTTGTTGAGTTCTACCTCCAACTAGTCAGCATATGGCTGTATTGGATTAGCGGTTAGGTAGGTTGTAGACGTCAGGGTGCCCGGCACATGGATGACTGGACCTAGGGTATTCCAGCAGAACATCGTCCAAAGCATGAAACCCCCGCCACTGGCTTGTTTTCGTCCCACAGTGCATTCAGGCGCCATCACTTCTCCAGGTAAAAGATGCACACGTACCTGGCCGTCCACATGGTGCAACAGGAAACGTGATTCATCGGACCAGACGACCATCTTCCACTCACTGAAGGTCCAGTTTCGATGCTCGCGTGCCCATTGTAGGCGCTGTCGCCGGTGAACCGGGGTTAAAACTATTATATTTAGGCCACCCGAATAATCAAATCCATCTGCCGTACTGCGTGTCTTATGTCTGTTAATGGCGTGTATTCTATGGTCGATTTATCTGTTTTGCTGGATGAAAAACCCCAGATTCTAGGGTAAAACCTTGCTATCTACGCCCGAGACCCACAACTCAGCCATGGAGTGAAAAAAGCCCATTAAAGTTCCTCGCGTCATCGACGAGATTCGAACCTGGGTCTTTTCCACCCTGTGTGGGGAGGACAGTGACAATACCACTCTGCTACCCACGCAGACGAGACGGTGAACCGTCCTTAGCATGGACACCTGGAGCGGCCTGCGGCTATGCAGCCCCATTTTCAGCAGAGTTCGATGTACTGTGTGTTGTCACACATTACTTCCGTCACCAGCATTCCAATTACCGGCACGTTGCGCCACAGTCGCCCTTCTATTGCCACATACCATCCAAAAGAGCCTTCGCTCACCTCGAGCATCGATGAGCCGTGGTCATCCATTGTCTTGCTAGCGGTTCGTGGGTTCCCCTTCTCAGACCACTTTTGGTAGTTACTAAGCACGGCTGACCGTGAGTATCCCACCAGCCGTGCCGTTTCAGATATGCTCTGACCCAGTCGTCTGGCCATTACAATTTGGCCTTTGTCAAACTCGCTCAAGTCCGCTGCCTTTCCTATCTGAAGGACAAGAGTAACACTGATTAACTGAGCTCTGTATCAGGTGTTTTTTATACCGTGTCCCAACCCACCCACGTGCCATAGTTCACCTGCAGTTGCTTCGATTTGCATAATGACTCGCTGGTCATAATATTTTGGCTCATCGATGTAAAAGACTACTGTACAATTTGGAACAGTGTCACATTAGTTTTATTAATTCTTTTATCCACAGCAGTTACTTGCTCTTAAGGGCAAGTAATCCACAGCAGTAACTTGCTCTTACGAGCAAGTAACTGCTGTGGGTAAAAGAATGGTTAAGTGCAAGGAAACAGAGTGTAGTTATCAGTGGACACTGCTCTTCATAGACTAATGTTATTAGTCCATGAAGGAACATGCTTCCATCTGTTGTTGCGGAAGTAGATATAGTATTAAATAAATTCAAGGAAAAACTAGACAAACTACTGGAAGGAATGGATAAGTGAAAAGGGACGTTTTTTTATTTATTATTATTATTGATGCTGTATAAGCTTTTTTTCTTGCAAATTTGCAATTACTAGTACTAATACTATAGTGTGATTTAGTTTAAATTATACCGGTGGTAAAAATAAATAAATAAAACTTAAATAAATAAATAAAAAAGAAAAACTTCATGTCTGATAACTGACTAACGCCATTTAAAATTATGATCTGTTCCCCCTTACTCCCTTAAAGAGTTTTACCAGGAAAAATATATTTATTTTTGCGAAAACTGTTCTTCATTTCCTGAAACACGCACACGCAAAGTCATGCTCGCACAGTGGCGAACCCAGAATATTTTAAAAGTGGATGCTTAAGAAGTGTTCGGGGAATCATTAAGCTTTAATCATCATGTAGCAGTAAAAAAAAAAAAAAAATCACATTATTGTGATCATAAGGGCAGGGGCTCTAGCTCCTTTAGCCCCTACCTGGCACCGGCACTGCACCCCCCCCCCACACACATAGATAGAAATAAACGTTTGGCATTGTTCTGTAGGGTCTTTACTTAACATTTATTTTTCATGAATTATATAACTTTTGTGGTTTGGATATTGTTATGCAATTTCATTGGCAGCATTCAATCTAAAAGTTACAATTAGATTCCGAATGTTTCCAATACTTCACAGGCCTCATTAGTTTAAGAAACGATTCCTGTTTCCGGTTGACGTTAAGACTTAATTCCTTTCTGGACGGGAGCAACTTTTATGGGCTTCTTTTTTTTGTTTTTGTTTTCCAAATAGCAGCCGATTTTTTGTCCAGTTAAACAGCATAATCGACCCTAGAAACTATGAAGTTTACAGGCATTATATAGTGGCTATAGTTTTCTCTGAGCAAAATCTAAACAGTCTTCCAAACCAACTTTATGCATAGAAAAGAATTCAGGCTGATATGTTCTCGCACATCAACACATTAGTGTCATTAATATTACGATGGCATTTAGGTTGATTATTAACTAGCTTTTATACACTGGTGTGCAAAACTTAAGGACCAGTCAAGTTTTCACCTGTAACTTCTCATAGGAACCGCCTGGATTTGGGAAAAGCATACCAAAGGAATCTCGTGAGGTACAGAAATGATGAAGGAAACAACACCGACACAACAATGGAAACAAAACGGTACAGAGGGACTATTCAAAAATGGCAACATAGCACTGGCTGCCATGATACAGATGCATCACTACCAAAGATGGAACAAAGGGAAGAGGTGGTCCTCAGTAGAAGATATGGCCACACCTAATGTCGATGCAGGCTTTGCACCGCTGTCCATACTTAGAACAATGTTGTTGATAAGTTCTTGCAGTAACATCGTCCATTCCTCTGTCAACGCAATTCAACTGGTGAACATTTTCTGGTGGGTGTGGATGTGCCGCTAGGCGTCTCCCCAGAGCGTCCCATATGTGTTCGATGGGATTTAGATCGGCGGGGGAAACGGGCAAGCCAATCCATACGAACAATGTCCTCACTTTCCAAAAGCATATCAACAGCTGCAGTGCGATGGGGTGTAGCGTTATCATCCATAAACACGAATTGGGGGCTAATGGCACCTCGGAACAGACGCAGATGGGGAAGGATTACCTCACTACAGTAGCGTGCACTGGTTACAGTATCGCCTTCCAGTATCTGAAGTTGTGTACGTCCATCCAAGATAACGCCTCGCCAGACGAGAACACCTCGACCGCCATATCGATCCCTTTCAGTGATGTTTGCGGGGTGATACCATGTGCCAATCTCTCGCCAGATTAGCTGCCATCCAGAATCGTTGCTGAGACTGAATCTAGTCTCATCAGTAAAGAGTACCTTACCCCACTGCTCTGCTGTCCAGTTCTTGTGTTCGATGCACTACTGTTAATGGTGTCTCCGATGGGCAGGTGTTAAAGGGACACAGCGCACTGGCCGTCGGGCAAACAGTCCACCTTTGTGGAGTCGCCCGGCCACAGTAAACCGTGATATCCTGCGTCCTATGTAGCTGGTTTTCACTGGATCCCGCTGTCTGGTGTCGGACCCCCTTGGCCTGATTGAGTATATAGCGGTCATCATTGGGTGTTGTTTTTCGTGAACGACCACCACTGGTCGTTCGAACAGCTGTACCTGTCATTCTGAAGGCTCACCACGCACGTGAGACGATGCTATGGGCGATACTGAACTCTGCAGGCACACTCCTCACACATCGACCTTCCTCGAACTTCCCAATTATTCGACCCTGGATAAAGTCATCCAGATATTGTCCATTGGCCATTTCGTCGTCTGTAGCACTGTATAAAACCAATCGAACAAATTGGCTTCAGTGTAAAGAATATGAAAAATAAATGTATACCATTCTATATTTCCGGGAAACAGAAATAATTATAACAATTATTATTAAATAAATGAAACTATACTTATAATATTAATTAATAATTTAAATTCATTTTAATATTAATCTGATTATTAAAAATAAAATAATTATTGAATTCAGATCTCAGACGGTGATATGTCGATTGAACTGCCCTGGAAAAAGAAAAAAAGGATATGAGAAAGTTAAATTGCGAAATGTCCTGTAACAATCGTGCTCACCATTCGGTAATTTGCACATAACTGCTGAACTGCTGCTTGCCCTCTCATCACGATTCAAATTTTTTCATGTGCACCAGCTTTCTACTGAACTGCTGCAGTAATGCAAATCGCCACCGGCTGTTTCGTTTGATTTTGTGGTTGTAACCTTTAGAAATAGTTTTGGTCCTTAAGTTTTGCACACCAGTGTATAATACACGAGTAGAATAGTTACCATACAACAACGAATTTAATGTAATGAAACAGGCAATATTTGTTCAAATTTACTGAGGTTCTTGGGAGAAATCAGCACTGCATATGCCATATTTAACACGTCTTTCAAGATGTGCATAAAGTAGTTTGTGAACAGGTTGAATATACAGCACTTGAGTCCTCACACTGTATCCAAAGTAGATGATTATGACTCACTTGAAGTTTAAGTCAAATAGACACAAGTCACTTTTAATGACACTAATGTGACGATATGTGAGAAGACTAATGGTGTAGCTTTTCAGTCCAGTTGCGAAAACAGAAAAAATAAGGAGGGGGGAATAAATAAAAGAAAGAAAGAAAGCAAGGCATCAGGAAGCTCGTCTTGCAGTGTCACAAGAAAGGCTGTTAGTCACGACAGTTTCTTATTGCGATGTCTTGGAAAGTAATTTTCTGGCTAAAGTTACTTCTGCTGCCTTGTCGAGAGAAGATTTTTTGACACAGCTATTACATAGTTGGATCATTTATAAGGGTAAATTGCATTCGTGCTAGATTAGAAGGTTAGTATCATATACCAACCTTTCAGTTAATATAATGATAAATAAAATGTCGGTTCATTTTGTCAAGAAGTAATTGTACATTAAAGGGCATTTTTTTCTAACTTTTTGTTTCTTTTTCTCTAACGCTATGTTACTCTTGCTACAGTTGTTATACAATTTAATAAAAAGTTCTGAAGATTTCTATTTTATTTTTGTACCACATATTTAGTTAATTACGAGGGTTAATATTTTATCTCTTCAAATCTGAGCACAAAATGGCTTCAGTGTAAAGAATATGAAAAATAAATATACCATTCTATATTTCCGCGAACAGAAATAATGATAACAATTATTATTAAATAAGTGAAATTATGACTTTATTTAATTAATAATTTAAATTCATTTAAATATTAATCTGATTATTAAAAATAAAATAATTATTGAATTCAGATCTCAGATGGTGATATGTCAATTGAACTGCCCTGGAGAAATAAAAAAAGGATATGAGAAAGTTAAATTGCGAAATGAGGACCTCAGAATGATCAAATGTGTTTCCGAACAAAATCATGGTTATGAATGTAGTAATATTACTTAGGAGATGTAAAACTTAGGAGATGTAAGTACAGGGTTGTTAAATCACAACACAAAAGTCAATTCTCAGTAATTACAAGGTTGCCATGCTTACAGAAACTGAATATTGGTGAAGTGGAAATGTATTTTCTGGAGGTTTAAATCACAATACATACGCAGTTCCATTCTGGTCTAGGTGTAACAACCAGTATGGAATCATACTGGTTTTCTCCACGGACTAAAGGAGATATGGCCCTCTCCCCCTTGCGATCAGAATGATGTTTTTTTTTTACAGTTTCGTGATGATTAAAGCTTAATGATTCTCCGAATACTGCTTTAGAATCCCTCCCTTTCAGAAAATCCTGGGACCATCACCTGACTGGCCCACGGGGGTAGCACAGTTGGTAAGGTCGCCGTCCTCCTCACACTGGGTGGAAAAGACTTGAGTTCGAGTCCTGTCGATGACGGGAGGAATTTTTATAGGCCTTTTTCACAACGTGGCCGCGTTAGTCGGTATTTGGCGGGTGTAGCATGATTTTTCTCCCCGAAACTCGGGTTTTTCTTCCTGCAAACAGAAAATCGACCTCAGAACAGAAGCAGTTTACAGACAATATACACGGAGCAATAGTGCCTTAGTCGCTGATGCTCCTAAAAACCCTATTATTGCTATTACTACAACCTGACTACATCAGCCTAACTGTGAATAGCAATGGAAATTTGTGATATTGTAGGATTGCTTTTCATGGCATGGCATTGGACTGCTGATTTTTATTGATGGTGCACTAAATGGATAATCTACAGGTTTTCAAGATACTGCTGTGCTTCCTACTTAGACAGACTTTTGCAGTGGAAGGGAAATTCATGTTTCAGCTGCACAGTGCTTCCTTCCATAAAGCACAATGTGCTATAACTTTGAACAGAACAATGGGTTACCACCAGGGGTGACAAAGGGGGATAGACGGGTGAACTTTCTTGGAGCTGGACATCTTATAGGGGTATCGAAATTGAAGTCCAAGCCCCTTGTGAGGAAAGGCGAGCTGGCCTGCTAAATCCTGTTGGTTCCAGGACCAATGCTTGCTTTCCATGGCATGACAAACCCAGAGGTGTAGTCATACTCCATTGAGCATTCATGAAACGAACTGGAGAGGCGTGTGCAAAATCGACCAGGGAAGCCTACTGCATACACATAGTGTTAGAAAAAGATTTCCTGCGTGAGAAATGGAGAAGTATTTCTACAGAAACATGTCAAAAATTGGCGGGATGTTTGCAGGGCTAGATTTACATATAAGTTAAAAAGGTTACAGCTTAAGACCTCTCATTATAAGGGACTTCACTCCATCTTAAAAAAAAAAATCCTTTTTTTAATATTGTCACAGATGAGCCGTAAGCATCATACAAAATTATGATAATTTTTGACTTTTTATGGTTTTGACTGTGATCGTTAACCACTAATCGGTTGATAGCGAGGGTACAATTTTTCTCAGCCTGGTCTATGCTTGTTAAAGGAGAGGCTGCTTCGACGGGGATGGGATACACTTAAATAGAAAGGGTGCAAGCATATTTGCTGAGGCTATCGAGGCAGAGTTAGGTGGGTCGGAAAACTACTAGCTTGGGGGGATACACGGACTAATAGATTAACAGTAGCCGCTGGCAGAGGTGAAAAGTAATTCTTGCAATGCTTCTATTGAAATGAGCAGCAGCAGTAGCCTGGAAAACAAGGTGCAGGGGATTCCAGAGACTGCTGGGAGTCATTGTAGAACAACTAAATACATGGGCTGTGTTAGGGTAGCTAAGAATAGAAACAGGTGCATGCATACCTGTGTGTACACCAATGCTAAGAGTTGGGTAAATAAATTTGATGAATTTGAGGTGTTGATCAAAACTTCAAAGGCAGGTATTGTTGGGATAACAGAGACGTGGTATCACACATATATAAGGAATGCAGAACTGGAATTTGGGGATTACAATGTGTACAGAATGGATAGACAGAATAGGTAGGGAGGAGGGGTTATGCTATTAGTTAAGAAACATAAGATCCAAGGAAGTACAGCTAGTCAACTAGACAGTGCAGTGTCGAGTCAGTTTGGTGTGACATAAGCACTGGGAAAGCAAAATGAGAGTAAGAGTGTGTTATAGGCCTAATGACTCTGATGAGTATAATAAACAACTGTACAGAGAAATAAAGCGCGCTGGTAAATCAGAGTGTCTTATAATGGGGGATTTTAATTTCCCAGATATTGACTGGAATTTGTGGGTTGGTCACTCACACACTAGCACGGCTTTTGTGGATTTATTCGATGATTGTTTTCTACAGCAGCATGTTCGGGAGGCAACTAGAGGGAGTAATACTCTTGATCTGATTATCAGTAGTGATTCTTCATGCATTAAGAATCTGCAGATAAAGGAACCACTAGGGGGTGGCAGTGATCACAGTGTGCTGAAGTGGTATTTATTCAAAGAGGTAACTGTCATCAGGGGTAAAGGGAAGGGTTTTTCTTTCGTAAAGGTGACTACGGTAGTCTGAGACAGTATTTAAATTCTATACGGTGGGACCAACTGATGATGTTACCAACAGCAAATTCAAAATGGGAAGCATTCAAAGAATTAATCTTGCAAGCTACTAGGCTTTTCATACCAACCAAGAAATATGTTCAAGATTTAGGCCTAAATAGATGTCAGATGAACTAATTAGACATGTGGCAGAGAAGAAAAATGCATGGGATACATATAAATTAACAGCAGGTGACACGGAAGCCTATGATAAATATAAGCTGGTCTGTAACCAAGTCACAAAGGAGGTTAGACAGGCAAAGGCAGATTACGACAAATCTTTGGCAAAGGGTGCAAAGAAAAACAGCAAAGAGTTCTTTACTTATGTAAACTCTAGAAGGCAGGGGATGAATCAGATTGGTCCACTTGATATCGGTGGTTCAACTGTTGATGATCCTGCTCAGTTAGCTAACAAACTAAATGAATATTTTGCATCTACATTCACACAGGCGTTATTCAGGGAGGGGAATGCCAGAGGTATATTAAACTCTGGTAGTAAGCTAGATAATCTCGTAATAACTGAGAGTGAACTGGAGGAGAAATTGTTGAAGATAAGAAAGGCACCTGGGGTGGATGGAATCTATCCAGTTATATTAAAGGAGGCAGCAAAGGAACTAAGTAAAATGAGCTATAATTACGAGAGCTTCCTTGGACTCAGGGGAGGCACCCATGGTCTAGTGAAGTGCAAATGTGACCCCAATCAACAAAGGAGGGTGAAAGGGAGACAGAGGTAATTACAGACCTGTCAGTTTAACTTCTGTTCCAAGGAAATTAATGGAGGCACTGGTTAAAGAAGCATTGCAGGATCATCTAGAGAAGACTTCAGTTATAGTTCGGACACAGCATGTGTTTATTAAGGGGAAGTCTTGTCTGAGAAATTGGATACTGTGATGTGGTCACAACGGAGCTGGATGCAAAGAATAATTTTGATATCATATATTTGGATCTTAGAAAGGCCTTTGATACTGTTGCACACGAAAGACTGCTGCAGAAATTGGAGCAGTGTGACATTGGAGGCAAATTGCTGCTATGGATAAAGGGGTGGTTGAGTGGAAGAAGACAGAGAGTGGTAATCAATGGACACTGCTCTTCGTGGACTAATGTTATTAGTGGAGTCCCAGGGTTTCGTGGGTCCGTTGTTGTTTGCTGTATTCTTATTAATGGTATTGATGATGGTATATCAGTCTTAATGTCCAAGTTTGCAGACGATACGAAGGTCGGCAGGGTTGTTAATGACAGTAATGACAGTACGCTGCTTCAACAGAATCTAGAAAAGTTGAGCAGGTTGGCTGAGATATCGCAACTGAAGTTTAACAATGACAAATGTAAAGTTCTGCATATGGGAAGCAGCAACCCCAGAGTAACGTATCAACTGTGTGGTGCTACACTGACAGTGGTAGTGAGTGAGAAGGACCTGAGGGTAATTGTTCAGGCAGTTTTGAAGTTTTCTGAGCAGTGCAGACGGTCTGCAAGTGTAGCTCATGGTGTTTTGTCAATGATATACAGGAATTTTTCTACCAGAGATAAGGAGGTGATTATCCCCTTTTATAAGGCAATAGTCAGGCTACACCTTGGGTAATGTATACAGGTCTGGAAGCCTCATTTTAAGAAGGATGTAGAGCTGCTAGAACAAGTACGGATATTATTATTATTATTATTATTATTATTATTATTAGCCACATGGTATTAGCCACATGGAAAGGCTTAAGTTTTGCAAATTACAGTGTCTGGAGACTAGGCACCAGCGAGGTGATCTGATAGAGGTGTATAAAGCCTTGAATGGTTTAAGCATGCTCAATGCTGATGGGATTCTTCCTCTAGCTCAGAAAAATCACCTGAGAGGGCATAAATTCAAATTGAGGAAAGACAGATGTAGGATAGACGTGCGGAAATTTGCCTTTAGCCAGCGGGTGGTTGGTTGGTGGAACAGACTTCCATCCCTTGTGGTGGAGGTTGATAGCCTAAATAAGTTTAAGGCTCAGCTGGACAGGTATTTTGAACGAACAGAGGGGTGAAGTGGAAGTGGTTTTTTTTTTTTTTTTTTTTTTTTTTTGGCTGATGCTGCATAAGCTTGCTTTCTTGCATCAAATGCCTCTACTAATGCTAATGCTAAAAAAGGAAGCCTGAGGCTTATGCTGCACCAGCCAAAAAAAAAATTCCCGAGTTACCCTGAGAGAGAGAGAGAGAGAGAGAGAGAGAGAGAGAGAGAGAGAGAGAGAGAGAGAGAAGTAGAAAGGAACCACCAAGAAAGAGAAGAATGATGATATCCAGCTCAGGACCCTGGGTTTACCAAGCCCATACTCACCAGATGTGAGCGCAACGTGACGTGAATGGAACAAAGGGTTGCTGTTATGAAGATAGGCTTAAGTTTTGCAAATTAGTGTCTGGAGACTAGGCACCTGCGAGGTGATCTGATTGAGGTGTATAAAGCTTTGAATGGTTTGAGCATGCTCAGTACTGATGGGATTCTTCCTCTTGCTCAGAATAATCGCCTGAGAAGGCATAAATTCAAATTGAGGAAAGACAGTTGTAGGATAAATGTGCGGAAGTTTGCCTTTAGCCAGCGGGTGGTTGATTGGTGGAACAACCTTCTATCTGTCGTTGTCAAAGTTGATTGCTTGAATAGATTTAAGGCAGAACTAGACAAACATTTGGAGCGAGTGGATGGGAGAAATGAGAAGGATATGTTTTTTATATATATATTTTTGGTTGATGCTATATAAGCTTGCTTTCTTGCACCACGTGCCTTTGCTAATGCTAAAGTGGCTCGCTTGCGGACAACAACGACAGTATGGGGAGTAGAATGAGAACTTTCTGCTGTTTACCGATTTTTATCCGTTATCTATTTTTCTTTACAATAAAAAACCCAAAGAATAATAATATACATATATATAATTTATAGGTTATAATTTTCATTTATATTATTTAATTTTGTTGTTTATTTAACATAAAGAATTCTTCACATATATAAATGCCAAGAAGAGCAGGACAAACCAGATCGGACCTTTATGTAAGGGAAAGGGGATAGTAATAAATACACCAGCTGCCGTTGCAGATGAACTCAACAGTTATTTTGCATCGATATTACAAATGAAAAGCCTTTTGTGGCAAAGGGAAATTGTGGGAGCGAAGTTAAAAAATATGTAATTAATGATATTGAAATTTCGCAAGATTATTTAATGAAAAAACTTTCGAGCCTACAGACCAGTAAGGCTCCTGGAGTTGATGGAATATACCCTATAATCTTAAGAGAGGCGGCAAGCGAGTGCATTGAACCATTGAGGCTAATTATGCGAGTATCATTAGACTCTGGGGAGATTCCCCTGGATTGGAAAAGTGCAAATGTATCTCCCATACATAAGGGTGGCTCTAAAAGTGAAGTTGGAAATTATCGACCTGTCAGTCTGACTTCAGTAGTAGGGAAAATCATGGAGGCAATGATCAAGGGTGGAATTCAGGATCATTTGGATCGAATTGAAATTCTCAAGGATACTCAGCATGGTTTCGTAAAGGGAAAATCCTGTTTAACAAATCTGGTTCGCTATTTCGAAAGGGTCACTCACGAGCTGGATTTAGGGAATAATTTCGACATTGTTTATTTAGATTTCAGCAAAGCTTTTGACTCAGTCCCACATGAGCGGTTGCTTTATAAGCTGGAACAGGTTGGAATCACTGGGAAAATCCTTAGATGGATAGAAGGATGGCTTCAGGGCAGGAGGCAGAGGGTTGTGATAAATGGCTATTCCTCAGATTGGGTTGATGTAAGAAGTGGGGTTCCCCAAGGATCAGTATTAGGACCACTGTTGTTTTTAATTTTCATAAACGACATTGATGAAGGGATAGAGGGCGTGATGTCTAAATTTGCAGATGATGTTAAAATTGGGAGAGTAGTTAATGATCACTGTCAAGCTGAGCTTCTTCAGAGAGACCTAGATAGACTTCAGGAATGGTCAGAAAAATGGCAGCTGTGCTTTAATCCAACAAAGTGTAAGGTATTACACCTGGGAAACAGTAATCCCAAAAAAACTTATTCACTTGGTGGAGTTCAACTAAAGCCAGTACTGGAGGAAAGGGACTTGGGTGTTACGATACGGTCAGACATGAAATTCTCTGAGCATTATAAACAGGTTGCAAGGAAGGCCCATGGTGTTCTATCAATGATCTATCGAACTTTTGCAAGTAGAGATAGGGACGTGATAATCCCATTATATAAGGCTTATGTTAGACCACACTTGGAACACTGTGTTCAAGTATGGAGACCGCACCTGAAGAAAGACATCGAGCTTCTTGAAAGGGTGCAAAGAAGGGTAACTCGCCTGGTGAGATCGGCAAAAGGGCGTCCTTATGAAGAAAGACTTCGAATATGTGGGTTGCAGAGTTTGGAAACTAGACACCTTAGAGGAGATTTGATTGAGGTGTTTAAGGCTCTGAGAGGCATCAGTAAAATGAATGAGGACAAAATTTTCAAGATTATAAATAATGCTAGAACTAGGGGACATAAATTCAAGTTACGGGGGTAAATGTTTAGACTGGACTGCAGGAAGTTCTATTTTAGCCAGCGAGTTATAAATTACTGGAATAAGTTGCCTTCATGGGTGGTAGAGGCCGACAGTTTGGGGAAATTCAAAGGTCATCTGGATAGTACTTTCGGGTAAGGGAAGCACATAGGATGATAGGTTTAATTTCCTTTTTATTTATTTTTTATTTTATTAATTATTATTATTTAGTTATTTATTTTTATTTTTTTGTTTTTATCATTGTTTTGTTCGGATTTATTTTTTTTAATTTTTTTTTTTTTTTTTTTTTTTTTGGCTGGTGCAGCATAAGCCATAGGCTTTCTTGCACCATGCGGCCGTTACTAATACTAATACTAATACTAATAAGTTAATAAAAAATATGCAAAAATGTAACTTGCCAACTTGCCTTTTTATAATACATATTGCATATCAGTTGAAACCTGGGTAAAGATTTAATACTCGGTGCACCCTTCAAAATGGCGGCGAGGAGAAGAGGGGGGAAAGCAGTGATTGACGGATTGTGACTCCGCCCACTCACTGCGTTCCCGCTATTCTCCTCGGCAAACGGTACTAGGTGACACGCGGGTGGCACAGCAACAAATACGGCCGCTGAAAACAGGATAAATCCAATAATTTCAAAAGTTCAAGTTACAAAAATACGGTTTTCGTGGATCACAAAATATCACGTGACATTTGAATAAGTCGGATACAACCGAAAAGAAAAAAAAAAAAGGGGGAAAGGTAATTTTCGCGAAAGAAAAGGAACGACAAATGAACAATTATTAAAAATAAAACAAACAAAAATGCACGTTTTTCCAAGCTATAGCTTACAATCTAAGCTATAATTTTAGGGCAATTATTTTTAGCGCAAATAGGGGGATCATTATTATTTTTTTTTTCTGGGGGCTCTGCCCCCAGACCCCCGTTTCTGTGGGGGCTTCTGCCCCCACACCCCCGATATACGTATTATTCAGCCTTTTCCAACACCAAACAAGTTTTCTTTTTTTTGTTTGTTTAAAAAAAAATTCGCACCACGTGCAACCCTTCATTCTTCTCGCCCGTACATTACTAGACGGGGATCCCAATCCCCTGCCTTTCTGGCCGGAAAAAACAAGTAATTAGTATTGTAAAAAACAAGTAATTAGTATTATTTGTAACAAAAATTAACACCACGTGCAACACTGAAAATTGCTGATGCCCGTCAACAGAAATGCTAAAATCAAAAAATTAATCACAAGCACTCTAATAATCACTGATCTAAAATCTAAAAAAAAAAAATTAACACCACGTGCAACACTGGAAAAAAAATTAACACCATGGGCAACACTGAAAATTGCTGATGCCCAACAGAAATGCTAAAACGACAGAAAACCACTCACCTCATCAATTGAATTATATTTTCAAAACAACCCAACATTTTCGAACTAATATTTCGCAGGAAAAAAAAAAATCACCCAATACAACAGACACCCATCTCAACCATGGGAAACCAAAGAGTAAGTCACTAACAATCGAATACGCAAATTGAGGGTTTTTTTTTTTTTTTTTCTGGGGGGCTCTGCCCCCCAGACCCCCCCCCGTTTCTGTGGGGATGTATTATTCAGGACGAATAATATACGTATTATTCAGCCTTTTCCAAAATCAAACAACTTTTCTTTTTTTGCTTTATAATTACGCATCGATAAAATTAAATAATATGCTAATCAAGTATTAACACCACGTGACACTTCTAACAGCGAAATTCATAACACGGGTGACACGCACGGCGTGGCACGCGTGCCAGATGTTTCCGTATGTTCAGGAGAACACGTGACACTGGGCGGAGTCAGCACCCGTCAATCACTGCCGTGTCGGCGAGTATAGAGAGGGTGCACCGAGTACTAAATCTTAGCCGAAACCTGTTTAATTGCACAGCCCATTTAATTTATTTTCAATTTAAAATTTTTTTACTTATTGTTATTTGATGGAGCGGGAAGGGGCTCATACGTATTAACTTAGTGATTCAATTTAAATTCCGGCCCTGTATGTTTGTCTTTTACACTGTTGCTCACAGAGTAATATTACTGTGTGCTGTTGGTTAGTAATGGGCTGAAGGTGGGCCTATATCATATTAAAATTATTTTAGTCACTTTTATTTTTATTATTATTTATTTATTTATTAATATTATTTTTATTATATTTAGTCACTTTTATGAATGTCTTTTGGTGTTCCAATATTTTTGATAATGCTATTTATGAATATTTGGATTACTACTTTGATACTTACTGGATTAGTGCAGGATGAAAAACGAGAGTTTAAATTAGCGAACTGTAAATTTTAATACAAACAACATTCATTCAGCAATTTACAAAACATCAGCTTGCTACTTAGTCCGGAAGTGCATAACGAATGTTGTTTATTGTATTTTGTGGAGTTTAATTACTAATACCGATAACGTTGATCACTAATATAATTTTTATGCAGTAGAGTGTTTGTTTTGTGTACTACAGTAGACTTCCCATCAGGAGCCGGTCCCAGGGAATCATTAAGCATTAAAAACAGATAGCAGTGAGAAAAAACAGAGAAAAGAAATCACATTATATTGATTATGGGGGGTAACTTCTTTAGCCCCACTTGGGACTGTCCTCTTGCTGCTGATTGTCCTTGGGTGATGGGAATAAATTTATGCAGATAAGCAAAATCCCGGATAATCAGAAAAATGAAAGAAAAACCTGTTTATGTGGCAAAAACTAAATTTGTTTACATAATTCTGGATCCATATAAAAGCATACTACAGCATAAGAAGATTTGATATAACATTTAATGTAAAAATATTGTTTTTTTTAAAAGAAAAAAATTGTCTCCTTTTTTTCCCCCCTTGGCTATACGGGCATAAATTCAAATTGAGGAAGGATAGTGTGCAGGATATATGTGTGGAAGTTTGCTTTCAGTCAGTGGTGGTCAATTGTTGGAATAAACTTCCATTTGTTGTTATGAAAGTGGGTAGTTTGAATAAATTCAAGGAAGAACTAGACAAATTATTGGATGGGATAGACAGGTGATGTGATATTTTTTATTATTATTTTTTTTTGGCTGATGCTTTATAAGTTTGCTTTCTTGCATGGTTTGTCACCACTAATACTAATTATGATTTGTGTATGTATTTTGAATTGTACCAGTCCTCCATTCCACTGATTTTTAGGGGAAAATGAAGGATAAATATACTAGTAAATAGGATACAAAATGGGTTATGCTGATGTAAAACAACTAAAGTAAAATCATATTGGGGCCACTCAAAAACTAATTCATAATGGGTTATGCTGATGTAAAACAACTAAAGTAAAATCATATTGGGGCCACTCAAAAACTAATTCATCTGCCCATGTGTGTTATATCTGTAAATTGTATATGTTCTCTGACTTTCTAGAAGAAAAAATTGTTATCCACACCTGAGACCAACTAACTTAGCCACGGATTGAAAAAAAGCCCATAAAAGTTACATCATTGATGAGATTCGAACCCGGGTCTTTACCACCTGGTATGGGGAGGGTGGTGATTATAACCACTGTGCTACTCATGCAGATGCAAAATAACAAATGGAACTGCCACTATTAGCTAGCTAGAAGTTTATTATTATTATTATTATTATTAGTAGTAGTAGTAGTAGTAATAGTAGTAGTAGTAGTAGTAGCCATATGGTGCAAGGAAGCGTGAGGCTTATGTTGCACCAGCCAAAAAAACAAAAATTCCCGAGTTACCCTGAGAGAGTCAGAAGTAGAAAGGAATCACCAAGAAAGAGAAGAATGATGATATCCAACTCAGAACCCTGGATTTGCCAAGCCCATACTCACCAGATGTCAGCCCCTGGGGGTTGAAGTACTATCAGATTTAGGCATAAGCCAGATAAACCATGGTTTGGGGCTTCACTATCCAAGGGGCCCTTGCTATTTCATTCTGTGAAAATAAAAATCTATAATTACATATTTTAGAGTCCTTTCTCTTACTTTGGCTCAGGACCTCATTATATCGAAAACTGACCCTGGCTGGATATAAAGATCAAATTAGTAGTAGTAGTAGTGGCACCTGATGCAAGAAAGCAAGTGTAGGAGCTTATGCAGCATCAGCCAAAAAAAAAAAAAAAATCACACCATTCCCTCCAAATGCCTGTCCAGTTCCTCCTTAAATTTATTTAACCTATCAACTTCCACAACGACAGATGGAAGTTTGTTCCAGCAATTAACCACCCGCTGGCTAAAGGCAAATTTCCGCACATCTATTCTACATCTGTCCTTTCTTAATTTGAACTTATGTCCCCGTAGGTTCATAATCTGAACAAGAGGAAGGATCCCATCAGAATTCAGCGTGCTCAACCCATTCAAGGCCTTATAGACCTCAATCAGATCACCGCACAGGTGCCTAGTCTCCAGCCACTGCAATTTGCAGAACTTAAGCCTCTCTTGGTAAGAGAATCCCTTCATTCCCCTCACCAATCGTGTTGCTCTTCTCTGTACACGTTCAAGCAAATCTACATCCTTCCTAAAATGAGGCCTCCAGACCTGTACGCAGTACTCAAGGCGTGGCCTGACCATTGCCTTATACAGAGGGACAATCACCTCCTTTTCCCTGCTAGCAAAATTCCTATATATCATTGACAAAACCCCATGACCCGCCCTAGCAGCCTGTCTGCATTGCTCAGAAAACTTCATATCTGACTGCACAATTACTCCCAGGTCTTTTTCATTTTCTACCACCTTAAGTGTAGTACCACACAGTTGGTACGTTTCTCTGGGGTTACTTCTACCCATATGCAGTACTTTGCATTTGTCAAGGTTGAACTTCAGTTGCCACTTCTTAGCCCATCTGCCCAAATTATCTAGATCCTGTTGCAGTAGCACACTGCCATTACTGTCATTAACAACCCTGCCAACCTTTATGTCATCTGCAAACTTCGACATTAAGCCTGATATACCTTCATCAATATCATTGATAAATACACAAAACAACAGTGGACACAACACCGAACCCTGTGGGACTCCACTAATAACATTAGTCCATGAAGAGCAGCACCCATTGATTACCACCCTCTGTCTTCTCCCACTTAACCATCCTTTTATCCATTGTAGCAACTTACCCTTAATACCATTCTGCTCCATTTTTGTACAGTAGTCTTCCATGCGCAACAGTGTCAAAAGCTTTCCTGAAATCCAAGTATATGATATCAAAATTATTTTTTGCATCCAGTTCCTTTGTGACCACATCACAATAACCAATCAAATTTGTCAGACAAGACTTTCCCTTAACAAACCCATGCTGTGTTTGAATTATTGCTGCAGTCTTGTCTAGATGATCCTGCAATGTATCTTTAACCAGTGACTCCATTATTTTACCCGGAACAGAAGTTAAACTAACTGGTCTGTAATTACTTGTGTCACCCTTCCATCCACCTTTGTGAATTGGGGACACATTTGCACATCTCCAGTCCGTGGGAACCTCCCCTGAGTCCAAGGATGCTCTCATAATTATGGCTAAGGGTTTGCTTAGTTGCTTTGCCGCCTCCTTTAAAATAACTGGATAGATCCCATCCACCCCAGGTGCCTTTCTTATGTTTAACTTCAACAATTTCTCCTCCACTTTGCTCTCAGTTATTACAAAATCATTAAGCACACTGCTACAATTTGATAACCTTCTTCCATTTTCAAACTGTAATAATTCCTCACGTGTGAATGTAGATGCAAAATACTCATTCAGTTTGTTTGCTATCTGAGCAGGATCATCAACAGTCGAACCATCAATGTCAAGTGGACCAATCAGATTCATCCCCTTCCTTTTAGAGTTTATATAAGTAAAGAAATCCTTGCTGTTTTTCTTAGCATCTTTTGCCAAAGATTTCTTGTAATCCGCCTTCGCCTGCCGAACCTCCTTTGTGACCTGATTACAGACTAGCTTATATCTGCCACAGGCTTCTGCGTCACCTGATAATTTATATGCATCCCATGCATTTTTCTTCTCTGTCACGAGTCTCATTAGTTCTCAAGATGTCTGATTCTGAATGATTACAAGGTTTTTGCTTTTTGAATTTTAAAAAATAATTATGAAACTTTCAGTGGTAAAAATAATAATATAAATAATATAATAATAAAAAGAATAAGCAGACACATACCTAGTAGAAGCCCTTGTGGGAGTCACAGTTGGTAGAATCGCCATCCTCTCCATACCAGGTGGAAAAGACCCGAGTTTGAATATTGTCAATGATTCGAGGAATATTTATGGGCTTTTTTCACAACATGGCTGAGTTAGTCTATCTCAGGCTAGTATAGTTTATCTTCTGAAAACTCAGGGTTTTTTGTCCAGTAAACTGCAGATCGACCACAGAACGCATCAGCAATTTAGGCCAATTTACAAATGGCATAAATTGCTAATGCACTTAAAATCCAACAACAACAACAACGTAGAATGTTTATTCATACTAGGGATAAGGATAGGTGCAATACATTTTGCTTATTGTTTATTTTTAATTTTTTTTATTTACCCTTATTAAAACCTCTAGCCATTTTTTAAAATTCAAACAGCTATGGCCCCATAACCATTCAGAATGAGACACATGTTTATATGTTCAGCCAGAAACACCTGGTATAAAATTATTTTAATGTAATTTTTTTATATAATTACAGTTTACATTAAATTGACAGTTTTAATGAAAGGATGCCACTTTTATAACTTAAAGACTTTTTATTATTTCTTTCTTTCGTAGGTAGAGTCCGATGAAAAGTTAAGGATAGGATTTGTAGCTTTTGATAAAAAGTTTGTGTTAAATCTACAAATGAACAAAAATCTTCTACCCAAGCATTATTTTGAAAAACATTATCATAATGGTAGCAATGTGATTAGTAAACCAATACAAAAGGTATGTGCACATTTGAATGTATATATTAAGTAAATTGCATAATTTTGAATGATATTCATTCATTCATTGAAGAATATTGTATATATCTGGTTAACAAAGAAATAGAGAGGATTATTGTGCTGGAAATTCATTTGAAACAACCTGGATATTTTATCAAAATTGAAGCATTTCATCATTAACTATATAGAAAATCCCTTATATTAGTAAACATATGTTTTTCCGATTGGAACAAACCTTCCATGGCATATGACTTTCATCTTGAGGAGCTGTTGTTAAAAGTTGGTTGCCTGGAATGTATCATGAAAAATTACACTTCCCAAATGAAAGTAGTATATTGCATATTCTGCCACCATGTTTGCATTGAGAGGACAAAGGATATCTGTTGATGTTGGACTACAATTTCTGTAGTTCTACTTTTGGACCTTTCAAAATCAAATTTGGATTTATTGATACCTTGTGTACAGCTGTTTCAAGCTTTAGCCTAGTTATAAAATGAAATTGGAGATTTAGATTCAAACCAATTCCAATTGTGATATGCTACATTCTTATCCCAAACAGCCTTAGTAAGTTAAAGAACCATATATTAGTATTTATCATATAGTGCAAGGATGCCAGAGGCTTTTATTTGTTTATTTTATTTATTTATTTATTTTGGCTGTACAGCCAAAATAAATAAATAAAAATACAGCCACTCCCTGACTTACGTAAGTGTTGCAGTCCGCGGAACTCTACGTAAGTCGGAATTTCCCTAAATGCTTATGCAGCACTCGCAACTCTGCGCACTTAATTTGATTGAAGCAAAAAAGAAATGTTCGATGAACATGTAAATAGAATTATTTATTCAATTTTTTTGTCTCATGCGCAGGAAAATTATAAAATTACAAAAAGAGCATAATGTCAGCAAGTTTTACTTTTTGAGCATCATTGCCAGAATTAACTCTCTAGCTGATAAGCATGCCGCTGCAGAAGTTGAGGAGTGTGGAGATTTAGAAGGGGTTTTTTCCAACACAATACAAAATTTCTCTCCAGCTGCAGAATCAGCACTGGTGACTTCACCGCATACTTTAATGTTTTGGAAACAGGCATGATGCTTGAATCTATTAAACCACCCATTGCTTGCCATGAACTTGGCTTTGGGTTTGTCATACTTATCCTTAATATCTTCATAAATACTTCTTGCTTTTGCTTGAATGGCCATTGGACTTGGGGGCACTTGCTACTGAATCTGATTTTCCATCCATATTATTAATAGCTTTTCCATCTTTGATATAGCACCGAAACGCTGTTTTGTGATCACTGTTGATCCTAAATGGATTGATCCTTTAACACATTCTTTTATATGTGCACTGTCCTTTGAAATAGCATTCACTGTTGAAGCAGTGAAGCCTACTTCCCATACAGTAGATGACAAACTTTGTCCTGCTTCATACTTCTTAATTAATCATCTTCATTTCTAAATCAATTTTGTTTTGTTTCCTAGCACTGCCACCACTTTTCACTTTCCATCGGTCCCTTTTCCTTCACCATTGTAATAAGTAAATAGGAATGAAGAGAAGATTCTGAAAATTTATTTGTTTTTTATATGATTGATGATTTCAGTTAGACAACAGAATTCCAATTATCAATGTTAGTTTACTACCCATTGCACTTACAGAAAAGCCCAATAAACCAGAAAGTGCAAATTGTTTTTATTGTTTTATGGTAGCGACCTCCAGAAATGTGTTTAGGAAAATATCACAAAGGCATTCAAAACTGATTCTTATAACCAGAACATATGATAACAATGAAAGTGCAGTGCAATTTCCATTATAAAAATGACCTTTTAGAGAGATAAATAGCTTAGTTATATAGTGAAAATTTCAACTTCCAAGGTCGTGGAACGAATTACCAAAAAAAAAAAAAAAAAGGGTGCTTCCGTAGCCAGGTGGGAAGGAGCAGCAGTGCGTAGCACACGCTTCTTGATTAGACCGGGGTTAGAGCCCTTCACCACCAAATACAAATTCACGGAGCAATATGGCCTTAGTTGCTAATGCTCCTAAAAACCAAATAACAAACAACAAAACAACCAAAAAAAAAAAAAAAGTGTTATTGGTTTCACATTATGATATTTTCACGACACCTCCATTTATTCCTACGGGATGCAAAATACGTTTCCACAATTTTTTTAAGTTTGCACCAGCCGGCAAAAACTTACATAAAGTCAAATCTCTGTAAGTCTAGTATTACGTAAACCGGGGAGTTCCTGTAATAAAAAATAAAGAAATAAGCAATAAAACTAATAATAAAAATAAGAAAGTAAAAAATATATATAAAAAAGAAAATAAAATGCCAATGTGTTTCCTCCACGCTGTTAGCTACAGCTGACTATGGAAGTAACTTATTTTAGTGATTAACAATTCACTGGATAAAAGAAAACTTCCTGCAATCCAACCTAAAACTTTTCCACCTGTAATTGAGTGTATGGTCCCTGGTTTGTCTTTATCTAAACTATGTTATAGATAAGAGAACAGCGTTTAGGGTGGAATGAGAAATAAAAAATTTCATTCTTACAAGAATAATCTGTAACAGGGCTGTATGAAAAAATTTAAAAAGGGAGGGAGATTTCTGAGCTCTTGTCCACTGTAGGCTTGAGTTGAGGCTGAACACCCTAGCACCATCCCATTATATATGGTCCTGATCAGTGAAAACCTCAGGAAGATTTAATCACTAGTCTGGCCAAGGAAAAGAGAAATGTAAATTTCACAATCATCCCATTTAACACTATTGTAATGTTAGACAACAGAAGGTTAAGAATGGCCATGGAACGAACAGATGCTCTGTAGAAGAAGAACCATCACTGAGTTGAGGTATTACCTCAAGAATGTTACCTGTATAGTTAGGATCATTGTATTCTGATAGCTGAATGAACAAGTTGTGTAAGGTCATTTGTAATAGCAAAAGCCTCAGAACCTTTACGAGTTAGAGGTGGTGGGTTATTTGAATAAATGAAGACTTAGAGGAAGAACTAGACATATTGGAGGGGATGGACAGGTGATGTGGGAGAATTTTTAGGCTGATGCTGTATAAGCTTGCTTTCTTGTATCATATGTCACTGTTACTGTGACTAATAATAATAATTTCATACCACCAGGGTGCCTTTGGCCTCCAAGGTCTTTAGACCTGTCAGCATGTGACTTTTTTTTTTATGGAGGGCACTTAAAATCAAGATGTACTCTCTTTGCCCACACAATATTGAAAATCTGCAAGAAAGAAAAAAATTCGTGAAGAAATTGCTGGAATTCCTTTGGAGATGAAAAGCTGAAAGAAAGAGAGAATTTGTGAAGAAATTGCCAGAATTCCTACATGTCATCATGGGAAACAGTCATGGAAGATGACAAAAATGCCTGTACAGAGATGGTTGTCACATCGAGGATATCTTCAAAAAATAAACAGCATGCTATATACTTTAAGAAAGCATATTTGTAATTTGACAAATACAAATTATTTATTTAATTACTGATTTTTAAAATTCACCCACTTCTCTACTTCACGTTGTAATATATGTCTTTATTTTTGAAATTATATAAAAACATCACCAAAGTGATAGTTTGGTTACACGCTTCAGTACTTTTTACAGTTAGCTTTTATGTACAAAGATGTTTACAGGAACATTATATATTTTTTTAATTTTTAGTCTGAAAAGCACTGCTATTATCAAGGATATCTTCAAGGTCATAAAGACTCGTGGGTGGCTGTCAGTATATGCAATGGCATTAGGTAAGTATACAAACTTTCCTAATATCCAATACATGATAATCTTTAACTGTCCTTTAATTTTAACTTTTTAATTTTACACTTTTAAATGAAATTTTTAAAACACTACCTTGCAACTGGCATTAGCATTAAAAAGTTTTCCCGTAAATATGTCTTCTGTATTACTACAATGGCTTCACCACACATTATTTACTCATTTCCAAATGAGGAGTATATAGTGAAAGAATTCTGTAGAATTTTTTTTTTTTACCAAATTGAAAATTAAACAGCGAGAGAAAAAGGATGTAATCAATTTATCGATTAGAGTACAAAGAAACAATTCAATAGTTTTTAATTAGGCCAGCAGTGGCCATGTGGTTTCAACTGGTAGTGCCAAAGTAAAACAATTATTTTTTATTTTCTTTAGAACATTGCTTTTCCACAATATTTAAATCAGGTAGAGTGCCTAATCATTTAATTTCAAATTTATTACTATATAACAATCACAAAATATATATATTTTTAAATTTTATTTTAAAACTGGAGCCAGTGTTGCTCTGGCACATTCACTCATTCTAGACGCCAACAGAGAAGTTTCCTAGTGTCATTATGTACATGTGTGAGTTATTATTAGCATCCTCCCATTGTGAAATTTACATGGTCAGTGGCTCCTACATTTGAAATCACATTGATGCAGTATAGGACTATATACATGTATGTGAGTTAAGGATGGTAGCTGGCCATAGAACTAAGTTTTGATGTGTCATTGATAATCTGTTGTGATCTGCTATTAATCATTGCTGAAAAGATGAAAAGGAAGTTGGGTTTTTTGCTTTTGTCCAGCTTTAATGGACAAATGCATAAAACTCATATCAAGTTTTGTGTTTGATTAGGCAAAAAGTGCCATGGAAACATTTCAAATAGTGAAGCAAGTATATGGAAAGAATTATTTGCCTTGTGCACATGTGTTTGAGTAGCATAAACATGTCGCCCATGAAAGAGAATTGCTGGAAGACGATGAATATCCAGGCCAGCAAAACTGGTTCAAATGCCAGGGTTGATTGAAAAGGTGCGGGAAGTAATTAACTTTGAATGATTTCAGATCTGTGCATTAATAAGGAAACCATTCAGCAAATAATAACCTGGGATTTGAAGAAAATGAAGGTCTATGCCTGGTTTGTTCCGCTTTCTTTAACAGACGATCAGCAACAGGTGCGAATTGAACACTGCAGGCTACTGAAAGCAAACCCAACTTCCCGAATTTGATCGTTATGGGTGACCAGACATGGTGTTTTCGGTACGACCCCACAACAAAGTGCAGATTGGAAGTCGGCAAACTCTCCCAAAGTCAAACATGTTTGTCAAGAAAGGTCAAAAATCAAAACCAGGTTCATCACTTTCTACGATAGCAAGGGAATTGATCACAAAGAGTTTGTGCCCAATGCCTAAAGTGCTACTGCTGCCTATATCTAGACATTTTGAAATGTTTTTTACAGAGAATCTGTTGTGTGGGGCCTCAGTATGGAGAAGACAACAGTTGGTTCCTCTTGCATGACATTGCATCAAAGCCACAAGGCTCTTAGTGTTTGGAAGTTTTTGGCTAGCAAAAAAGTCTGTGTACTATCGCACCCACTGTATTCACCAGACTTGGCTCCATGCAATTTATTTTTGTTTCCGAAGCCCAAGGCATCACTGAAAGTTATTTTCATGACTTTGACATCATTCAAAGAACTGTGATGAGAACATCAAACAGTATACCAGTCACAGCCTTCCACCAGTTGTTCTAGTCACTCCATGAACGTTGCATGCAGTGTGTGGATGTGAGAGGAAGTTACTTTGACCAAGGTTAGTTTACTGGGATTGTTATTTTTTCTAGCCTCAGTCTCATTTTCTGATTGCCACACTGTGTACATTTAAATCTGTATATTGTTTAAAAATTGTGAAGTTCATTATCAATTGAGCCATATAAGTTGATATTCAGGACATTGCATCTGTGTGTATGCATGAAGATGCACATGTGTGCTTGTGTATGTGTACAAGATGTGCATATGTGTGTGTATGCATGGATGGATGTATCATTATTCAAATGGTAAATTATTCATTTGTGGCCTGAGTTGGGCTGTTGTTAGACAGGATAACACCCATGTTCTTAATTATATTGTGTGGTAGTGCAAGATTAATGTCTATTTAAGGTGAGTTAGATGTACCTTGACAAATGGAAACTGAATGCTATCCCCATTAATCTTTCCTTTAAGTTTCTTATAAGTCCCAATGTTTTACCACTTTTTCTTTTATTTTAAAAAAAAAACTCAGAAAATAGTTTTGGGACACTTTTTTTCTTTTTTAATAGTACTTTTTCTTTTTTAACAGAATGATGAAAGTAGCAAAGTTTTGATAGGTTCTTATACTAGTACATGACAACTGACTTAATTTTTTTAGCACCTTATGCATAATGGAAGATGCGATGGTACAAATTCTTGAAATAGTAGTTTTTTTATTAGTTTTGTTATATCGTTTATAATTGGACTTTGAGAAGTTAACCTTTTTTTATAATATAGTGGAATTATATATGATGGGAAAGAAGTCCACTACATTGAACCAGATCCATCTAACAACAAAGATCATCTAGTCTTTAAAGCTGCTGACTTAAAACATCCAAATTTCACATGTGGTAAAAACTATTTTATTAAATTGTTAAATTTTTCAATATTTATCTTTTATTTACAGTATTTATAGTACAGGGTGGCTACAATTAGAGTATCCCTATTCAGAGCTCTCTGTAGCTTTAAGTAATAAGTGGAATGCCACCAAAATTAGTAAGTAAACTATTTAAGGCATGGATAAAAAAAAATGTTGTTCCAAAATCTGCCGATAGGGGATAATATGGCGCTGTACAAGAGGAAAGACATGACAAAGTACCAACAAATAAATAACTAAGACAAACCTTAATGAAATTGCAAATTTTTATTTGTGCTCTTTGCAAAAAAACAGAAAGAAACTGAAAACTGCCAGAGGAAATGGTTTCACAGCTTCAAACTCACTCACAGTTTACTCATGATGGTCGATGATGTCGCTGATGGTGGAGTTGGTTTTCAATGTGGTTACCATTGTTCTGGACCAGAAATTGCATTCAATGCAATTTCTGGTCTAGAACAATGGTAACCAAATGCAACATCTCTGGAGTAATGTTCCGCACATGCTGCGTTACATTGTCCTTTAAGACAGTCAGGTTAGGGACACTTCCTTGATAGATATTGGCCTTGAGGTGACCCCCACAGCCAAAAATCACACGGTGTAAGGTCAGACAGACGTGGTGGCCATGCAATGGGAAACAAATGACTAATGACTCTTTCTGCAGTAAAGTGATCCCGGAGAAGCTGCTGTATTGGTCGTGTGATATGAGGAGGAGCCCTATCTTGATAAAAATTGTCTCATCCAGGCATCCTTTTTGCTGCAGTTGAGGAATAATGAAACTTCTCAGCATGTGATGAGATCTTTGTGCTGTAGAAGCAGGTGGCTGCTCCTGCTGGGTGCAATTCCTCGAAAAAGTATGGCCCCAGGATGAAATTTGAAGTTACACCACACCAGACAGTGATTTTCTGAAAGTGCAGTGGGATTTGCTGAATAGCATGTGGTTCTTCCGAAGCCCATATTTGGCAGTTTTGAGTGTTGATGGTCTCATCGAGATAAAAATGGGCCTCATCTCCAAAAGAATGTTCCATGGCCAGACATCGTCAACTTCCATTCTGGCAAAAATGTTAGAGCAAATGCTATTCGTTTTTCAGGATCATCTCTTTGCAGCTGCTACTGGCAACTGATCTTGTATGGATAATAGAGAATTAGTTTCCAAAGAATTTTCCACACAGTGGAATCTGGCACATCCAATTGCCTCGCTACTCCCCATCCGCTGCTACTAGTTCCAGCAATACGAGGATGCGAAAAAGTCAGGGAATGACCACCGCGTATCCCAAGAGCAATATGGCCTTAGTTGCTAATGCTCCTTAAAAAAAAAAAAAAAAAAAAAAAGTTCGAGCAGCTGTATCCACGAATCAGTCAACGATAGCCATTTCAACCTTCCTCTGCTACCTGAGGTGAAACAGGCTTCCTTCCTCTTCCAAGCTTAACAACAAAGGACCCAGTTTCCTCAAATTTGTTCATTATCCTTCTAACTGCCACAGATGATAAAGGACCTTGACGTAGGTTTTTACAGCATCTAAATTCACGCAGAGAAGCTGCTGCATTGCACCCATTAACATAGAAGAACTTAGCAATTAAAGCACGATCAGGCAGAGTGAGACACATTGTTAGCAGTAAACTTACAGAATATGCTTGCGATGCTGCCGTTGTGCCTTTATAGCTCTCTGCTGCTGGGAAAATTAAATTAACTGAGATTTATGCAAATTTTCTGCTGTCTTAGGTGTCTTATTTTTTAGTTTGGATTTAAAGCTTTAGTGCAATTCAGTTTCTTTCTGTTTTTTTTTCAAAGAGCACAAATAAAAATTTGTAAGTTCATTAAGGTTTGTCTTAATTATTTATTTGTTGGTACTTTGTCATATCTTTCCTCTTGTACAGCACCATATTATCCCCTATTGACAGATTTTGGAGCTAATTTTTTTTTTTCACGGGATCCTTCTCCCCATGCCTTGAATAGTTTACTTACTAATTTTGGTGGCATTCTGCTTATTACTTAGAGCTACAGAGAGCTGTGAATAGGGATACTTTAATTATGGCCACCCTGTATATTCTATGATAACCTATTAGTATTGTGAATTAGTATTCTTACAAAGTTCTTATCAGTGCCTCTCTAAATTATTCATAGTTGAGAGCCCTCTGTTGCATCCAGTAAAAGCCTTGACACTAATAAAACCTGCCTTCATATGTTTTGTCATATGAAGACCATTTTTTTTTGGCAGTACCTCCTCTCAGTACCAAACGTGGTACTGGATACAGCAGTATGCAAGTTGAACCAGTGCACATCACTTGATTAACATTAGCTAATAGTAAGTCATGTAACCAACACTTTCCAGTAGAAAAAATGCCTTCTAATTAGGAGGAGCCATTCAAACTAAATGATTAAATATGAGTAAGCTTTGCATTTTCAGATTCAGCACTATGATGCACACTTTATGAAAACTGTACTTTTAAAAAAATAAAGAAAAAAAAGGCATGCAACAAATGAGCCAAAAAATCAGATTGATTTTATATATCAATTAATTGCGTTAATCAAGGCGGGCCTCGATTAACGCAATTAATTCGTCCCACGAGCGCATCGCACAAACCGGAAACATGTTAATCGAATATAATAATCAATAGGAAAAATTATAATTGGTCCTTGACAATTCTGGAATGTCCATAAAGAATTTTAAAAATACCTTTTAAATAACTTTTTAACTGTATACAATTAGTTAGCTAAATGAAAATAATTATGGAATTAAATGTTTATTGCATAAAACAGCAATTCTCAAACTGTGCGCCACGGAATATTTAAATTTTTGAGGGAAACACAGCGATACTCGACACCTGTCGGACACCGCGCAAACTATTAGCTCAAGGAAGTTCACAGTTTCAACATTTCTTATTAAGTTGTTTGGACCTAACTACTTAATAAACGGAACTGTTAGATATTTCTTTTGGTCTAAGTGCACTGTGAAAAAATTACTGAGACACTAAGGGTGCCAGGAATCGAGAAAGTTTGGGAACCTCTGACATAAAATACACAATGAAGAAATGACTGTTGTGGAAATATTTGAACAGTGTTGACTTTCTCTTTTCATCAATCAATTTCCGATAGCCGACAATAATCTTCTCTGTGCCCTGGCGAAATAAATATCGCAGAGAACTTCAAACCTTTTGTTTGAGGTTCTCTGCGATACGAAAGATTTCATCTAGTTCTTTTACCGTTATCTCCTTTGTGGTAAAATTTTCATCTGGCTCATTTAAAAATTTTAATTTTTAAATGCAAGTCTACATTGACTTTATTAGCGGGAGACAAACAAGTAACACATCTTCTTCCGATGGTTGATGGGGTTTCGAGCCCGTCACTACCAAATATGGAGGATGCGGAAAGGTCAGGGAATGGCTACCACATATCCCAGAGCAATATGCCCTTAGTTGCTAATGTTCCTAAAAACCATATAACAAACAAATAACAATCTGATGGTTGATGGAACACACTGAGGTGGGCAGCAGGCAAATGTTTGTTTATTGCCCATCCAATGTGCGGTAAGTTTAACGCACGATTCAAATCTTTTTCAACTATCACATAAAAAAAAAAAGATTGCGTTAACTAGAAATTTGCATCGTGTAAAGTGAAAAGTGGTACAGGTAGTTCTCGACTTTACGAGTTAATTCGTTCCTAGCGTGCGCTCGTAAAGCAGGAATTTATTTCCCATAGACATAAGGTTAAAAATAGGGGTTACGTTCTCAACAATGAAATTAGTTAGCTAATTAGTTTATGTTTAAACAATGATTGATTTATCAAAAGAAATGAAAACATAGTCTGTAAAATCAGGCAAATTATAATAATAGAGAAATTATTTACGACTTACAAACGTTAAAGAATGTTAATTCTTCATCATCATCGACTAAATGCACACTCGTTGATCACTCATTATTGGCTCGGCACTCATTGGTTTGTTGCACAAGGAGTAGTTTTTTTCAGAAATGTTTCAAGAGGTGTCTGTTTCCAAGATAATCTTCTATTTTAATTATAAATTTCACGATTGCATGCATAAACATTTTTTTAACGGCACACAGAAATTGCAACTAACACAATTCGCTTGGAATAACAAATTTACGAAGCTTAAAAAAAAAAAAAAAAAAGGAATGAAGAGAAGATTCTGAAAATTTATTTGTTTTTTATACAATTGAAGATTTCAGTAAAGGAGAAACACATTTCACCATAATAACGTAAAAAACCACACAATTCCAGCTATCGGTATTTTCGCAAATGCAAAAAGATCGAGTTTACTACCCTTTATAATTGCTTCCAGTAACAGAAAAGCCCAATAAACCAGAAAGTGCAAATTGTTTTTATTGTTTTATGGTCGTGACTTCCAGAAATGTGCTTTAGAAAAATATCACAAAGGCGTATAAAATTGATTCTTATAATGGAACCTATGATAACGATGAAAGTGTAGTGCATTTTAATTATTTGAATTGGTAACTAATACAATTTACAAACCATGCTCATGACCTTTTATATGGCCTTAAAGTCACGCTCGTGACCTTAAAAATGACATTTTAGAGAGATAAATAGCTTAGTTATACAGCGAAAATTTCAACTTCCGAGATCTTGAAACAAATTACCAAAAAACAATGTGTTATTGGGTTCACATTATGATATTCTAACGACACGATGGTGTCTCTGCAACTGATTAATATTGTAAAGCGGGGTACACTGTATTGTATAGCTAGACACATAATTTGGAATGCGGTATTTAACATTCATTTTTTGCAATTAATGTTCATATTTTCAATTTTGTTGATACTTGATACTTGGGGAAAAAAACTCATAAACCCGGGAATTCATAAAGCAAAAACTTGTAAAGCGAGAACTGCCTGTATAATTTTTTTCGAATAGCGGTAACTGAAAAACGCGTTAATTGAACTCGCATTATGCGAGGCCTGGCTGTACTTATTATTTTATAAATAAGTTGAATTTGAGATTAAAGTTAAAGTAAAAATAATCAGAGAAAAATATTTAAAATGTCGATATGAATATAAAAATATAAAAATAAAAACACAAATATAAATATTCATAAAAATGTAAATGTGCTTTGACATATTCATTATAGTTTCTTTTCTTGTGAAAAATAGCTACTTCTTTTAGGAACTGAAAGACATTATACATATTTCATTTTCCAATTTTCTTCAGATACAATATCATGCAATAAGTTATAATATATAATAACTTGCTATAAGCTAGTAAAAACTATTTTAAAAACTTTGGTCTACATGAGTAAATCAATTTAGCCTTATTGAATTTTTGAAGTTTACAGATAATATTCTTCCCCTCCCCCATGCAATTCAGTCAATTTTCCTAATTGTGTTTTATTGACAGTGTTTCTGGATCCATTCTGGAGTACTATCATTGGCCAAAATTGAAAGTATACTATACTATTTCCTACTGTGGTTACCTGGGGAGTAGAAAACAAAAATAAGGCCGAAAACTAAATTTGAAATTATTTTTAAGCCTGAAATCATTTTCCACTCCCATCTGACCAAACTGTGCCAGGAACTGTCACTTAAATCATTATTCTCTTGTGTTCCTCTGTTTTGTTCATCTTCCTTCCTAACGTTACTCCTGATTTTTCTTCTTGTTCATCTCTCAAGAAGCTACTGCCCTCTATAAGATATTGGCAAAGGTATTTTAAGTTTGATGCGTTAGTATCAGCCATATAGTACAAGGAAGCTGCAGCTTTTGCTGCACAAGTGAAAAAAAAATAAAAATAACAAATAATAATGAAAATAAGAAACCAATAAAATATAAGAAGAAAATAATGTAATAATAAAAAATAAAATAAATAAAAAGAAAATAAACTACCTATGTGTTTCTATGCTGAAATTATTTAAGCTGTCAAACTCAACTGCATGTGGGTAATTTATTCCAGTAATTAACAACTTTCTGGCTGAAAGAAAACCTGCGATCCAACCTAAACCTCTTTCCATGTAATTTGAATTTATGGTCCCTATTTCTGGAATCATTTCTAACAGTAAAAACATTGCCTTCATACATTTCATTGTCTATAAAATGTATGACCCTTTAGAGTCTATGGGATTCTAATCAGGGACAGTAAGGTGCCTGGTTTCCAAGCTCTGTAGCCCACATATTCTATTCAAAGTCTTTCCCCATATAGGTGCCCTTTTGCAGATCTTATCAAGTGGGTTTCCTACCTTTGGACTCTGTCAAGAAACTTGGATTTTTTTTATTTTTATTTTTTTTTTTGACACAGTATTCCAAAAGTGCAGCCTTGCAATTGCCTTATAGAGTCGGATTATGACCACCCTATCTCTACAAGCAAATTTTTAATAAATCACAAGTAGGACACCATGGGCCTTCCTTGCTGTCTGTCTACCCTTCTGAGTAAAGTTGGTGTCCAAATCCCTTTCTTTATCTATACTGTTTTTAATTTAACTACACCAATGTATAAATTGTTTTGGGTTGCTATTCCTCAAGTTTAGAACCTTGCATTTTGTAGCATTAAAACATAGCTGACATTTTCTGACCATCCAAATCATCCTGAAGGAGCACTGTACGATGCTGATCATTAACCACTCTCCCAGTCTTTGTGTCTTATCTACAAATTTTGACATAAAATATCTCTTTGTTGATGTCATTTATGGAAATCAGAACAACATTGGCCCAAGAACCAATTTGAGGGATAACCCACTTCTGAAGTTAGACCAGTCCGAAGAGTAACCATTAATCACTATTCTCTGTCTTCTGCCCTGCAGCTGCCCTCTGGTCCATCTTAGAATCTTACCCGTGCTCACACATTCCAGCATATACAGTAACCTCTCATGAGGGGCTGACTCAAATGCTTTGCTAAAGTCAAAATAAAGTGTCAATATTATTTCTTACATATAGTTCATGAGTAACTGTGTCAAAATAACAGACCATGCTAGTTCATGATTTTCCCTTAACAGGACTGTCTTTTGTATCCTTTTCTGTCTAAATATCTCTGCATTGCACTTTTTTGTTATTGCCTTCACAATTTTCCTGCTACCAAAGTTAGACTGACTGGTCTGTATTATTCACTTCTCTTAGAACTGCTGTTATATATCGGAATATATTGGTGGCTTTTCTCCAGTCCAAAGAATCTCTCCTGAGGGCAATGTTGCTCTCATAATTAACCATAATGATTCAGTGCATACAAACACTATCTTTCTCTTCCCCCCCACCAAAAATATCTAACTTTGCTGATGATATAAAGGTGGGTAGAGTGGTTAACAATGAGTGGTTAATCAGAATCTGTAATAAAATAATAATTATTTTATTCATATAGTCTGAAAAATTATGTTTAAAGTGTGATATTGCATTTGAGAGAGAGTGATGACCTTGTTATCTTTTTCTCTGATTTTTTTTACTGTTTTTATGATAGGTGATCAAAAAAATATTGAGGTAAATTAAATTAAAAATATAAAACTAGGTTTTTATTGAGCTTTTGATGGTTATTCCTATTCTACATAATCCCTGTCTAGTTTGATAATCTTGTCCTGTCTTTCCATCCAATTTTTATTACTTAGAGAAGCTGTTGTTTGGGGGGAAAATGGTATTTGTAGTGGCAAATAATGCAAGAAAGCAAGCTTATACAGAATCAGCCAAAAGAAAAAGAAAAAAACCCACCAAATTTCACTTATCCATTCCCTCCAACAGTTTGTACAGTTCTTCCTTGAATTTATTCAAGCTATCCACTTCCACAACATCAGATGGAAGTTTGTTCTAGCAATCAGCTATTCGTTGGCTAAAGACAAACTTTCACACATCTATTCTGCAACCATCCTTCCTCAGTTTGAATTTATGCCCCTTCATGTGTGTAATCTGAGCAAGAGGAAGAATCCCATCAGCACTGAGCTTGCTCAAGCTATTCAAAGCTTCAAATACCTCAGCTCGCCTTGCAGGTGCCTAGTCTCCAGATATTGATTTGCAGAACTCGAGCTTTTCTTGGTAAGAGCAACCCTTTTGTTTCCCCACCAATCTCATTGCCATTCTCCGTACTTGCTCCATTAGTTCTACATACTTCCTAAAATGAGGCCTCTAGACCTGTATGCAGTATTCAAGATGTGGCCTGACCATTGTCGTATACAATGGAATAATTACCTTTTTATCCCTGTTAGAAAACTTCCTGTATATCATTGACAAACCCCAGGTGCTGTCCTGACAGCCTGTCTGCACTGTTCAGAGTACTTCTTATCTGACTGCAGGTATAGCAGGCATTTTCAGGTATATCCTTCATACTTAAATACTATAGTGCAGTTCTGGACACCAAGTGGGCTTATAATTGAAAGAGTAAGTAGTTGAGAGACCCAACATGAACGTAGCCAGGTGGGAAGGAGCAGCAGTGCGTAGCACACGCTTCTTGATTAGACCGGGGTTCGAGCCCATCACCACCAAATACGGAGGGTGCGGAAAGGTCAGAGAATAACCACCGCATATTCCAGAACAATATGGCCTTAGTTGCTAATGCTCCTAAAAAAACCAAAACCAAACCTAACCCAACATGAACAATTGAATCATTCCTTAATGGCCTTTCAAAATGGTTTGGGCACTCCCAAAATTAATACTCTAGGCCTGTGCATTTTTTCTGACTGCATGTCATTTGAATTCAAGAATAATAGCAGAAGCTGTGCTAATAGTTGCATCAGTTATTGATATCATTGGATATGGTTATGTTCTGTACTGGTTATTTTATCTTTGAACTTCTTATTTCACCTAAATAAAGATTCAATTCCTTGTAGGCTCTTTACAAAATTTCTAATGCTTCTATTAGTATTTTATTCAGTAGGGCACAAAATCTCACATTGGCTTGCTGTTTAATTTTGATTCTGGGTAAAACCTTGTTTGAATTTGATGGTGGTTTTCAGAAATTATTGTGAACTTGTAGGACAAAAAAAAAAAAAAAAATATATATATATATATATATTAATAGTTATATTAGTGATAAAAGGAAAGCAAGAAATAAAGCAAAGCAAGAAAGTTAAAAGACAATAACTAATATTTATGGGTTAATGCAGTTGCAAGCAATCATGCAATACACCCACAATGTCTATAGAATATCATTAGAAAAAGTAAATCAATCCAATAATAAGAATACCATCAAGGACTTAAGAAAACGCAAAAAAAAATTTAAATTCAGAATTAATATTTTGAATGTTAGCAAGCAGCCTGAAAACTCTGTCCTCATCTTATACTTTCAAAATAAAATGATGGATGATTTAGATATACATAAAACTATTAATTTACGTAATGACTTGCTGCCTATTAATAACTTACATATTAATATCAGATTTAGATATTCTAAACCATTTGGTCTTAAAGCGTGTAACTATAAAACAATAGCTACAAACCTTCACAATATTAACATTGGACAGGATACATGTGTTTGTCACAAACCTTCATTTCATAGATACGTGGATCCTAACCATAATCACATTATAACCGGCAATTTAGATATAATCCCATATCCCGAACTTAGAGATATTTTATCACTGGGTTTTAAATTTCGACCTAATCCACCTATTAATAAATATAATTTTAAAAAATTGTTATATCTAGATTTACTAAAATACTGCATAAGATCAGCATACAAACATAATATACCGGTTGAAGCTTATCACATGTGGTTATTTACAATGCTTAATATCATATCTAATAAATATAATCAATTGAAATTCGTACAGGATAATCTATATAATACCAAATTAATAAATAGGCAGCTCAAAGATATACATGAACATTTTATAATAACTCCCGTTGACAAAGCTGCTTGCAATTATGCAATCATATGTAAATCATATTATATAGATATTATAAAAAATGAACTACAGTCTAGCCGTACATATAAACAGATAACATCTTCTTCTAATATAATAATCAAAAAATTAATTGCATTGCATAAAAAATTAAAGTTAAAGTATAATAACCTAAAATATCCATTTATATATTGCATACCCAAATTTCACAAAACACCAATTGCTTTTAGATTCATAACATCATGTAGAGATAGTTATGCTAAATTTCCCGGAAAAACGTTAGAAAAGTTACTTAAAAGTATATTAAATAACTTAAATAAAACTATTATAATAAATAATAACTTACCTATTATAAATGCTCTAAAAAATAATAATATTCATCAAATACAAACTTTTGACTTTAACAGTCTATTTACGAGCATTAACCTTAATAACTTAGAAGTCGTCCTCCAGAAACTATATTTAGAAAATAAAAATGCTATAAAGGTTGATTTAACCTATTGGAATTCTCTAATAAAATTATGCATCTTTAATAACTATGTATATGACGGAACATCGTTATATTTGCAAGTCACTGGCACCCCTATGGGAAGTCCAGCATCAAGCATAATCGCAAACCTTTATCTGTATTATACAGAAAGAGAATTTCAAGATAACCTACTTATATACAGATATGTAGATGATATATGTGTTTTTAATTGTCCACATTTTGTCCAGGATTACAGTGGATTATATCCAGGGGAGCTTGTGTTGGAAAAAACTAATAGTTCCGATACTATAGCAAATTACTTGGATCTTCATATAGAAATATTACATAATAATAAAATAGACGTAAACGTATATAATAAAAGAGATGCATTTAATTTTAACGTAGTCAGCCTTACAAACTGGAAATCAAATGTATCAAAATCAGTGCATGCTAATATAATTTTATCGCAATGTTTAAGGATTGCTTATATCTGCAATAGTAATAAAAATTGTTCAACAGGCTTAACAGCGTTGTACGGCAAGTTTATTAATAATAATTTCCCTATTGCTTACCTGAAATATCACTTCAGGAAAGCAATTAGCATAATTAATTTCAAAAATTTGTTTTCTGAACCTATCGTTTCAATATAATTTTCAATAAAATCGTTATATTTAGTGCCATGTATATATGTAAATAGGATACACTTTGCATTCTTGGTGTCTTACGGCGTAGAAAACTTGTACCCACCGGCTTGCAAATTACAGTGTATCATTTTTTTTTTTTTTTTTTTAATACATATAGTTAAATTCATTTAAATTTACTTAAATTCACGCTGAGATAACATGCAAATTCAGCTCAGGGTCCTACTATAGGAACGGGTTTGCGATCCCGGGCATACCCGAGCCACAACTTATATCTTGTAATGCCTTTAAGCTGTCCTACACTCTTTATTTTTATTTCTCCGAAATTATTAGGGCAATCCGAGGACGTAGGAGAAACTATTTCTTATCTATACCACTATTTTTCGCCTTTGTGGAGTTCAGGTTCTATTTTTCCTACTCCTTTAGTTTTTCTTCTTACTATCTGCATGTTTCTCTTTGCGTTAATTTAATTTAATTATTTATTTTTACCGTATCCATCACATAGGGGGCACCACATATTATTTTGACGACTATTACATTATGTCCTAGATACGGTCAAATGTAGTATGTATTATATATTTAATCTTGTTTTAATCCTTAAATTACGTTCTCTGTCGGGTCAACGATGATTAATATATGCTTACATTTATATTTTACTTATATTTCTTACCTTTGATTCTAATATTTCAAAATTTTTCTTAATTAATTATCTTCATTCGATTTATTTATATTCGATTTATGTTCGGTCTATACTGGTTTATATTTGGTTTAGATTTAAATTACTTAGCATATATTGATCATCACAGAAACAGAGAACTTCTTGTCGTTTTTTGCCTTCATTCTGGGTGGTTGGCCCCAGTTGAAGTCATCTAGATTGTCGGTAAAAAGCGATAATAATAATTTTTTTTTTTTTTTTTTTTTTTGCGTTTTCTTAAGTCCTTGATGGTATTCTTATTATTGGATTGATTTACTTTTTCTAATGATATTCTATATATATATATATATATATATATGTGTGTGTGTGTGTGTGTTAGATGAATATAACTTATATATATATATTTATATTTAACATAGTACAGGGTGAGAAAAAAAAAAGTAACCCCATCAATGAAACTACAATACGATGCATGCACGAGTGGGTAAATGTATAGTACATTACCTGCCATTAAAGAAGATGTTGGAAATGACTTCCTTGGGTTGCAAGACAGTGCTAAGCTTGTGTCAGCATGTTTTGGCAAACTCTCTGCAACACTGTACCATCGATTCCCACAATAGCAGTACGAATGTTCTCCTGTAATTCCTGAAGGGTGTGCGGGTTCGTCTCATAAACTTTCCCCTTAAGGTAGTCCCAAAGGTAAAAATCACATATGGACAGGTCTGGGGAACGTGGGGGCCATAAATCTTTGTTCACAGTTCTTCCTCCTGTAAAGGCTTCATGAATTCAGGCCAGCACTCTGTGGGACGTGTGGCAAGTGGCCCCATCTTGTTGAAACGTGTACCACTCCCGCTCTTCAGGGGTTAATTATGCGTAAAAGCTTTCAAATATTGCGCCGACCGGGATAGCCGGGTGGGTAAAGTGCCTACCTGGCAACCCAAAGGTCGCGGGTTCGAATCCCGCCTTGGGCTTGGATCAAAGTACTGCAAAAACCTTGGGAGGTGCATTATGGCCATAGAAGCCGATGCGCCAACAACTACCAAAAAAAAAAAAAAAAAAAATTTCAAATATTGCAAGGTACACGTCTGAGTTAACAGTTGTCTCAAAGAAGATGGGCCCTATGATCCGCCGTGCCGATATGGCACACCATAATCCAATTTTTTCATCACAAAGCGCTTCTTTGTGGAGTTAGTGTGGATTTTCAGCTGCCCAGTACCTTGTGTTTTGAGAATTGATGTGTCCGGATAAATGAAACCAGGCTTCATCTGATCTAAAGTATTTGGTTGGATCGAGCTTCCCATCAATGATGCTGTTGAGGAGCCACTTCCAATAATTTACACATTTCACTTTATCTGGCTCTTTTAATTCTTGCACGCACGTTACACAAATCCTCTCGTGAATATCGCGCATTACAGTTTCCGTATGAATAGATGGGGCTCTGTTCATTTTTGCGTTGAGGACACTTCCTGTTTCGTGCCACTTCTTCATCATTTGCTGTATACAGTGTTTTGCTGGTATCCTGGCAGTGGGGAACTGCTCCGCAAACATTCTTCTTGTTTCCTTAAATGAACCCATATGCACATATGCCTCAACAATTGCAACTCTTTCTGGAACTGAATAAGGCATGATGCAGAACACCCTTACAAATACACACACAATCATATATGAGACGCAAACTTTATTATGTCTGGCAAAACACTGTCTTCCAACGAGATTGACCTTGAGGGGTGATGCATGCTACTAATCTATGAGGGGAAGATTTGTTTGTGCAGGTGGCTAGTCGTGTGTTGATTGGCTGCTGGTTCTTCCAAGCGTGGAGCGGCGGGCTACTTTTTCATGACTCACCCTGTATATATGTTAAACATGAATGTATACAGTTTTCATTAAGAATTGTTCTACATTTTGTATAGGAAAATTAATCTCAATCTTGTTTGATTACCTGTTATATATATACACACCGATGAGCCCAAACATTATGATCACCTACCTAATATGATATCAGTCCTTCCCATGCAACCAAAACAGCTCGTACCCAGCAAGGCATGGATGCTACAAGATTTCTAAATGTGTCTTGTGGTATCTCGTACCAACACGTAACCAGCAGATCCTTTAACTCCGGTAAGGTCCACTGTTGAGATGTCGCAGATCAGAGTTGCTGTTCCAACACAAACCACAGATACTCGATGGGATTGATGTCTGAGAAATTTGGAGGCCAGGGCAATACCTGGAAGTCTTCCTCATGTTCCGCGAACCAATATCGAACAGTCCGGGCGGTGTGGCATGGCGCATTATCCTGCTGAACGATGGCACCGCCAGAGGGGAACACCATTGCCATGAAAGGGGGGTGTACCCGGTCAGCAATGATGTTTAGGTAGGTGGTAGACATCAAAGTGCTGAACCATGGATGACTGGACCCAGGGTATCCCAGCAGAAAATTGCCCAAAGCATGACACCGCCGCCACTAGCTTGTTTTTGTCCCACGGTGCATCCAGGAGCCATCACTTCCCCAGGTAAACGACGTACCCGGCCATCCACATGGTGCAACAGGAAACGTGATTCATCAGACCAGATGACCTTCTTCCAATCACTCAAGGTGCAGTTTCGATGCTCGCATGCCCATTGCAGGCACTGCTGCTGGTGAACCGTGGTTAACATGGGCACGCACTCGGAGCAGCCTGCTGCTACGCAGTCCCATTTTCAGCAGGGTTCGATATACTGTGTATATTGTGACACATTACTCCCATCATTAGCATTCCAATTACCGGCGAGTTGTGGCACAGTCGCCCTTCTGTTGCCACGTACCATCCGGGAGAACCTTCGCTCACCTCGAGCATCGATGAGCCGTGGTCATCCAACGTCTTGCTGGCGGTTCGTGGGTTTTCCCTTCTCAGACCATTTTTGGTAGTTACTTAGCATGGCTGACCGTGAGTCACGGCACGGCTGATCCCACCAGCCGTGCCGTTTCAGATATGCTCTGACCCAGTCGTCTGGCCATTACAATTTGGCCTTTGTCAAACTCGCTCAAGTCCGCTGCCTTTCCCATCTGAAGGACAAGAGTAACACTGATTAAGTGAGCTCAGTATCAGGTGTTTTTTATACCATGTCCCAACCCACCCACGTGCCATAGTTCACCTGCAGTTGCTTCGATTTGCATGACGACTCGCTGGTCATAATGTTTTGGCTCCTTGGTGTATATGCACAGGGTGATGCATTAGGAATAGTAAATATTTTGGGAGGTTATAGTATCAATTATTCTGAGTAAAAAGTTCATATAAACATGCGTCCAATTCTCAATGGATACGGAGATACAGCTGTTTGAAACTGGTGTGCACAAAGCCATTATGAGAGGTATTAAAGAATGATAAATGACCTATTGTTTGTATTTATTGACTTTTTGAATGATACAAACACAAATAATTGACAGATTTTTTACAGTTCACAATAAATGTTTAAAAATCCCACCGCCAACCTCAACACTTTACAACTCTTGTGGTAATATGACTTGTTGTTCTTCTGAAGTTGTCTTGGCATTCCTTTATGAGGGCAGATCCAAAATGCAAGTGAGCAATTCATCCCTTGTATTCACCTTTTCTTTGTATACAACACTTTTCATCCATCTCCACAAACAAAAATCTAAAGTAGTGAGGTCTGGAGACCTTGTTGGCCAATGAACAGGACCACTGTGGCTGATCCATCATTCAGGGAAAGTTCAATTTAGATATTGTATCACCAGATGGGTATAATGTGCAGGAGCTTCATCATGCTGAAAGTACATACCAATCCTTGTAGCCAAGAGAACATCCTCCAATAGTAGTGGAAGTTCGTTTTGCAGAAATTCTAGGTAAATGGGCCCTGTAAGATGATTTTGTAACACAACAGGCTCATTAAACTGATTGTCGGTGATACTACACCACAGAGAAGCGACATTGAAAATTTTTTTCTAAGTGACATGTAGATTTTCATTTGACCACCTATGAGAGTTATGGGTGTTGTTGATACCATCACAGGTGAAAGTAGCTTCATCGCTGAACAGTATTAATGGAATTAATTGGCGATTAGCATTTACCCACTGCTGAACAAAATTCCAATCGCTGGGCGTCTCCTGGTTGAAGGTGTTGCACTCGCTGTATGTGAAATGGATACAAGGTGCTCACATAATGTGCCTTACTCTTGTCTGTGGAACACCGACACATGTAGAAATTCTTCATGTGCTAATAGTACGAGTACTTTCTACCAACTGAAGAATGTGTTCTATTTCATCCACATGTTGTTCATTTGCACGTTCAGAAGAAATATGAGTGCTGGGAACTGTACCAGTTTCACGCAGTTTGGTGTAAACACTAGTAAACGCTCTTGAATCCAGTATTCTGCGGTTAGGAAACTGTCAATGGTATTCTCAACAAGCAGCAGTAGCACTTCCACCACAAAAACCATAGACAAACACCATATTGGCATATTCAGCATGTGTGAAGATGTGCAGCATTCTTAACAACACTTCTAACACCAAACAGCATCAGGTTATAACTGCTTCTTGGTCACATCTGTTTCAGAGAGCTGTGCATGCCAGTTTAAAACAGCTGCATCTCCATATCCATTGAGAATTGGACACATGTTTATATGAACTTTTTTACTCAGAATAATCAATACTGTAACCTCCAAAAATATTTACTATTCCTCCTGAATCACCCTGTGTGTGCGTGTAGTAGTAGTAGTAGTAGTAGTAGTGGCATGTGATGCAAGAAAGCAAATGTATGAGCTTATGCAGCATCAGCCAACAAAAAAAAAAAAAAAAAATCACACCATTCTCTCCAAATGCCTGTCCAGTTCCTCTTTAAATTTATTCAACCTATCAACTTCCACAACGACAGATGGAAGTTTGTTCCAGCAATTAACCACCCGCTGGCTAAAGGCAGATTTCCGCACATCTATTCTACATCTGTCTTTTCTTAATTTGAATTTATGCCCCCTTAGGTTCGTAATCTGAACAAATGGAAGGATCCCATCAGAATTCAGCGTGCTCAACCCATTCAAGGCCTTATATACCTCAATCAGATCACCGCGCAGGTGCCTAGTCTCCAGCCACTGCAATTTGCAGAACTTAAGCCTCTCTTGGTAAGAGGATCCCTTCATTCCCCTCACCAATCTTGTTGCCCTTCTCTGTACACACTCAAGTAAATCTACATCCTTCCTAAAATGAGGCCTCCAGACCTGTATGCAGTACTCAAGGCGTGGCCTGACCATTGCCTTATACAGAGGGATAATCACCTCCTTTTCCCTGCTAGCAAAATTCCTATATATCATTGACAAAACCCCATGACCTGCCCTGGCAGCCTGTCTGCATTGCTCAGAAAACTTCATATCTGCCTGCACAATTACTCCCAGGTCTTTTTCATTTTCTACCACCTTAAGTGTAGTACCACACAGTTGGTACGTTTCTCTGGGGTTACTTCTACCCATATGCAGTACTTTGCATTTGTCAAGGTTAAACTTCAGTTGCCACTTCTTAGCCCATCTGCCCAAATTATCTAGATCCTGTTGCAGTAGCACACTGCCATTACTGTCATTAACAACCCTGCCAACCTTTGTATCATCTGCAAACTTCGACATTAAGCCTGATATACCTTCATCAATATCATTGATAAATATACAAAACAACAGTGGACCTAACACCGAACCCTGTGGGACACCACTAATAACATTAGTCCAAGAAGAGCAGCACCCATTGATTACCACCCTCTGTCTTCTCGCACTTAACCATCCTTTTATCCATTGTAGCAACTTACCCTTAATACCATTCTGCTCCAATTTGTACAATAGTCTTCCATGTGCAACAGTGTCAAAAGCTTTCCTGAAATCCAAATATATGATATCAAAATTATTTTTTGCATCCAGTTCCTTTGTAACCACATCATAATATCCTATCAAATTTGTCAGACAAGACTTTCCCTTAACAAACCCATGCTCTGTCTGAATTATTGCTTCAGTCTTGTCTAGATGATCCTGCAATGCATCTTTAACCAGCGACTCCATTATTTTACCCGGAACAGAAGTTAAACTAACTGGTCTGTAATTACTCATGTCACCCTTTGATCCCCCTTTGTGAATTGGGGATACATTTGCACATCTCCAGTCCGTGGGAACCTCCCCTGAGTCCAAGGATGCTCTCATAATTATAGCTAAGGGTTTGCTTAGTTGCTTTGCCGCCCCCTTTAATATAACTGGATAGATCCCATCCACCCCAGGTGCTTTTCTTACGTTTAACTTCAACAATTTCTCTTCCACTTTGCTCTCAGTTATTACAAAATCATTAAGTATCTTGCTACAATTTGATAACCTTCTGCCATTTTCAAACCTTAATAATTCCTCACGTGTGAATGTAGATGCAAAATACTCATTCAGCTTGTTTGCTATCTGAGCAGGATCGTCAACAGTCGCACCATCGATGTCAAGTGGACCAATCAGATTCATCCCCTTCCTTTTAGAGTTTATATAAGTAAAGAAATCCTTGCTGTTTTTCTTGGTGCCTCCGTAGCCAGGTGGGAAGGAGCAGCAGTGCGTAGTACACGCTTCTTGATTAGACCGGGGTTCGAACCCGTCACCACCAAATACGGAGGATGCGGAAAGGTCAGGGAATGACCACCGCATATCCCAGAGCAATATGGCCTTAGTTGCTAATGCTCCTAAAAAACCAAATAACAAACAAACAAACAACAAGCTGTTTTTCTTAGCATCTTAGTGTGTGTGTGTGTGTGTGTACAAAAGTTTGCGCCTTTTTTTAATTTTTCATTTATGATGTACACCATTTACCAATAATTTATATTCCTGTTTGCCTAAAAAAAAAATATCAACTTTTATGTTTTGGCAAGGACTTAAAATAGAACATTCCATATTAAAATTACTCAGACATACTCTTTGTATTTGATGTCTTAGGTTATTGAAACTGTATTGTATTTTCAGGTGTTGCCAATTCCCAACATTCATTAGTACAAGCTCAGGTGTTAGACAGATTACATCGAGTAAGTTTAGAAAAGTATAGTTTTGAGTTTTTCACCATATATAAAACTTATACTATAATTTTTTTTATGTATGATTTTCCTTCAGTGCATTTAGTGATGCTTTGTTGCTAATAATGGGAATCTGTACTTATCTTCTTAAAATACTGTATAAAGTGATTTTAAAAAAATTAAAAGTGCTAATTTTAAAGGCATAATCAGGTATATTTTTCTTATCAGTAGTTATACTTAATATTTATTCATAAAATATATCACATATCTCTAATTCTAAAATTATGTATACAAATAATGTTCATAAATACATTTTGACCTTTCTGGATGGAAGGAAATATGAAATCTTGATAAACCAGTTACTAAAACAAAAGATTTTAATGCCTTGATAGGAAAGAGGCAGCAAAAAGTACTCTTTAGCTTGATATGCAGTATTGCTTTAAGTAAGGTAATGCCTTATATTTGGAAAAGCATTAATAAGTGTTAAGTAGTCTCAAGTAACTTTGGTTCCATATAGTGTTTAATAAGATTTTTAAACTAAAAATCTTATTGTGATGAATGTTCCTGAACTCTTTCTACAAATTGCTTTGAGCAGAGTGAGACTTCCTTCATATTTCATTAAAGAGTATAAATAGAAGACAAAAATGAAATCCTTAGGAAACACATTGAATGCCCACAGTCTGTTACAAGGAAATACTCCCTGAGGAAAAAATTTAGAAGTAATTTCACTTCTCATGATTTGCACAGCAATTGCTAAAAATAGGCCAAAAATATATAGAATTCAGAGTTATCAAATCCAAGAATCTTTATAAGAATCAGCTATAAGTTCAGAATTTTGGTTTTGAAAATAGAATCTTTTCTTACTGTTTATATTTTGAGACATGATATTATACTGAATTTGCTAAACTTCAGTTCCTCTATTTAATTATCTGTTTCTGGATTTTTTTTTTATCTACATTAATATTTGAAACTATAAGTAACATATAAAAACATTTCTTTTGCTCATGGATTAAAGTTTTTTTTTGATTTTAGAGATAATTTCATTATAGTTATTGTAGTAAGCAGTTGCTATAGGTTTAATAGTTAGCTCAACGTGGATAAAAAAATATCTGAAGTACTGAATTTAAATAAATTGTTTGAATTTTAAATTGATAGGACATTTTTCATTTAGGTGATAGCATTGAGGTTTTTTTTATTAAAAAGATTTAAATAATTAATTAAACTAGGAATACTCTCTACATATAAAATGATGACTTAAGACTTTAAACTGGAAAATTATATTTAGCAGAAAGTTAAATAATAATTTGCATAGTTTTAATATATTAAGAAAAATCAACATTTCCTCTGGACCTGCTTCCAGAATTCCTCAGGGCACTATTATCTGTAATGGCATGAAACAGAAGAGAGTTGTCACTAGTAGAAAAAAAAAAAAAAAAACTGAACCTGACAATTTGATAATGATAGGATGAGCTGGATAGCATAGACAATGAGGCATTAAGGCAAGGTATCTTCCTCTTGGCCACTATTCTGGCTGATCTGTACATATTGGGTTGTGGCATAGATGTCACAACATGTCAGTTGGGATGTTAATGTTTACTTCTGAATGTGGGATTGAGAGAAAAAGATCGGGTGGAGTGGGTGGTATAGAACATCCTGTTTAAACATGGCACACCAGTCTAGGTGGTTGGTGATTTTACCTAATTTGTGATTAATTAATTAATTAATTATTGTCATTTTGTATAATGAAGACTTCTTTATATTCCTATTTTTTCTGCAAATGATCTTTGGAAAGCACTTTGAAGTTGAGCTCGTGAGAATGTGATACAGCGCTTGGTGATTTTAATAAATTTATTTACCCTGATCTAGTGGTTTTTGTGTGCTGTTCAAAATGACAAATTGCTTTTCTGTATGGTTAACCCATATGTGTGACATCATTCACAGGTTAGCATGTATACTATGCCCTGATGGGAAGAAGGATTGGGGGGGGTGTGGTTGTTGTTATTTGGTTTTTAGGAGCATTAGCAACTAAGGCCATATTGCTCCGGGGATATGCGGTGGTCATTCCCTGACCTTTCTGCATCCTCCATATTTGGTGGCTCACGGGTGGGGGTTCGGTGGAATTGTGTGATTTATTATTTTTTTTCCCCCCCACTAGTAAAATGTGTGTGGATCTCTGACATCTTGCTAGCCTGAAATTGTTGCCATTGAGGTTGTGAATGGAAGAAATGGCAGTGACCTGTGGGGGATGAGGAGAAGTTGAAAATTTTAATGTTGTGTTCCTAAAAAGGATTTTGTTTTCTATATGTATTTATAAGATATTATTATTTATTATTATTTTTTTAATTTTATTGTTAATGGTCTAGCTGTGGCTGGCTAGAATTCTGATTTTTTTTTAGTTTTACTTTGTTCTAATTTTTGGGGATTGGAATAATGGAGGACAGCTTATGTAATAATTATTTTGATTGTCTAAGATTTTTATATTGCTTTTTTTATTTATTACCAAAACTCAAAATCTTTCTTAAGATTGGTTTGTTTCCTTAGTTAATAATCTCAGTTATTGGTTAATATTAGTTAATAGTCTCAGCTTGGCTCTGTTCTAGAATCTTCTCTGAAATCCTGTTGTGTTCTGCTCTTCATTTTGAATATGATTATAGTTTAATACTGTTTTTTTTTTAATTTTATTGATTCTTGGAGAGGGCTGTAGTAAATATTTCCCTTTTTCATCTGATCTTGCAGAGCAATTGGAATGAGCTTGAAAGTTGTGTTTATCAGAGTAAAATTTGAAGGATTTCATATCACTCAAAAATATAGTGATCTTAAGTGTATTAGTTGACTTGAAGCCACCTTATACCCAATCATAAGATGAATGATTAGTTCTTGTGCATTCTTCCTATAGTTTGGACCTTTGCATCATCAGCCTTTCAACTCTGGACCCTTGAAGACTGCTTTTACAGTTTCCACTGCCATGAGAAAAAAGCTGTGAAATACAGGTTTGTGAATTGCTTCATCTCATAGATATCGAGGTTTGTTTGGGTGGAGTTTCATTTGAAAAGCACTGGCATAAGTAGTAGTAATTATGAGAAATGAAGTTGTATTCAGAAAGGTCTATATGTATTTTTGTACCTTTTATTATGTTTAATTTCAAAATGTCAAGCTAATGATATACAACTCAAAACAATTAAGGAATGTTTACAGGATGGACCACATTCTATGACACAGTCAGTGTTGTTTCTCAGATACTACCTCAGGTTAACTTTCAGTTTGAAAAGGAGAGATAGTGAAAAGTCACGTTATGAAAATTCGAAAAGCATAAATTGTGCAATTAGTAATAATTTGCACAAGCATTGGCATTGCAAAGATGTATCCCTAGTCATTAGATTATCAGAGGAATTCTTGACTGCCCTTCATTAAGGGCATTCTTCAGCTGCTGAAATGTTAGTTTATCTGTTGATGATGATGTACTGGACAAACATGCTGTTACTTGTAGATTATCTTCTGTGGTGCTGAAAGCATCATAGGTAGTCCCATCAAGTGATAATGTTTGCCCAGTATATTATGCTCATGCTAATTATGATTAAAGTCAGGAGGGAAAGGCAGCCAGGCCATATCCCATTATTCTCATTCAGTATACTGTCAGTTAATCAGGTGCATATTGCAGGGTTTTATCTCGTAACATGTTAACTGCATCATGGGAGTTTTTAATCTACTTTTAGGAGGAAACCACCTGACTTTAGAGCCATTTTCTTCTGATTTGACAGAAGAAAAATCAGACATTTTTCTCAAGTAACCTTCACCAGCATCTGACTTATTCAGCCATAGTGAGAAGAAAGCCCAAAAATGTCTCTGCCGTTCCCATTCCAAATTGACTCAATCCCAGGTTTAAAAAAAAAAGGTCATCAGAAAAGCTAGCAGTGAAAGTGTTAAAATAAATATTTGTACAATTTCTGTGGTTTATAGGGAAGCAGTTGGCTGCAGAATCTCACCTCTATAATGCTGACCCATCAGTGGGTCATTCTTAATGATGTTATAGTTTTGTAAACTATTTAAATTTTGTTCCCCAGCTATGAAGCTTCCACGGACCATTAGTCTTTTCCCACCAAATTCATGCCATTCTTGAACAAGGGAATAGCTATGGATTCTGCTGTAGCATTTAAATAGTTTACTTAGGCTAAAATATGTACAAACTCTGTAAAAACTGAAAAAGCCATGAAATAAAGGTTTGTGAATTGCTTCATCTTAGATATCAGGGCTTGCTTGGATGGAACTTCATTTTAAAAGCTCTACATAATGCACCTAATTTTTGTTAATTTAATTTTATAGGCAGGAAAGGAAAGTACAGATTGCATTTTGCTTATGAAAACTTCACATATGATTTCTTCAGGAAAGATATAATTTACTGTTAGAAAGTTGTTGGTACAGTTACTGACAGTCAGAAGTTATACTATCTTAACTTATAAAAGAATAAAAACCAACACCTTTCTTGTGTTTTGAAACAAGCAAAGTATAAACATGTACAGTAAAAAACTTCATAAATTCTACTGTCAAAAATACAGAATTTTCAAGTCTGGCACCCTTTGAAAAAAAGTTGCATAAAAAAAAAAAAAAACCCAGTAATCTTGAAATTATTTTGCAAGTCGCCCTTGATTGAATGGTATTACTGTGGCAATTGTTAATAAATTTAGGGGGATTTAAGAAGGAGGAGTAAGTGGGCCAGGGGATTTGAGAGGGAGGAGTAAGTGGGTCAGCTGTCTTGGACCTGGACATTGTTTAGGGCCTGAATCTGGAAGAGAAAATAAATTGGAAGGAAAAACTGGGCCTGTTGAGGCTGTTTTCTCTAGAACCCATACTTACTCTTGATGTGGCTGTGTATAGCCATAGGAAACTTGCTGGTGCAACATGCTTTTCATTGACAGTTAAACTGTTTGATGTAGTTTAACAGTTTAGTTTAACAGTTTCATTAACACATATCACATCAAACATAAATTTATATCATAATATGATGTGAATTTATGTTTGACTACATACACACAGAGTAAAATATAGTAGTACAGTAGCTGTGTGGAAGTTAATGACTGTAGCTGTGCTATGGAAAACCTACGACTAAATTTTAGAAAAATCAGGGAAAAGCAATGTTTGAATTCCTTGAGCTACCATCTTCCACCTAACTTATAGTCTTATTGAGAACTAGAATTTATTTATTATTGAGGATGATATTCTCATAAAAGAATACTTTAAAGATATATAACCTCTTCACTTGCATAAGCTATAATGTTATTAAAATTAGTCTGCCTGCTTGGAGAAATGTGAATACTTAAGACTGCAGTTGGGAAGGGCATTTTATACTCTAATTGAATAGGAGTTATCATCGAAGGTGAGTACATATTTATTATTTAATGAATTATGTATAAATTTCAGGTCTTTCTAATGTAAAAAAGCTGTATGTTTTTGCATCATATTTGTGCCAGATAAGGACTCAATGAGAATCATATTATAGGCTGAACCTAGACTCATTGATGAAAAGAAATTTGCTCCATTTAATTGATTCAATCACTCTTGAGTTGTCTCCTACACTGATGCATATGGTTTAGTGGAGCACACAAAGTAATTTTTTGTGAGGATAGCTTCATATGGTATGAGGTGATATGCATATTCCTGTGGCTGCGGAGAACTTGTAACATTCGACTGTCATTTACAAAAGCAGTTAAAATCGAATAGTTGACATCTCTTAGTAAACTCATTCATTGGTAAGCGGCTTTCATTTCTTCTTCAAACCATTCCTGCCTTAAAGTGACACTTGGAGTGTCACTTTAAGACACTCTAGATCCTGGATTCAGAAATCACAATGAGTGATAACATTCAACAATAAACCTTACAAATTGACCATTTGCCATTTTTTAGGGATAAAATGTTTTGTTGTTAATCATATAAATGGCATTCATTACTACAGAGTTAATTTGCACATTGTTATGCCCAATTTTGCATTATCATTTTTTGTAAAAATTTGTATCACAAGAATTAATTGAAATTTATTTATTTATAAACTTATAGGAACTATTGATATTTTATTTGCTATAATCAATATAGGAAAAGAAAGAAAGATTCTTTGTATATACATATAATAATGCCAATCAGTCACTTAACACTATGATGTTATTGCCTGTCACACCTACATGTCAATCAATATATCCTTCTCGACTTATACTGCTGCTACCGATAACACACACCGTCTGTTTACCGAGAATGGAGGGAGAAACTGCGTTCTCCCTGCATTCTCGGTAGCAGCAAACCAGTTTGTCCAGTAAGTTTGTCATGGTTTTTGTGTTGGCTTTCTTTACCTTTGCCCAATATTGTAATTATCCTCTAATCACTTTGAGCAGTCTATATTATTATCTTGTTTAGTTATCTAAAGCATAAAAAGTTGTGGATTTATTGGATGATTGTTTTCTACATCAGCATGTTCGGGAGGCAACTAGAGGGAGTAATACTCTTGATTTGATTATCAGCAGTGATTCTTCATGCATTAAGAATCTGCAGATAAATGAACCACTAGGTGGCAGTGATCACAGTGTGCTGAAGTGGGATTTACTCAAAGAGGTAACTACCATTAGGGGTAAAGGGAAGGGTTATTGCTTCCGTAAAGGCGACTACAATGGACTGAGACAGTATTTAAATTCTATACAGTGGTACCAACTGATGATGTTACCAACAGCAAATTCAAAATGGGAAGCATTCAAAGAACTTATCTTGGAAGCTACTAGGCTTTACATACCAACTAAGAAATATTGTTCAAGGTTTAGGCCAAAATGGATGTCAGATGAACTAATGAGGCATATGGCAGAGAAGAAAAATGCATGGGATACATGCAAATTAACACATGACACAGAAGCCTATGATAGATACAAGTTGATATGCAACCAAGTTACAAAGGAGGTTAGGCAGGCGAAGGCAGATTACGAGAAATCCTTGGCAAGGGATGCAAAAAAAAACAGCAAAGAGTTCTTTACTTATGTAAACTCTAGAAGGAAGGGGATGAATCAGATTGGTCCACTTGATATTGATGGGTCAAGTGTTGATGATCCTGCTCAGGTAGCTAACAAACTAAATGAATATTTTGCATCGACATTCACACATGAGGAGTTATTCAGCGAGGGGAATGCCAGAGGTGTATTCAACTCTAGCAGTAAGCTACAGAATCTTGAAATAACTGGGAGTAAAGTGGAGGAGAAACTGTTGAAGATAAACACAAGAAAGGCACCCGGGGTGGATGGGATCTATCCAGTTATATTAAAGGAGGCAGCAAAGGAAGTAAGCAAACTCTTAGCCATAATTATGAGAGCTTCCTTGGACTCAGGGGAGGTACCCATAGACTGGAAATGTGCAAATGTGACCCCAATTCACAAAGGAGGATCAAAGGCTGACACAAGTAATTATAGACCTGTGAGCTTAACTTCTGTTCCAGGAAAATTAATGGAGGCACTGGTTAAAGAAGCACTGCAGGATCATTTAGACAAGACTTCAGTTATAGCTCAGACACAGCATGGTTTTGTTAAGGGGAAGTCTTGCCTGACCAACTTGATTGGATACTATGATGCAGTCACAAAAGAACTGGATGCAGGGAATAACTTTGATATTGTATACTTGGATCTTAGAAAGGCTTTTGATACTGTTGCACATGGAAGACTGCTACACAAATTGGAGCAGTGTGACATTGGAGGCAAATTGCTGCTATGGATAAAGGGGTGGTTGAGGGGGAGAAGACAGAGAGTGGTAATCAATGGACACTGCTCATCGTGGACTGATGTTATTAGTGGAGTCCCTCAGGGCTCAGTGTTGGGTCCATTATTGTTTTCTGTATTTATAAATGATATTGATGATGGTATATCGGGCTTAATGTCCAAGTTTGCAGACGATACAAAGGTTGGCAGGGTTGTCAAGGACACTACTGACACTATGCTGCTGCAACAGGATCTGGAAAGGTTGAGCAGATGGGCTGAGAGGTGGCAAATGAAGTTTAACATTGACAAATGTAAAGTACTATACATGGGAAACAGCAACCCCAGAGCAACGTATCAACTCTGTGGTACTACACTGACAGTGGTAGAGAATGAAAGGGACTTGGGGGTGGTTGTGCAGGCAGATATGAAGTTCTCTGAGCAGTGCAGACGGGCTGCAAGAGTAGCTCATGGAGTATTGTCAATGATATACAGGAATTTTTCCAGCAGGGATAAGGAGGTGATTATTCCATTGTATAAGGCGATGGTCAGGCCACACCTAGAGTACTGTATACAGGTCTGGAGGCCTCATTTCAAGAAGGATGTAGAGCTGCTGGAACGAGTACAGAGAAGGGCAACAAGATTAGTGAATGGAACAAAGGGGTGCTCTTACGAAGAAAGGCTTAAGTTTTGCAAATTACAGTGTCTGGAGACTAGGCACCAGCGAGGTGATCTGATAGAGGTGTATAAAGCTTTGAATGGTTTAAGCATGCTCAATGCTGATGGGATTTTTCCTCTAGCTCAGAAAAATCACCTGAGAGGGCATAAATTCAAATTGAGGAAAGACAGATGTAGGATAGACGTGCGGAAATTTGCCTTTAGCCAGCGGGTGGTTGGTTGGTGGAACAGACTTCCATCCCTTGTGGTGGAGGTTGACAGCCTAAATAAGTTTAAGGCTCAGCTGGACAGGTATTTTGAACGAACAGAGAGGTGAAGTGGAAGTGGGTTTTTTTTTTTTTTTTTTTTGGCTGATGCTGCATAAGCTTGCTTTCTTGCATCAAATGCCTCTACTAATGCTAACTAATGCTAAGTACTGCACATTTAATTTTAAACTGCAGATAGCATTTCATTATATAGCAACATCAATGATTATATAATTTTGATAAGATTTACATAAAATTACAAATTTTTTAATGTTAACATGCATTTATAAAAATTCCAAATGCAGTACCTTTGCGGTAATCTGAATCTAATTAATGCAAGGAGATGTTTGAACATTACTAAAATGTTCAGATTAGTGAGATTATAACATACAAACATATTTTATGCACATAAATTATTTGCATATGTATTTATTATTGTTTTCTTTTAGTTTTACTTTGCATATTCTCTTCTCTAAAGCATTTTTGCAAATTGATGTAGAAGCAGGATCAGGTGAACTGGTATGTCATATTCTATAACCTGCTCAATACATGTGTTAAAACATAAAACAGCATTTCTTATTTCAGCAAATTCATATGAATGGCTCCTTCATTTTACTTTTCTTTATGTTGTAAGGTTCTATTTATAATTTTATTGTTGGTGCAAAATCTGAAATAATTTTTATATTTTCTGCTAATTTGATATGTAACGTCAGTCCAACTTATAAACCAATTTTGGGCATTTTTTTAATTTTTTATCAAGGAAAGTCATCTGTTTTTTTAATGCAGTTGTCTTATTTTCAATTTTCATTGCTACGTGAACGAGAAGATTTTATATTCTGTAATTTGATTACTTGAATCGCAATATAATTTATTGGCTGCATTAGAGGCTTATAATTAGGACAGTGTTCCCATCATCACTTTGCAATTCATATACATATGGGTGACTTACTGCATTATTAAGGATTAGTGGCGCCTCCGTAGCCAGGTGGGAAGGAGCAGCAGTGCGTAGCACACGCTTCTTGATTAGACTGGGGTTCAAGCCCGTCACCACCAAATACGAAGGATGCGGAAAGGTCAAGGGAATGACCACCGCATATTCCCGGAGCAATATGGCCTTAGTTGCTAATGCTCCTAAAAAAAAAAAAAAACCAAACCAGACCAAAACAAGCTGCATTATTAAGAATTAGCAGGGTTTTTCTGGCATTCATTTCTTTTAGATGTCTTTTTTACAGATGGAAACAAATTCAGAGTAAAACCATTCAGTGAACAATTCTCTATTATTGAAACTTTCTTGTGGCTTTTGTAGAGAACATGCAAGGCTGTGGATTATTAGCATTACATTAGCATTAGTAGAGGCATTTGATGCAAGAAAGCAAGCTTATGCAGCATCAGCCAAAAAAAAAAAATAATAAATAAATAAAAAAAAATAATAAATAAATAAATAAAAAATAACCACTTCCACTTCACCCCTCTGTTCGTTCGAAATACCTGTCCAGCTGAGCCTTAAACTTATTTAGGCTATCAATTTCCACGACAAGGATATGGAAGTCTATTCCACCAACCAACCACCCGCTGGCTAAAGGCAAAATTATGTAATTTTCCTGGCACCAATAAATATAATTTGTGGCTTCCAGGTATATACATAATGAAGGTATTAGTAAATTAATAAGAGGAGTTTACCTCAAATACACATAATGAAGGTATGTCACTTTCTCTTTGTTCATTGGGAAACTTGATACAGAATCTATGTTTTTAAATAAGTCACTTTTGTGAGCATTATGAACTTGTCCAGGACTCAAATTCAGTTCAGCTATTTTTTGAATAAATTTATACCGAAGAGGTTCTACAGTAGCAATATCATTAGAATGTCTTTCATCGCTTACAGAAAAATATCTACATTGCATAGCATTTTTTAAATTAATCCATTCACCCATGACTAGCCTTGAAATTGTAATATTTTGTAATTTGCAAATAAAAAATTTTGCTTTCTCACATAAAATTTCCTGAGAAATTGGAGTTTTATGCAATCAGTGAAGAAGCCAGGTATCTGAGACAGTTTCCACTAAAGGACATTTACACTGTTTAAGTGTTTTGTTGTTAATCAGTTCTTGGTCAGGAGATAAAACGAATTTAAAATTTTCATTTTTTTAAAGTTATTAATAATAGACTTAACAATGTTGAAATTCAAATGTGATTTTTGCTTCTCCTCAGTCATTTTAAGATGCGAGAGAGAGAGAGAGAGAGAGAGAGAGAGAGAGAGAGAGAGGAGATAATGTTTTGTGCTTCTTCTTTATATTACTGCTAAACTGCATCATAGACAGTTGAAACACAGTTACACAAATACACATACCTAGTTATGCGGTGCACATCAAAACTGAACCGGTAACACTGAATATCTAACCACTAATTATTCACTGTTTTCTGATAAATAATGGATGAATGTGGCAGTATAAAATGGTTTCTAATAAAAAAAAAAAAAGATGAGTTTTTTTTTTCTTTCAGAAAGATGCTGCCAACTATTTAGAATGTTTTTAGTTCTAAAATGCTCACTTTCTGTCACACCAAGGAGTTTCCTGAATGGTGGTGTTTAATCTTTTCTTGGTTGGGAAATATTTGAGCATATGAAGGTAGCAACATGATTGATAGTTCTATCTCCAGACTTCATTAACTTCTGTAACAGTAGTGTACACAAACATAGTATTCAAAGAAAATTTGAGCACATTATTTAGTTTTTTTTTTTTTTTTTTTTGGTTTTTTTTAGTTGTTGGCGCATCGGCTTCTGTGGCCATAATGCACTTCCCAAGGTTTTTGCAGTACTGTGATCCAGGCCCAAGGTGGGATTCGAACCCACGACCTTTGGGTTGCCAGGCAGGCACTTTACCCACCTGGCTAGCCTGGTCGGCACATTATTTAGTAGAAAACTTTTTTTAATTATTGAAAAAAATATATTAAAACCAGATTTAGATTAATGAAATTCAGATTACTACAGTAATACTATATTTGATCCTAAACATGGAATACAATTTTTTATTTTAAATATATTAATAATATTTGTCATACTGAAATTTTTATTTTTCTGTTTTTAGCATCGAAGATCACCTGTCTTTCAGGATCCATATAGGAGTAATAGTAAATCTCGCTATGTTGAGCTTATCATTGTTAATGATAATAAAGAGGCAAGTAATATTTGTAAGTCAATTAGATTTTGTTTTTCTTAAAAAAAAAAATTTTCTTTATTTTTGATAATTTTAAAGATAGAAAACTACATTTATTGGTCAGTTTGTTTCCAAGAACATTACAAAGTAACAAGAGTAAAGCAACACATGTAAAGATAACAAAGAATGTAGTAAAAATATTTAAGATATGTATATTAGTAAGAGTGGTGTGTATATATATATATATATATATATATATATGTGTGTGTGTATATATATATGTGTGTGTGTGTGTGTATACACACACACACTGGTGTGCAAAACTTAAGGACCAACACTATTTCTAAAGGTTACAACCACAAAATCTTTACTTAAGGTACTCTTTACTGATGTGAGTAGATTCAGTCTCAGCAGCGATTCTGGACGTCAGCTAATCTAGCGAGAGGTTGGCACAATGTATTCACCCCGCAAACATCACTGAAAGGGATCGATATGGCGGTCGAGGTGTTCTCGTCTGGCGAGGCGTTATCTTGGATGGACGTACACAACTTCAGATACTGGAAGGCGATACTGTAACCAGTGCACGCTACTGTAGTGAGGTAATCCTTCCCCATGTGCGTCTGTTCTGAGGTGCCATTAGCCCCAGTTCGTGTTTATGGATGATAACGCTACACCCCATCGCACTGCAGCTGTTGATATGCTTTTGGAAAGTGAGAACATTGTTCGTATGGATTAGCCTGCCCGTTCCGCCAATCTAAATCCCACTGAACACATATGGGACGCTCTGAGGAGACGCCTAGTGGCACGGCCACACCCACAGAAAATGTTCACCAGCTGAAGATGGTGCTGACAGGGGAATGGATGATGTTACCACAAGAACTTATCAACAACATTGTTCTAAGTATGGACAGGTGGTGCAAAGCCTGTATCGATGTTAGGTGTGGCCATATCTCCTACTGAGGATCACCTCTTCCCTTTGTTCCATCTTTGGCAGTGATGCATCTGTATCATGGCAGCCAATGCTGTGTTACCATTTTTGAATAAAGTCCCTGTGTACCGTTTTGTTTTGGTTGTTGTGTCTGTACCTCACGAAGTTCCTTTGGCATGCTTTTCCCATATCCAGGCCACTCCTATGAGAAGCTACAGGTGAAAACCTGACTGGTCCTTAAATTTTGCACACCAGTGTGTATATATATATATATGTACAGTCCATTCCCGTTATTTGGGACACATCGGGACTAGTGCATTTTGGCCAGTGCATTTTGGCCCGATTAAGCGGCTGCCCCAATTATCTGAAGTTTCATGTAAATAGTTAAAAATACAGTGTATTCCCCCTTTACAATTGGTTCACTGTATAATCAAATCACATTACGATGAACTCAACATAGTAAAGTACCGTTCACTATACGATGTGCAGTAAGCGCTGGTCATTGTGATCACGTTTGTGAATTGAATTTTAATTCTATTAAACAGCGATTCTAATTAGTGAAAATAGGAGGAATATTATCCACTGGCTATAAAAGCAAAGATATATTAAGAACAAATTTACCCTTTATTACCTTACCAATTAAAAAATTAAATGATACGTGAAAATCGGAAGAATATACGTGATAATCGGAATAATTAATACATACTGTAATATGTACATACGAACTAGTTGACATTTCTGTTCACTGACATTTGTGGGTGGGGGTTAAAATTAAAACAGAAAAAAGAAAACCAATCAATAACAAAGAACATGGCACAAGAGGGGGGGGGAATGTCCTCAGCTGGCACATTTTAAGCTGATGTTAGATTGTTAATAAGTTGAGTGGGATTAATATGGAGTACTTATATTTTTTAATAACTTAAAGGGAAAATGATGGTAACCTGTTTCATAGTGTGTTGGCTTAAGCTTGTGCAACGGCCTAGGGATCTTTGTAACTGTGCATTAATGGAAGACTGTGTTTTTAAGGCATTCAGCCATGAAGGATCTGACAAGCTCAGGATGAATTTTAAAAGTGGTCTAGCCAAACTTCTTTGGAACTGAAAATTCAAAAAGCAGCTGTAGTAATAGATTATACCAAAAACAAAAGCTATAATTGTAAACCATTGGTAATTCTATTTAGTGACTAATGAATAATGAATATATTTATTCTTTCTATACTGTATTTACATGTATTTGTCACCCTTCAATAATAGTTGCATCCAAATTTGAAATATGTTTTATTTCTCCCCACATAAAAATCACATAATTTTTTGTTAATTTGCAGTTTAAGGATTTGCAAATGCATTGAAAATGGCACATTTGTCTCTGACCATAACTTCTGAACTTCTGTCCTCTGATGTTATTTTTTTTTTTCCTAGTAGAATTGCATAAGCATAAAACAACCAGTCATTTATGGTTGAAGAGGTATTGGCATTCATCAGTACTTTGTCTTTTAAGGAACTGCCTAGTTAGTGATGGCAAGAAAACTGGCATCTTTGACATCTTAGAAGGAACTGACAAGTAATGCCATTTGGAATTATTAGAACCACATTTATGAGAGCAAGTTTGAAATCAGGGTAAACTGATCTTTAGATCTACGATGGCAGTTTTAATTTTTATGCAAAACACTGTTACAAGGGGGTTTTTAAAAAGTTCTTACCCTTACCTAGAAATAATAGCCCTAGAAAGGTGTAACTTCACAGGAACTTTAATCCTTTTCTATGTACTCTCCATGTATAGTCTACATTTCTTCCATCTATGGATCAGTTGTTTAATGCCTTGATCATAGAAGTGGTTCATAGATATGGTTCAAACATTTGGAGTGAATGGATGGGTGAAATGAGAAGGTTTTTGTTTTGCCTGATGCTATATAAGCTTGCTTTCTTGTATCATGTGCCTTTACTAATGCTAATGCCCACACTTTTTGCCTGAAACCACAATTCCACTTCGTCGATGACTTCCTGAGACACATCTTTATTCTCTGGATCATACTGGTACACCCAGCATTCGTCATTTGTCACCAACCAAAAAAGTTCTCAACATCCACATTACACAAATCCAACAGTGGCTAGAACGTTGCATTCGATATTGCTTCTGCAAAGGTGTCAGCAATCTTGGAACCCATCATGCAGAGACCTTAGACATGAGCAGATGGTCATGTAAAATGCTGTGGGCAGACCCATAACTAATTTCCACTGCATTTGCGATGAAATGAATTGTCTCACATCTGTCACTCAGCACCAGCTGCTCAACCTTTGCAACTGTCTCACTGTCTATGGATGTTGATGGCCTTCCTTTTTCTTTGCTCGTCAAAGACACTTCTATGACTGCACTGGAACTCCCATTTCCACTTTTTTACAGTGTCATAGGATAGACAATTATACCCATACACAGCTTTCATTTCTTCGTCAATTTCCTGAGCTTTCTTATCCTGCAGTAACTTGATCATTGCTCGATACGCCACTTTGTCAACCATAGCATCCTTCCTCAGATCATACTCCACCTCTGGAGTATGATCACCTACAGGAATGAAATTTCACATGTTAGTTATTGAACATGTAGACAACTTATATTAAAAACAGCATCTTCCTACTGATGTTTTATCTAGGTCAGGATAAGAACTTTTTGATACCCCCTTGTATTTCTTGCTGCTAACCTTTGTTGAATTTGGAAACTTGAGTCATAGCTATAAATTTGGTAGATGGCTAGCATCTTGCAGTTTTTCTGGGAAACTGTGCAACATAACATATTTGTATTGATATGGTTGAAAAGGTTATGCTTGATATTCTGCATATAATATTATTTAAGATAGCATTCTGAAAATTTCTCACATATATTTCCCATTGTTGTACCCCTATTTTCAGATTATAAAACATGAATAAGCTGTGAGACTTTTGGGGGGAAGGGCAGATTTTGGGATTTAAGCAAAGATTGGAAGTGTCCAGGGTTTGGTTAGAATAAAAACCATACAAACATATTCACAAAACCTATTTTATAAATTTATTATACCGATAATTATAAAATAGGCTTTGTGAGTATGTTTGTATGGTTTATAGAAATGTACTTTTATATTTCAACAAATTCATAAGAACACCCAGTTTACAATTAAATTTACTCTTACACCAAGTAAGAGAAATTTAATACTTTTCATGCATACTGTATTGATCGAATAAACTTATAATCATAGTTGTCACTCTTAATATTTATTGACGTTCTAAAGAAAAAACTCTTGCATAGCACGATGGTTATAGTCACCATCCTTCCAAGTGCAGGGACAGGGAGGTGATTATCCCATTATACAAGGCAATGGTCAGGCCACACCTAGAGTAATGTGAAAAGGCCTGGGCTTGAATTCCATCAAGATGAGAGAAATTATATGGTTTTTTATATACTATGGCTGAGTTAGTTTTAGGCAACAGTTGCTTGGTTTGTTACCCTGGAAACTGTTTTTTTTTTTTTTTTTTTCAACCAGAAAAATGGGCAAACTGATCATAGTTACCTGTAAACTGATCATGGTTTACAGGTAACAGCTGTCTTCTTGAAAATTATTCTACTACTTTCACAGTTATTGAGTATTAAATAAAATTGTATACTGAATTATATCTTGCAACCACCAATGAAACATAAAAAATTAAATTTTATTAAAATATAGTAAAAAATAAATAAAGTACAGTATAATGTAAACTTGTAAAGAATAGAAGCTGAACCATAGAAATAAAAGTGATAAGAATATACAGATAAATACCAAAATTGTTAAAATTATCATTTAAAAAAATGATAAAAACATAATATGTACCAAGAAGCTTTTTGAGCAGTGTGCTCCTTTATCAACTATATGTATTTATGTGTTTATTCTGAAAAATACAACTCTGCATTTATTATGAAAAGTTGATAAAGGAGCACATCACTCGGAAAGTTTCTTGGTGTATATTCCAATTTTCTCACTTTTAGCATTTATTTCTTATAGTCTTATCACTTTTATTTCTATCTGTGTTTTAGCTTATATTCTTTAAAAATTTTGGTTATACTGTACTTTATTTATTTTTTTACTATATTTTAATAGTTTTATTTCATATGTTTTGTCTAGTTGCAAGATTTTTTCAGTATGCCTATTCCTGGCACACAAGGCCTTTTTTTTGCTGAAATAAAACTGTCTTTGGTGAAAAAAACTTTTGAAGAGAAATCATCAGGTTTAAAATTGAAGAAAATGTAAGGAACTGATGGTATCTATTTGGTTATACTGAAAGAAGCAGCTAAGATAGTAAATCCTTATCTGCAGGGAGGTTTTTGAGAGCTATTCAGGTACAATGATGGGCAGCATGTCATGTTGCTCCCTAGCATTTTCACATAGTCAGCTCCATTGATAAGGTGATGCAGGTACATCAAACTGTTTCTTTCTTCTAATCAACAACACTTGATTATTTAATGAAGCATTATGTTGCTAAGTTGAGCATATTGTTTTTGTTTAATTAAAAATTAGAAATAAAAATTTACTCCCATTTTTCCTGTTTCCTAACTAGATTTAATAGTTTTGTGAAGGTAAACTAGGTTCGGTATGGTAAGAAACAAAGGCAAAAAGTGACCTTTTTTGCTGCTACAGAAAACTTTGCAGTTGCAATTGGTTGTGTAATGTAGGTTGAATTTAGCTTTCACTATTTTATGATTTCCAGCTGAACATCTTCCATTCTAGGCTCATCACAAAAGTATTGAAAGCAGCCACTTTACCACTGGTTAGACTGTGCATGGGCTGTTAAGGATTTTTTCAGGGCAAAATTTAGTTTTGCCACTGCATTTTACCACTAAAGAAAACTTTGCTGTAGATCTTATGTGGTCAGTAATTATGACTGACAATTTTGCATCTGTTTTAGCTAATATAAGTCATTACCCATTTCAAGAATTGTAACGGGGGGGTGAAAAAAAAGGTCATTCAATGGCATTTATAAATCAAAAAGAACATAATGCACTTTTCCAAGAATTGAACTCCTGTCATGTATTGTGGGAGAGTAGAATTCACAGAATAGCTTTTAGAACATTTTCAAAACTCTTACCAAAATTATACATTTTATTATCTGGTAAAAATAACAATAAAAAAGCTCAATTCTGTATGAAAAGGTCTGGGATGCTGAGTTTACAGATAGCAATGAGTAGTTGTGACATTATTATTGATCCCATTCAAGGAGCTTTAGTTAGAATGAGATCAATAGCAATACGATACACTTTGCTAAGAATTGATAGTTTTTCTTGATACATTCTCACATAAAAAAAAAGCTGCATGATATCAAATTAAGGCCCACAATACCAAGTTTACTTAAGGAATTGGTTCCCAGTACACTCTACCTGTGTTGGGAATCAGTATATAGGGGAAAAATTCCTACAGTCATCGACAGTACCCTGTGTCTATCCCAGCAACCTTACTACAGTGTTGCTTACTTTCTAGGAAAAAAAAAATGCAATCCTTGCCTACTGATATGGATGAGGAATGCATGGTTTTTTACTACGATGTAGCCAGTGAATTGTTTGCTTTCCATAACCTAACTTATTTGAATGAAGCTGTTATGTCCAGTTAGTTTAGGAAAATAGGGGATAAATTAATAAAATTTTTATTTCTTAATTGCAGTTAAAAGCAGAAAATGCTCTGCTTGTAAGCATAATGTTTCTTGAAACTGTTAAGTGCCATTGACCACAGTTTTTCATACTTGCATCATGCTGTTGATGGAGCTGACTGTTTAAAAATATTGGCAACTTATATACAGCTACTTCATATCATTAATGACTACAATCTTTAAAAAAGCTTCAACCTTCACAGGTTGCACAATGGATGTATACTTGCTGTCCTTCCCACATTGGGTGGAAAACGCCTTTGTTCTAATCCTGTTAATGATGTTTAGCCTCAGGCAGGGATTGCATGGTTTCTTTCTTCTGGAAAGTAACCAGCAGTGTAGTAAGGTTACTGAGACTAACACAGGCTTGAAAGGATAAAAAGGCAGGCAAAAAGACTGGTAGTAGACATAAAAAAAATCCACTCGATAAACCACAAAGTTCGGAAATTTGATATCTTCATGGGGATCTGATTGCGATGCTTAAGGCCATAAAAGGAATGAGCAAACTTAATGGTGGTGGCATATTTCCTCCTTCTAGGATGATGCAAACAAGGGGACATAGATTCATGTTAAGGAAAGATGGGTTTTTAGGCTGGATGTAAAAAAAAAAATTGTCTTAGTCAAAGAGTAATCAACTATTGGAACAACTTTCCACCAAGTCTTATTGACTCGGAAAGCTTATGTAGATTTAAAGAAGGATGAGATAATTATTTGGAAGAAATAATTGAAATAGAAAACTAGGGAGACATTTTGTTTTATTTAAATTTTTATTTGCTTATTTATGTATTATTTTTATTTATTACTATTATTTTTTTTTATTGTTGATTCTGTATAGCTTTGCTTTTTTTTTTTTTTTGCATAATTTTGCCATTTTAATATTAATACTCTTATATTTCTTTGCAGTTTAAAGAATTAAAACAGGACAAAAAAGCAGTGTTTGATAGAAGTAAGCAGATAGCCAACATTGTTAATGGCGTAAGTTTTTCTTATGAACTTTTTAAATATATAATCATTCAGTTTTAATTCAGTGCTATGATTTTGATTTAATAGTGTTTAGAATAGGACACCGTAATATTGTCTTAACTACTCTTACTTTTGCCTTAAAGCCTTTTTTGACAGCTGGTAGGCAGTGCTGATTGACTGCTTTCTTTTGATCACAGTTGTCACAAGGGAACTTGTGACAACTAGTGATCAAAAGCTGTCTGTAGTGTTTTCAGATCTTTTCTGTCAAAAAAAAAAAACAGTAGTGCATTCATTTACCACTACTAATAAAGTAAACTGCAGCCATTATCAACCCACTGCAGGATCAAAGCCTCCTCAACAATTCATTGAGGGAAATAGACCATAATCTGCCATGCTGGTCCAGTGCAGGTTGGCAGATCGACTGTATTTAGTAGCCAGGGGCTTGAACCCCAGGCTACTCAAAGGACGTGTGCTACTGCACTCCCACTCCTGACCACTTGGCTGTGGAGGCCATTATTACCACTACTAATACTATACTTAAAATAGTGTATACACTGTAGACGATACTTGATATAAAGTCCACAGTAGGATCCAAAATCATATGATGACAAAAAGAACATTTGATGTGATACATGATTTACTCGACAAAGTCTATATACATAATATAAGATCAACAATGTAATTATTCTAAGATAATATGATACAGGAAGAACAATCCATTGGGATACTTAATATGATGTAAGATGTGAGAGAAAAATGTTAAAATACATTATGTAATATGTGGTTAAAGCTGGCATAATGTGACAAGTGATAAGAAGGGGAATTATTATATATGAAAAATATAATATAATTAACATAATCAGGGGTGTTCCTAGGGTATGTGGTGCCCGGGTGCAAATCGCAATTTGGCGCCCCCCCCCACTTAAAATTTTCTTCATATGTGTATGTAAGTTTCAGGTTTTCAGGTGCTTGGATGCAGTGCACCCCTTGCACCTTCAGGACGGCCTGTCCCTGAACATAATATGATATAATAACAACACAATATACAGACAATGTACATTTGGGAAGACTCTGTTGATAAAGTGGAGCCAGGTCAAAGTTACTGGTCAGTGACCATGTACATGTCTGATATGGTGTTTCAGCAACTGGAGCAGTAATCAAAAAATGTTTGAATAAAGAGTTGAGTTGATAAGGAGCTGTACTCATTCTGTAGCTTAACAAGATGGTTTGAAAAACAGTGAGCATAGCTTGAGTGGAGAAACAACTTGGAATATCTGGTCACTAAGCCTAGTGTTAGTGGGCAGATTCTTTTACAGATTAATTGAAGGTTCTAAGAATTGGTAAAGATGATACCAAGGTCTAGTCGTTCAATTTTTGAACTAAGGCTCAGAGTTGAAGAATGATTGATACTAACTAGAACAACACTAATCTGAGATTAGATCAGTGGGAACACCTAACTAGAAATAATACAAATCTTCTACATTTCTTGACTGCAAAACATTGGGGAGAGCTATTTAAAATAGTTAATAAACCAGATATCATTATCCAACAAGTTTTAGCAATTCAGTTGATTCACAAAGAAGGATATGGTGAATGGATATATGGATAATGGATTAAATGCCATTCAGAAAACATTACTCCATCTGTGATTTACACCAAAGAGTTAATAAATTTGTTATAGATTACCTTGTTCTAATAATGGGGTTGAGGTGCAAAGCAAATAAATAATATGGCCTAAAGCCTCTGTGAAAGTATTGATTGTGGACAATGGTTATTAAGGGTTTGCATTAGCTTTCTAAAGGGTCAGAGTAATTTTAGTGGTGCCTTCTTCAGCAGGTGTCTAATAAAAGAAGTGTGTCTGATTGGAGGCTGTGTTGGTGGGGTGGTTTGAATGTGTCATTAACTTTATCTTTTTTTCCATCCTGTGAACCACAAAAATTTTTACTTATTCTTGAAATCTTTCATTACTTTACCTTTTTCCAACCTTTTTCATTAGTTTTTGTGACAAACCCCTTGAGTAATAACAATTTTTGCAGTGAACCCCTTTGAACAGTTAATAAAATTTTTAAAGGGGTTCACTGCAAAAATTGTTATTACTCAAGGGGTTTGTCACAAAAACTGATGACAATATCATCTGAATTGCTGATATTGTCATCAGTTTGTAGTTAGGTACATAGTAATATTAAAATGCAATTCTTGAAATATAATAAAAAAATTAAAACCATTTTCCTGAAACTGATGAGACTTCTGAGCTTGTTTTGAAGAACATTACTTTAAAACTTGGCTGAACAGAAAAAAGAGAGAGAATGTAGTCTTAAGAAATTGGAAGGGAACTAAATTAATGATAATAAGTGTAGAACTAGGAATTGAAAAAGATGCCATTACCAAATTTTATCCATGAACCCTGTGGGTTTTCAAGCCACTGGTTGGGAAGCATTGCTGTAGAGGCTTTGTATAATTGTTCACTTCAATGATCAGATTGACTGTTTGCTGATCCAGTAAGAATCTTTTTTGGAGATGAGAATGGTTTTTAGTATTTAAATGTATATTGCTGAATAGCTACAAATATATTGTGTATGCAAGAAGGAATTAGCTATAAATTTTCATCTGAACTCATGTTTCAGTTAAAATACTGTTTGAGCCCATACACACACATTCAGAAAGACTGATTTTAAGTTTTTTGCCTCATAAGAATAATTTAAAATTTTTCTTTAATACATTTCTCAGTATTTTCTACATTGCCAGACTTGATTTTATTTGCCATGTTTTTTCATACTATAGTAAAAATGGCAGTGACAAGGCACTTATATTTTCTCTGGAGGCCTCATTTTAGAAAGGATATAGATCTGCTTGAATAGGTGCAGGGAAGGTCAATAAGATTGGTGAAGGGAATGAAAGGGTGGTCTTACCAAGATTGGTTGGTTGGTTTTGATTTTATTGGCGCATTAGCTACTAAGGCTATAATGCGCCAAGACCAGCTTTACCAAGAAGGGCATCAGTTCTATGAATTGCAGCATCTAGAGATTAGGCATCTGCAAGTTGATTTGACTGAGGTGTTTAAGGCTTTGAATGGATTGAGCAAGCTCAGTGCTGATGACATTCTTCCTCTTGCTCAGACTACACATGAGGGGAAGGGCAGGCATAAATTCAGATTGAGAAAGGGTGGTTGTGGGATATACGCACAGGTTTGCCTTCAGCCAGTGGGTAGTTGCTTGTTGGAAAACTTCCATCTGTTGTTGTGAAAATGAGTAGTTTGAATGAATTAAAGGCAGAACTAGACAAATTATTGGAGTGGAATGGACAAGTGATGTGGGAAGGCTTCTTTTTTTTTTTTAAGTTGATGCTTTATAAGCATGTTTTCTTCCATCATATGCCACTTTTAATACTAATACTATAAAAGGTAGAACAGTAGACTGGTCTGAATTTTGAAGTAAAAATAATTTATTGAAATAATTTCAATAAATTATCTTTACTTCACTGTATAAAGTAATTTATACACTGCCACTCTTTGGCCAGTATTTCAAAGAGTGGTATTGTTTTTACTTCAAAATTCATGCATTGTGTTCTACCTTTTATACTTCTTATTCATTTATATTTTAAAAGGTACATTTTTGGAGAAAGTGGCAGCTTGTGTTTGAAATATTGTGCAGTCACCACGCGTTAATATTTAAGAAATTCAATTTATGACAATTATTTTCTCATAGTGAGCCAATAGGGCAAAAAAAAAAAAAAAAAATCTGAGAATGTTGTATATTTTATTTGTCATTCTAAAGAAAGATTTTGGCAGACATATCTCTAAGATAGTTACAGATAAATCTTTAAAAATGAAATGGGATGATGTTACAATAAAAATTTTAAAATATTACTATAATTATGAACATGATATTCACTTTTAATAATATTTTACAGTGCCTGTTTTTATAGGCACTGTATGCTATTGATCAATAAAAAAAATTAAGAACTATTCATATGTAGGCATTATGACTTGTTATTTAAACTTGAAATAAAAAAAATAACTACAGTTGGGTACCCCAGGTTCAGCAGCCTTGTGGCCAGAGCAGAGTCAGTTTATGGAAGGTTGGACATTATGCACACACACACACACACACACACACACACACACACACACACACACACACACACACACACACACACACACACACACACAATTTGGCCTTGCATTAGCAACCCCCCCCATGTAGGAATGGACCGGTCTGCGATACTGATAAAGAACATTTTTGTTTCCTTCTCAGATTAGCCAGACTTGCAACAAAAAGGAAGAGAGCAATTTCTAATTAGCACATTTAATGTTGTCCATCATACAATGACCTATGATCCTATGGGCTTCCCATCATTGCTGTTTACTCTTTGTTCTTGTTCTTGTTTCTTTAGTCATGTGCGGATTTCACTGAGGGGTAATTGGCTGACTGTTCCAATAGAAATACATCTGATCTGGAATTTTTCTTTTAAACTCTTGCTGCATCAAATTGTTTTCTTTAATGCGTAGCAAGTGACATTCAGAATTTTAATTGCTAAGAAATATTTTTTAATATAAATTACTTTTTTTTATCACAGTTAAACTATTAAACCTTAATGGTAATGATAAATATGTAAAATGTATTTTAATTTACATAGCTGTATGCTCCACTGAATATCTTCATTGCCTTGGTTGGTGTAATTGTATGGTCCGAGCATGATGAAATTACACTGTCTCCAGATGGAGATGCCACCCTGACCAATTTTTTGCATTACCGTAGAGAACGTCTTGCGCAGGAACATCCAAATGACAATGCCCAGCTTATCACGTAAGTATGAGATTAGTAAACCAGTTCTTTGATTATTGCTTGTTTCCTATAAACTTTTTGTTTTGTGAATTTAAATGGAAAATAATAAATTCATGAAAAATATTTGGTCTTGTGACTTTATAAACTTTTAGACTTTTCATACCAACTAAGAAATACTGTTCAAGGCTTAGACCTCAATGGATGTCAGATAAACTAATGAGACTTTTGGCAGAGAAGAAAAATGCATGGGATGCATATAAATTATCAGGTGATAATGAGGTTTATGGTGGATATAAACTAGCCTGCAATCAAGTCACAAAGGAGGTTGGGAAAGCTAAGGGAGATTATGAGAAATTTTTGGTAAAAGATTTAAAGAAAAACAGCAAAGACTTCTTTACTTATGTAAATGCTAGAAGAAAGGAGATGAATCACATTGGTCCACTTGACATTAGTGGTTTAACTGTTGATGCTCCTGCTCAGGTTGCTGACAAACTGAATAGGTATTTTTCATTCACACATGAGGAATTCTTTAGGGAAGGAGGTGTTAGAAGTTTATCAAACTGGAAAAGGGAGTTAAATAATTTTCTAATAACTGAGAAGAAAGTGGAAAAGAAATTGTTGAAGCTAAACAAAAACAAGACACCTCTATCCAATTATATTAAAAGAGTCAGCAAAGAAGTAAAGAAAATTCTTAGTTGTAATTATGAGTGCACCTTTGGATTCAGGGGAGGTTCCTATGGATTGGAGATGTGCAAATATATCCCCAATTCTCAAAGGGGGTCAAGGGTGACATGAGTAGATATAGACCTGTTAGCTTAACTTCTGTTTCAGGGAAAACAATGGAGTCACTGATTAAAAAGTAATGCAGGAGTGCAGCTAAAATGCAATCACAAATCCATGCTATGACTACAGTTATATTGTAGTCACAGCATGGATTTGTTAAAGGGCAACCTTTTCGGTCCAATTTGATTGGTTATTATGAAGTGAGTAGTTTGAATAAATTCATGGAAGAACTAGGAAAACTATAAAACTTAGATGGAATGGACAAGTGATGGAGTTGTTTTTTTTTTCTTCTTTTGGCTGTTACCGTATAAGCTTGCTCTCTTGCGTCATTTGTCATTGCTACCACTAATACTAACTCTTTTTTCAGGTAAGTGCTGCTTAAAATTCTATAACTTAACTTTTTTTTTTTGAAACTGAATAGCTAAATTCCATAATTAAATTGCTGAAATGGCTTGGTTAACCTTTCAGCATAAATGATTTTGTGAATGGTTTGGAACAAACATATTTCCACCACTGTTTCCACCAAATATAGAATGTGAAAACTAATTTAGTTGTTCAAGAAGTATCTGGGAAAAGCTGAAATGTAAGAAACTGTGGTTAAACAGCAGAAATCTCTAATATCTAGATTATAATTTTTTTTTTTTTTTTTTTTTTGTGAATACTTTTGGTTAAAGTGATAAATCTTTTTGACATAATACAGGGTTATTGTAAAAGAATTGCATTATTTAAAAAATTAATATTTTCTGAAATAGAAGACATGTGATGATTGGATTTGTTATAAAATACTGAAAAACTTAGTAAGTTTGCTATATAAGGCTCAGTACACTTCACCATGGGGTACATTTATAGTTTTACCTGATATTCCATGTGATATTTGATTTCTATTCATATGTGGCACAGAAGTATGTCCAGAGTTATAGTTACCACAGTGGTTATGACTATCTCTCTCTCTCTCTCTCTCTCTCTCTCCCCCCCCCCTCCCTACCCCCATCTATTTCTGAATTATTATTTCTATTGATCTGGGTTAAATGGTATGATTAAAGTAATTACACTGCATATAAATAGTTTAAAAAGAGTTTTGGATGGACTTTATCATGATTTTATCTGCTATTCTCTTCTAACATAATTTGTGTATATAGTTTAACTGAGAGTTAAAAGTTCATATTGATTTCATTTAATATCAATTAAAGGAAGTGTGCACTTTTTTTTAAGAAACCAAAAGTTGTATTGCTAATAAAAAAAGGCCTGCAATAGTTTTTGGGGATCATAAGTCCTCTAATCATGTGCATGTTCATGGCTTTTGCCCTGAACTTAATTTGTTCAAAAATTACATTGCTTTTTCTCCGTCACAAATAGATTTTTTACAATACTCTTTTCTTAATATTTTTTTGGATGAAATATGCAGAAATGATTTTGCACTTTTTTTATTATAAGTTTAGTGACTAGTGGCTACTGATTTTTTCTAGTGTGATTACAAACACAGTATTTCTAGAAATATTGAGAATACACGTCACACAGTAGACTGCTAGGTGACATCATTTTCTGTACTGTTTTAGTTTTTATAGAAAAATCCAAGTAGCACTGTTTATGTTTGTAAATTTTTTAATGCAGTAAGGGAACAAAAGATTGGAAATAAACCTGGCATGCTTGTTACATTTATGGCAACCCTGTTGTGAAAAAAAAAAGTGAAGGAAAAGCATTTCAGAATTTGTGAAAAAAGGTATATTATGCTTATTTCAGAATGAAACTTAAGTGACTAAGATAAACCATGAACTTCACACAAAGTTTGCCATACATGTATTGGGCTATTAAGAAAATTGAGTCAAAATAAGAAAAAGTCTCTGCTTTTTGCTATTCCCAAGATCTGGCATGAATCAAAAAATTGCAGAGAGGTTTATAGTTTTTGCTTATCTGAAGTACAAAGTACAAGGCTTTGACACTAAAAATAGAAAGAACATTTTGTATCTAAATCCTCTAATGCACATGGATGTGATCATAAAATAAAATTTTTTTTTTTTTTTCTTTTTCCAAATTTGTGGAAAATCACTATATGATATGAAAAAACAGATATTAATTTTGAATTTGATATAGTGGACTTAGGAAAGGTAATGTATTATAACAGAAACTCCCATTCAGAAGTTTCAATTTGTAGGCCTATGTAATGAGTTGTTAAACGTTAAGGTTTCTAAATGCAGCTCATCCTGCTATAATGCCCTTTCTTACTCCCAGTTTCAAGTTACATGCATATTTATTTGACACTTTGTCCACCATTATGTGCATGAAAATTTAAAGTTACATGCACAAAATCTATGTGCTACTCTGTTACACTCTTTCTTACTATCATTTCAGTTTGTGGTTGTTGTGAACATATGTTGCATATTTTGATTTGTTATATATTTTGTTATATATATTTGTGTATAAAAATGTATATACAGTTCTTATATATACATATTGTAGTAGTAGTGGCATGTGATGCAAGAAAGCATGTGTATGAGTTTATGCATCATCACCAAAAAAAAAAAAAAAAAACACACCATTCCCTCCAAATGCCTGTCCAGTTCCTCCTTAAATTTATTCAACCTATCAACTTCCAGAATGACAGATGGAAGTTTGTTCCAGCAATTAACCACCTGCTGGCTAAAGGCAAATTTTCGCACATCTATTCTACATCTGTCTTTTCTTAATTTGAATTTATGCCTCCTTAGGTTCGTAATCTGAACAAGTGGAAGGATCCCATCAGAATTCAGCGTGCTCAACCCTTTCAAGGCCTTATATACCTCAATCAGATCACCGCGCAGGTGCCTAGTCTCCAGCCACTGCAATTTGCAGAATTTAAGCCTCTCTTGGTAAGAGGATCCCTTCATTTCCCTCACCAATCTTGTTGCCCTTCTCTGTACACGCTCAAGTAAATCTACATCCTTCCTAAAATGAGGCCTCCAGACCTGTATGCAGTACTCAAGGCATGGCCTGACCATTGCCTTATACAGAGGGACAATCACCTCCTTTTCCCTGCTAGCAAAATTCCTATATATCATTGACAAAACCCCATGACCTGCCCTGACAGCCTGTCTACATTGCTCAGAAAACTTCATATCTGCCTGCACAATTACTCCCAGATCTTTTTCATTTTCTACCACCTTAAGTGTAGTACCACACAGTTGGTACGTTTCTCTGGGATTACTTCTACCCATATGCAGTACTTTGCATTTCTCAAGGTTAAACTTCAGTTGCCACTTCTTAGCCCATCTGCCCAAATTATCTAGATCCTGTTGCAGTAGCACACTGCCATTACTGTCATTAACAACCCTATTAATGACATTGTTACTATCTATACTGTAAACAATGATTGATAAAAGAAGTGTTTCAAAAAAATGGAAAGCATTAAATTATTGAAATAAAAATGGAAGTTTTAAAGTTTTTGCAGAAATGGTTTTCAACGCGGATCTGGATGTTAGCATTAGCAATAGTAGAGACGTGTGATGCAAGAAAGCAAACTTATGCAGCATCAGCCAAAAAAACACTCCCGTTTCACACCTCTGTTCGTTCAAAATACCTGCCCAGTTGAGCCTTAAATTTATTTAGGCTATCAACTTCCACAACAAGGGATGGAAGTCTGTTTCACTAACCAATTGCCCGCTGGCTAAAGGCAAATTTCCGCACATCTATCCTACATCTGTCTTTCCTCAATTTGAATTTATGCCCTCTCAGGTGACTATTCTGAGCAAGAGGAAGAATCTCATCAGCATTGAGCATGTTTAAACCATTCAAGGCTTTATACACCTCTATCAGATCACCTTGCCAGTGCCTAGTCTTCAGACACTGTAATTTGCAAAACTTAAGCAATTCTTCTTAAGAGCAACCCTTTGTTCCATTCACTAATCTTGTTGCCCTTCTCTGTACTCGTTCCAGCAGTTCTACATCCTTTTTGAAATGAGGCCTCCAGACCTGTATACAGTACTCAAGGTGTGGCCTGACCATTGCCTTATACAAGGGAATAATCAGCTCCTTATCCCTGCTAGAAAAATTCCTGTATATCATTGACAAGACACCATGAGCTACTCTTGCAGCCTGTCTGCACTGCTCAGAAAATTTCATATCTGCCTCCACAATTACCCCCAGGTCCTTTTCGTTCTCTACCACTGTCAGTGTAGATACCACAGAGTTGATACTTTACTCTAGGGTTACTGTTTCCCATATGTAGTTGTTGTTATTTGGTTTTTAGGAGCATTAGCAACTAAGGCCATATTGCTCCGGGATATGCGGTGGTCATTCCCTGACCTTTCCGCATCCTCCGTATTTGGTGGTGACGGGCTCGAACTCTGGTCTAATCAAGAATCATGTGCTATGCACTGCTGCTCCTTCCCAACTGGCTACGGAGGCGCCTCCCATATGTAGTACTTTACTTTTGTCAATGTTAAATTTCATTTGCTACCTCTCAGCTCATCTGCTCAACCTTTCCAGATCCTGTTGCAGCAGCATACTGTCAGTAGTGTCCTTAACAACCCTGCCAACCTTTGTATCATCTGCAAACTTGGACATTAAGCTTGATATACCATCATCAATATTATTTATAAATACAGAAAACAACAATGGACCCAACACTGAACCCTGAGGGACTCCACTAATAACATTAGTCCACGACGAGCGGTGTCCATTGATTACCACTCGCTGTCTTCTCCACCTCAACCATCCCTTTATCCATAGCAGCAATTTGCCTCCAATGCCACACTGCTCCAATTTGTGCAGCAGTCTTCCCTGTGCAATAGTATCAGAAGCCTTTCTAAGATCCAAATATATAATATCAAAGTTAATCCCTGCATCCAGTTCTTTTGTGACTGCATCATAGTATCCAATTAAATTGGTCAGGCAAGACTTTCTCTTACACAAAACCATGCTGTGTCCGAGCTATTACTGAAGTCTTGTCTAGATGATCCTGCAGTGCTTCTTTACCAGTGCCTCCATTAATTTTTCCTGGAACAGAAGTTAAACTCACAGGTCTATAATTACTTGTGTCAACCTTTGATCCTCCTTTGTGAATTGGGTCACATTTGCACAACTCCAGTCTATGGGTACATCCCCTGAGTCCAGAGAAGCTCTCATAATTGGTGGCTAAGGTTTGCTTACTTCGTTTGTTGCCTCCTTTAATATAACTGGATAGATCCCATCCACCCGGTGTGCCTTTCTTGTGTTTATCTTCAACAATTTCTCCTCCACTTTACTCTCAGTTATTACAAAATCATCTAGCTCACTGCCAGAGTTTACTTCACCTCTGGCATTCCCCTTCCTGAATAACTCCTCATGTGTGAGTGTAGATGCAAAATACTCGTTTAGATTGTTAGCCACCTGAGCAGGATCCTCAACTGTTGAACCATCAATATCCAATGGGCCAATCTGATTCATCCCTTTCCTTCTTGAGTTTAAATAGGTAAAGAACTCTTTTCTGTTTTTCTTTGCATCCTTTGCCAAGGATTTTTCGTAGTCTGCCTTTGCCTGCCTAATCTCCTTTGTGACTTGGTTACAGACCAACTTACATCTATCATAGGCTTCCATGTCACCCATTAATTTGTATGTATCCCATGCATTTTTCTTCTCTGCCACATGTCTCATTAGTTCATCTTACAACCATTTAGGCCTAAACCTTGAACAATATTTCTTAGTTGGTATGTAAAGCCTGGTAGCCTCCAAGATTAGTTCCTTGAATGCTTCCCATTTTGAGTTTGCTGTTGGTAACATCATCAGTTGGTCCCACTGTATAGAATTTAAATACTGTTTCAGACCATCATAGTCGCCTTTACGAAAACAAAAACCCTTCCCTTTACCTCTGATGGTAGTTACCTCTTTCAGTAAATCCCACTTCAGCACACTGTGATCACTGCCACCTAGTGGTTCATTTATCTGCAGATTCTTAATGCACGAAGAATCACTACTGATAATCAGATCAAGATTATTGCTCCCTCTTGTTGCCTCACGAACATGCTGATGTAGAAAACAATCATCCAATAAATCCACAAAAGCCTTGCTAGTGTGCGAGTGACCAACCGACAAATTCCAGTCAATATCTGGGAAATTAAAATCCCCCATTATAAGACTCTGATTTACTGGCCCACTCTATTTCCCTGTACAATATCTTATTATACTCATCAGAGTCATTAGGCCTATAGCACACTCCTACTCTCAATTTTGATTTCCCTATGCTTATGTCACACCAAACTGACTCGACACTGCCCTGTCCATCGATGTCGACTGGCTTCACTTCCTTGGACTTTGTGTTTCTTAACTAATAGCATAACCCCCTCCTCCCCTCCTGTCCTGTCTATCCTTTCTATACACATTGTATTCCCCAAATTCCAGTTCCGCATTCCTTATATCTGTGTGACACCACGTCACTGATATCCCAACAATATCTGCCTTTGATGTTTTGAGCAATACCTCAAATTCATCAAATTTATTTACCAAACTCCTAGCATTGGTGTACACGCAGGTGTACATGCACCTGTTTCTATTCTTGGCTACCCTAACACAACCCATGTGTTTACTTGTACCGCAATGACTCCCACCAGTCTCTGAAATATCCTGCATCTTGTTTTTCAGGCTTCTGCTCATTTCAATAGAAGCAGTGCAAGAATCACTTCCACCTCTGCCAGTGGCTACTGTTAATCTATTAGTCCTTGTATCCCCCCCCAACTAGCAGTTTTCCGACCCACCTAACTCTGCCTCGACAGCATCAGCAAATATTCTTGCACCCTTTCTATTTAAGTGTATCCCATCCCTGTAGAAGCAATCTCTCCTGTTAACAAGTACAAAGGGTACTAGGAAAGTTTTGCAATACAGCTTTGTTTATTTAATTTTTTCAAAGTAATTTCCTCTACATTCAATACACCTCTCCATCCTCCGAAACCAATATTTAAACCAGTTCTGCCAAGTTTCACTAGGGAGTAAAGCACACTCGTTGTCCCAAGCCCGTAGAAGGTCCTCATCACTGGAAAACCGCCTCCCTTTTAGCTTCATTTTCACATGCGGGAACAGTGCAAAGTCGCAGGGAGCAAGGTCTGGACTGTAGGGAGGGTGCTCGAGAAGTTTCAGTCCTGTCGTGGTCAAATATTCGGTGCAGGCTTTGGCCCGGTGAGCTAGAGCATTATCGTGATGGAGGTACCAGGTGTCCATTCTTGACTTTGGCCGCAGGTTCTTCATAGATCCAATGACTTTACGCAGGCATTGTTAAGTATACCACTTAGCTGTGACTGTCTTCTGCGTGTCCAAAACGACACGTTCCACAATTCCACTCGATTTGAAAAATACAGCTATCATTTTCTTCTTTACAGATCGGGATTTTCTGACAATTACGGGTGTGTCGTCATCATCAAAGACCCAAACTTTGTTTTGAGCCTTGGTCGGCAGATCGTAATAGTACAGCCAAGTCTCGTCACCTGTCACGATGTTGTTCACATACCGAGATTGTCCCTTATCAAACTTTTTTAACATCTCCCGGCACCAAGTCACACGTCGTGTCATCTGCTCTTCAGTCAGTTGATGCGGCACCCAGAGAGAACAAAGTTTCTTCACGTGCTAATGATCTTGCAGAATCGAACGAATTGCTGGTGCATTTAGGCCCAAAGTATCCTCTATCTGTTGGTAGGTCACTCGCCTGTTTTCGTCAAGCATTTTCCTCAGAGCAGTAACGTTTTCCTCCGTAACTGACGCTCGTGGCCTTCCCGGCCACTCAGCCACTCAGAATCCTCCAGAGTGAAATTTCCCCTTTGGAATTCTCTATACCACCTGAATATCGTTGTACGATGTGGACAGTCATCATCTAGTGCAAGAGTCATTTCTTCTAAGCACTGGTCTATGGTTAAACCACGCACGAAATTATACCGCAAAACTGTCCTTATCTCATTTCGTGACCACGATGCCATCGCAAGCACTTTACACTCTCACTACTAATGAATAACTGAGCCCATCGACTTGGCGCGGCGGCTACTATGCACGTATGAACATGTCTCAACATGCAGCAACAAGCAGCTTCCTGTGATTCATTGTTGCGTCATATTGCAAAACTTTCCTAGTACCCTTTGTACAGTCCAGGCTGAAAAAAATTCTACCCCTTGAGCCTTGCACAATCCCTCCAGGGCCGAATTGATCGAAAAGGCTCTCATCATATACTCCCTCCTATCGTGTCTGGGCAGAATTGCAGACACTTTCAAATTCAACCCTAATTCACGGCTTTTTTTCAACAGTGACCTGCACTTGCTAAGTAATTCCGCCGGTCTCCTACTCTTAATATCATTAGTGCCAACGTGTACAACTATATCACCTTTTGTGCCCTTAAAAGATGATATCCGCTCTACAACGTCATCAACCTTTGCCCCTGGCAGACATACCCTGGTCCTATTCCACCTATCCTTTTTGCAAAGCATGTTCCCCGCTTCCCTGACAATAGAGTCACCAACAACTACTAGTTCCTGTGGGACCATCGCATTCTGCCTAGGGGACTGCCTCTGTGTTGCCTGATGACCAAGTGCAAGCTCTGGCGTTGATATGGGCGGCTGAGAGCTTGATGGGCCCCTCAATTTATTTCCTTCGAGGGCATCCACCCTGTCCTTCAAGCTCTCATAAAGGCCCATAGCAACACTGAGTTGTCGCCTGATTTCCTTGCACTCCTTACATCGTGCACACACAAAGACATCCCCCTTGTCAGTATCATGACCCGTACCCGACTGCTCCGCAAACATCAAGCAAACAGTGCATTTTAAAAGACTGTGATTCAGAGGGCAACTGCCCCCCCCTCAGTTCTCCCCTGAACCACAGCACTCCCATTAGCTTGAGCCTTTTGCTTTGCTGCTCTGGTCTGAGTCGGCGCCTCCGTAGCCAGGTGGGAAGGAGCAGCAGTGCGTAGCACACGCTTCTTGATTAGACCGGGGTTCGAGCCCGTCACCACCAAATATGGAGGATGCGGAAAGGTCAGGGAATGACCACCGCATATCCCGGAGCAATATGGCCTTAGTTGCTAATGCTCCTATAAACCCAAATAACAACAACAACAACTGGTCTGAGTCATGATTCCGATTTAATTCAGTAAAATTTCAAAACAAAATTAAATCCTTAAGTTATATCCCAAAACACTTATAACGCTATATTTATTTATTAATATATATTATAGCATAATATATATTAATAAAAATAAGTTTGAAAATTGTGTAAGTAATGACAATTTATTGCTTTTATGGAACTTATCCCCTGACTGTTATATGAAAATGTGTATGCCATAGTGTGCATTTCTGCTATGCGCCATCATGCTTTTTGGCAGAATGAGCTGTATTGTATTGTAGAAACTGTATACCTAAAAATGCCATATTTGTTTAAATGATTTACAAATAATCCTTTAAAATTACTCTTACTGTAGTGCCATGACTTTTGATGGAGGTGTGGTTGGAAAAGCTTTAAAGGGACCTATTTGTACTTATGAATATTCAGGAGGAGTTAATATGGCAAGTGTTTAAGCTTTTGAATATTTAATAAGTTCTTTAGAAAATTTTCCTTGTAAATGAAGTGAGTTTCTAGTTCAGGAATCGGCAATCCTAACAATATGAGACAGTGGGTTGCAGGCAATGTTATATTTAATGACACCGTGATTACTTTTTGTTTTTGTTTGCCCTAAACAGTGCTGAAATATATTATCTCAGTAACGTATAAATTAAAACTGCATTTGGCCAAATATGTATATGATTTATCAATGTGTGACCAAATCAGTGAGACTTTGGGAAAACTAACTTTTTTATGAACTTTTGAGAATATCACATACTTGTGGTTTATACTGTACTGTATTATATTCTATTATACTATGCTGGAGCCACATATTTCTTCCTATCATGCTTTTATATGCTGTTTTTTGCAGTCAAGTAGCCATTTCTTGCTACTAACTACATTCTGCAAAATGGTGCATCATCATTTGGGATATTCTTGCATTCCCCATATTGTATTGTGATGTCATTTGTCACACAGTGAACTGCCATTGAGTCCATACAATGCGCTGCACCCTTTGCTCACCACCTTGTGTAACCTTTTACAGTTCTGTTGATGGGAGTTGGTTTGACCTGTTTGACACCATTCCTTGTACACGCTAACCACAGTGGGCTGTGAACAATCGACAAGACATGCTGCTTCCAATATAGAAGCACCCAGAGGCGTAGATAGGTTTTCGGCGCCCTTGGAAAATTCGTGGCTACGTACCTTTTTTCGATAATTGTTAAAATCATAATAATAAGTAAAGTCTGACCTCTGTTTAACAAACTTCTTTATAGCGAATTTTTCTATTTATAGATAAATGTTTTCTTTTTACCGATTTTTTTTTTTAGAATTTGCTAAATAGAATTTTATTCTTTACCAAATTTTTTTATTTCTTTTTTTAAATGAAAATTTTCCCTATAACGACTATTACAAGACTTAACTGGGTACACATTGTTCGCACTCATGGCCTTCAAGCAAGCAATAGTGCTGTTGCTACGTCCAAATTAAGAGATAAAGAGATTACCATCTGTAACTCAGTGGGATCTGTAAAACCTATCCCACTACTTTCTGGTATCCATAGCCAGTGGGTAGACCAAGGTGTATTAAACATTCAGACAATAGGCTCTGGTCAACCTTCTATTGTAAGCACCCTGTTAGAGATTTAGAAGAGAGTGATTTTCCTTTATCCCAACAAGCGGTCATCTGTTTTTTTGTGGAAGTGAATCATCCAAACGTTGCCTTATATTTCCCCTGTTTACATGGTCACCGTACTGAATAGTCGAATGTCTGAGTACTCTGATATTGGACAGTTTAAAAAAAAAAAAAAATCAAGAACTAGTGGCAATATTGATGATAAGTGGAAGAAAATGAGGGCAACAAAGATATTAAACACATGAAATGTTGGCAACTTTTGAAATTTTGTTGAGGCCTTCAGTGTGGAGAAAATTATCCTGAACATAAAACAAATACGAACATTTTTTAATGATCAATGTACAATAAATCCAGTGTACAACAAAAGATAGCCAAATATTTCCCAAAATAATTCCTAAGTAGTGAGCGCATGTATGAATGAAAAAAATCATTTCTTAATATGCATTATTAACAAATTAATTGTTTTAAAATGTTAGAAAATTTATTTATTCCACTTGTTTCTGATTGTATCATATTTTTTAATTGTTGAAAAGGTCATATTTCTTTATATCGAAATTTCTGTTTAATGAATTTTGATCATTGTTTTATTGAGTTGAAACGTAAACAATATCATTGGTTATATGTGTATACATATATAATGTAAAACAAATAAACTTCTCTTATTTAATAACAAAATAATACTGAAGAAATACTTCTAGAGGAAGAAATACTTCCTCTAGAAGTATTTCTAGTATTGAAATACTAGAAATTGAAAGGAGACATAGATGTGATGTGTGCTCTTGTCCTGATGTTGATCTCAAATAATTCACTAAAACTCCTTTCCACAGTGCCTACTGTTGTTGGCACTGTAAGGAATATTTTAAGAGCTCTTTCAATATTTGGATAGGTTTCTTGCAACTCCCATTTAGCCAATATATTCAAATATCTATGTGATATATTGTACAGGGAATTTTGTTTTCTAATATTTAAATTATTTAATGTTTAAAGCATTTTAATTTCAATTTTAAATTGGTCTTGATTAAATTCAAGGTAATTTTTTTGACAATAAAATAGCTTTAATTTCTAAATCCTCACTTGTCATTGAATGGAATGCTTCGCCAGTCAAAAAATGAAAGCCTCTGCTATCATTTTTAGAGATTCAAATCTTTCATTTAACTGCTTTATAATGGAATCAATTATTAAAAAACAAGAAATTTTTATTCCATCGAAGTTCGACGATTCATCTTCAGCATACACATCTGACATTTTCTTTCATTTTGCCTTCCTCTTTTCAACTCGTACTATTTTAATTTTTTTGCAAGTTTCCTTGATTTCAGTAAAAACATTATAAATTTCATTATTCTTAGATCTTTAAAATAATCTACAAGTCCTATAATTAATATGGATGATCGATAAATATCGTGATATATATATATATTTTTTTTTGCAGTGATATGTTGACTCTGTTTATCCTTTCCAGTATCAAATTCCACAGGCTTAAACTTGTAACTACTCATTTGACGGAGCAATGATTTGGCAAGAGATGATGTGTTACCAAGTAAATAATCATCTTTCATTTGGTCTAATATTAAAATAATTTCTTCGAGTTGTCCATATATGGCATGTATGGCATTTACTTTTGAACACCATCTTGTATCTATGTCTCTTCAGGCTGATTTTTATGACAATGATAGTTTTTCCCATCTGCTAGAGGACGAAGAGAAGAAATTATACAATGACTGTATAGTTCCGAAAATTGTGACACCTGCATTAATGTTGGCTGCATGTACGCCTACCAAATTAAGATTATGTGCACAACATGCAATATACCAAGCAAGAGAATTCTTCTTTTGGAATATAGCTTGGACACCTTTGTACTTTCCCAGCATATTGGCACCATTGTCGTAGCCTTGACCACGAATATTTTCAATTAATAATAGGCCATCTTGAATTAGTTTTTCCTTAATTTCTGATGCAATTCCCCCTCTCCCATTTTTTTTCTGTTGTGTTTATGAAAGTAATGACCTTTCTTCAATTGTATATTTATGGTCTGAAAATTTTACATACCTAATAATTTCCGTTAATTGGTCTTTGTGTGATACATCTGGAGTGCTATCAAATATTATACTATAATATTTAGCCATTTCGATTTCTTTTATTATTTCACTTCATACTTTTGTTGCTAACAAATTAATAAATTCATTCTGAATTTCTGGAGATAAATAATTAGTGTGGTGTTTAATATGCAATTCCAGAGCATTTTTCATTCCAACATGAAATTGACTGACAAATTTTATCAAGTTTAAAAATACGCCAAAATTTTTTTCTTCAGTATTAATATATATATATACAGTAAACCCCCGCTATTCGCGGGGGTTACGTTCCTGAGAAATGTCGCGAATACCGAAAACGCGAATACTGAGTTATGGCTTCCATAGTAATAAAGGGGTTCCGTTCCAAAGTATGAAATATATAAGAAAAACTAGTCTAAAATTTTGCCTATGTACATAGACAGTACATAGTGAAATGTAAGCATATGGCATCGAAATGAAAATAAGAAACAATTTAATATTAAATGTAATATTTATTAGAAATTTCAAACAAATCTCTCAAACCAGCGCCTTTGCTAGCAAAAAAACTTATCCCGCCTGTGCTATCACCAGTTTCGCTAAAGTGTTGATAAAGGAGTTTTGCCTTTTCACGAATGATGTGTGAACTTAACGGAATTTTATTTTGAGTTCGGTCTTCTATCCACAGATTTAAAGCCTTTTCCCTTTTTTCTAATTTAACATCACGAGTTACAGAGCAAATTTTTGAAGCAATTAGCGCGTTTTCACGGACACTACGGCGAATTTTTTCTTCCGATTTTTTGATTGATCCGTTGACTCATTGATTTTATAATGTTTTGCCACTGACGAGACACTTTCACCATTAGAAATTTTATCTAATAACTCAATTTTATTCGCTAATGTCATCACCTTCTTTGATATTTTCACATTTCTCTTGTTATTCGTAGCCATATTTTTGTAGGGGTTAGAAAGAACTTGTCCACAATAAAGTCACTTTGTTCCGTTAACACACTCGAAAAAGTCTGTTTTACACTGCAAAACGGTATATGTATTTATCATTTTTTAAGATATCAATTTATAAATTGATAAATTTATTCAATTTATAAGCATATAAATTAAAAGCAAACGACGAAACCTTCCATGACAAGCGCATAACACATACCGAACAAGGATTAGCGAGAAACATCCACGCTCGCGATTTTGTCACCCCTCTTCCCCCACCCACTGAGCGCTGTTTTGACCGGAAAAGATCATTTTAGCCATGCCCATGTTTTTTTATGGCGGAAAATATTCACGGCGCATTAAAATTCACATTTTTTAGGTTTCATTTTATATTAAATCGGCGATCGCGAATACAGATACCGCGAATAGCGGGGGTTTACTGTATATTTTTTTTTTTAATGTAAACCCCAAACACGAGAGGTATTAGAACCTATAGTACTTAGTACCGTGCTTGAGTTGGAGGTTGAGAAGACGAAAGAAGATATTTGTTGACATTGGATTTGAACTTCTGTAGACTGTAATTTTCAGGAAATACGTATGAAGGAAGGTTGTTCCAGGAAATTGCAGTTGTATGAATAAAAGAGGAAGATGAAAAGTTGGTTCTGTGAGTTTGAAGTTGGACAGTAAATGGATGTTGGCTGCACTTGTTCAGACTGTTTTGAAAGAGAGAGAGAGAGAGAGAGAGCGGGAATTATAGAAGCCAATTGAGAAGAACAGTGCCCATGGAAATATCTGTAGAAGAGGCATGCAGCAGAAATGGTACATCTGTGAGACAGCGAGTGGAGAGGAGAGACTCTGTTAGAGATGAATCATTAATTAACCTAACTGCGCTCTTCTGAATGGAATCAAGAAGCCTGAGAGAGGTTTTGGGGGCGCCACCCCAGATGTGGGAACAATATTCCACGGTAGGGCAGATTTGCCATTTATACAGAGTGAGCAGCTGTTTGGAAGAAAAGTAACGCCGAGAGCGAAAGAGAAAACCAAGTTTTTTAGATGCAGAGGAAGCAATATTTGTAATGTGCTTGTGCCAAGAGAGATTAGAAGTCAGGGTAATCCTCAAAAGAGATATATCATTTTGCTTAAAATCAGAGTGTCACCAAAAATAAGCATAGGAGCAGAAGAATCCTTTTTGCGAGATATAAGACAAGACTGAGTTTTAGAAGGGTTAAAATCAACTAAGTTGTCTTTGCCCCACTGGAGAATTACCTGAAGATCAGCATTTAAGGAATTGGTAGCAGATTTTCGAGAAGTTGAAGCTGATTGAGCAGGGCAAAGTTTCTCAAAATGGAAAGTAGAATGCAATGTTCTATCATTGGCAAAACTATGGATAGGATTTCCAGTCAATGGAAGAAGGTCATTAATATACGAGAGGAAAAGAGTGAGGGAAAGAACTGAACCTTGGGGGACACCAGCATTGGTGGAGAAGTTAGAAGACAGAGAGCCGTCTACCATCACCCTCAGTGAGAGATCAGAGAGAAAACTGGATAACCAATTACAAAAAACAAACAGTTGGCAAACCATAAGATGGAAGCTTGTTTAGAAGGCCTTTATGCCAAACACGATTGAAAGCCTTTAGATGTCAATCAACTACTTGAGTTTCACTGAACCTTTCCATTGAATTAGTCCATAAATGGGTAACATAAGCCAGAATATCACCAGTGGATCGACACTGACAGAATCCATACTGGCGATCGTTGATCAGACGGAAGGTTTCTAGGTAGTTTAAGAGTTGGCGGTTGATTTCTCCATTACTTCAGAAAGAGTAGAAGTAATTGCAATGGGACAATAATTGGATGGGAGGGATTTGTCACCCTTTTTAGGAACTGGCTGGATATAAGCAAATTTCCAAGCAGAAGGAAAAATACCTTTGGAATAAGAAAGTGAAAAAAGGCGGTAAAGAATAGGAGTAAGTTCAGGAGCACAGGTTTTGAGAACAAGTGGAGAAATACCATCGGCACCTGTTGCTTTCTTAGCAACAAGATTCGTCAAAATCCTTCTGACTTTCTTTTGACGGAAGACCACAAGAGGCATTAAATGGAGCGTGTTGGGAATGGTGGGAGGTGTTTTACCAAGATCATTAATACATGAGCTGGAAGAAAAATGGGATGCTAGTAAATATGAAATTTTCTGACAGCGCAGACAAGCTGCAAGAGTAGCTAATGGTGTCTTGTCAATGATTTACCAAGATCATTAATACATGAGCTGGAAGAAAAATGGGATGCTAGCAAATATGAAATTTTCTGGCAGTGCAGACAAGCTGCAAGAGTAGCTAATGGTGTCTTGTCAATGATTTACAGGAATTTTGCTAGTAGGGATAATAAGATTGTCCCCTTGTATAAGGCAATGGTCAGGCCACACCTTGAGTACTGCATACAGGTATGGAGGCCTCATTTTAGGAAGGGTGTAGAGCTGCTGGAACAAGTACAGAGAAGTGCAACAAGATTGGTGAATGGAACAAAGGGTTGCTGTTACCAATAAAGGCTTAAGTTCTGCAAATTGCAGCGTCTGGAGACTAGGCACCTGCGAGGTGTCTCTAATTGGGGGTGTATGAGGCCTTGAATGGTTTGAGCAAGCTCAATTGGGATTCTTCCTCTTGCTTAGATTACTCACCTGAGGGGACATTAAATTCAAATTGAGGAAAGTCGATTGTAGAATAGATGTGCGGAAATTTGCATTTAGCCAGCGGGTTGTTGATAGTTAGTACAAACTTCCATCTGTTGTAGTAGAGGTCAACAACTGAAATAAGTTGAAGGGCCAGAACTAGACAAGCATTTGGAGTGAATGGATGGGTGAAATTATTTTTTTTAATTTTTTTGTTTCTGGCTGAAGCTGTGTAAAACTGCTTTCTTGCATCATATGCAAGATGTACAGGAAACAAACAAAAAAAAAAAAAAGTGTACTTTTGAGGCAGAAGTCTAAATTGATTCCCCTGCCCTTCTGGAATCTTTATATGTTCCCCCTAGGGTAAGGATCCCTCACAGGTAAGGATCAGGGGCCAAAGCATAAAGCATTTCTCTATTCTTTGCTCACATGATTGCATCTAATAACCATGCACAAGCAAGCTATATATTCACTCACTATATCTCTGCCTTGTTTAGAGTTTTACATAAAAATAGATGTGCAGCAAGGATGAGATTGTAAGCCCTCTTTCAATAAATAATGGGCTGTACAGTTTCATTTATTATCAATTTCAATTAATTTGTATTCCTTGTGTGGAAAAAAAAAAAAAAGTGTTTTTTGATTTTTTAATAAAAATCATAGTGTGCTTCACTACATCATTAGATTCCATGTTTACACTTGAATTGATAATTTGGTTATATTCTTTAAAAGTATCCCTTTTGTCTTAAGTAGTTTTGATGATAGTGTATTGAGGTCTTAAGGTAATATGTTTTGTGAATCAATAATTTGGTATATTTAATAAACTCTTTTATATTTTTCAGGACCACAGCCAGGTAGTCGGTTTAGTAGCCACAACAGTTGCTCATGAATTAGGACATAATTTTGGTATGGAACATGATACAGATGACTGCCAGTGTCCAGATGATAAATGTATCATGGCTCCTTCATCAAGGTAAACCAGATTTAACAACTGCTGTCTGACTTTTCATCATATAAAAACTGAGAGATAAAGAAACAAACTACTGTAATTTTAGAATCAGTTAAATTGAATAATAAAGTCACTGTGTTTAATAATATTAACCTTGCCAGATTTTAGTTTATTATTACATTCAAAGTTTATACCACCATTATCAAACTCAGCACTATAAGGATCAAAATCACTTTTGCTAAGTGGTGTGCCATGGCAACAGTAAAAAATTTAAATGATATCTAATGTTCATATTAATAGAAATTAAGTAATTTCTATTAATATCTTATCTTTATCTTATTGAGATATTCATGCATCATCATGTCACTTGGTTCATTCTGTGGTTTATAAACTCCATGGAAGAACTTATTAAATTTCTGAAATCATGTCTTTTCTTTTTTGCAATTTATTGAAATTTTGCATTTATTTCATTTTATAAAATAGTATAATTTTTTTTTTTTTTTTTTTTTACTATTCTGAGAAGAAAGTAATCGTGTTTTAACTTTTTTTTATGTTTAGATGTGTATTTTAATTCATCTTTATACTCTAATATTTTGATTAAAATATTAATACTATTCAGCATTTAATATAAAATATTAATGAATCAGCATTTTTTTTTTTTTTTTTTTTAATTCCAGCAACACTAGTCCTCGCCACTGGTCATCGTGTTCTCTGGAATATCTGCATTTGGCTTACGAGCAGGGTATGGACTACTGTCTTAGAAATCGTCCATCACATATCATTGGTCCAGTATGTGGTAATGGATTCTTGGAAGATGGGGAAGAATGTGATTGTGGCCTCAGAGAGGTATATATTCACTGTAAAATGTGTTTTTTACTGTATCTTTTTCTTTTGTATTTTTAATTTTTTTTCACTTTTTTTCACTTTTTTAAGAGTTCATACCAACATACCATTTAAATGATAATTTGCATTCTGCTCATTCGCATTTTGGAAATTTGAGAAATTTTTCATTTTACATGCAAAATATTTGATTTCCATACTTTATTTTATATTTATTTATTTTAATGAAAATTCCAAACATGTATAGGTTAAAGATTGAGATGACAGAAGATACTTGTTAACATTATTATGTGACTTTGATCTTATTTTCACATTTTATTTTAGTTTAGTGATCTTACCACATCATATAATATCATAATTTTATCAGCACAGTTTTTCATTATAAGATGAAATTTTTTTAATTTGCTTTCATTGCATTAAGCATTCATTCCTACTAATTAGTTTTCATTGTAAGTAGGGCCATCTGTATATTACATTATGCTTATGGAGGGAAAGCTAAGACTCTATGATGAGTTCTAATATGGAGGTGAGGATCTGAAATTTTATGATTGATATGGGGGTGTGGTAGGGGTAGGGATTCAGGAAACTGATATCGTAGTGAAATTGAAAATTCAAAATATAAAAAGGCAAAATTCTTGTTTATTTTTACACTTGGGACAAAAAAACTTCAAAACTTATAGAATTTTTAATCATTTGTAATTTTTTTGTCCCAGTTCTATTTGTCAATTGACTTTTATGTCAAGAAGACAGAATTTTTAAATGATGAGACATGGCCTGATTGTAACATTACGTTATAATGAGCATTGATACCATGCCTGTTTAAAAACTAAAGGATTTTTATTATATATGTTGTAATTTGTATTTAATAAGGCATATGGATAGACATTAATTACTGAAAGGATTGAAGATCAGCTGCTTGAGGTACCCTATAAGTGTTTTTCTGATTTTATCTTATTGTAGCAGTATCAGATTTGATATGTAGCTTTCTCTAGTGATAGCTGATATCAGATAGCAAGGCTGAATATTCTTCTATCAGAGTATTTGTATTGCTTTAAAATTTTTTTTGAATATGGTTTATTGTAGTCCAGGTTAATAATTCTTTGTGAGCAGAGCCCAGTTATAAAATACATCATATGTATTTTGTAGCACAATGTACATGCCAACATTCCAACTTGTATATTGTATTTATATTGTTCCCAGTGTAATTTTTTTGGTTTGAAAATTTTTGTTGATAGCCTTATCTTGGTTGATCATCTTACTCTGTTTGCTGCAATGTGATAACAGATCTTATGTTAATAATACTTGAAATTAATAGTACATGCCATTAGTTCTGCCTCTGATTTATTCTCCTAGGTATATTTTAATTTTTTGTGTTTGATAATTTCCAGGTGCATAAATTGAGAAAATTGAGAATTGTATTGTTCCTCTGTGTTTGGTGGCCAGCAGACTTTCAATTGCTGTTAGTAAATGCTTAATTGTTTATGGCCTCAATTAGTTCTATTGTGAACCCAAAATAAAATCGGTAAGGGTATCCAATCCATGTGTTGGACAAGATTTTTTAGCTCCGGCGAACGCTAAGTTTTTAATTATATTAGTCATTTTATTGACTATATATTAAATTATTTTCTATACGTAGCTTATAGACCTAGTCAAGCTCCTTGGTTTATTTTGAATTTAGATAGCGATTTTGAAAGTTAATTAATACTTAGTGTCCGTAGATTTACTGTTCGTAACTTGCTGCCACTGTTATACGATACAACGTATATCCCAAACTAGATAGCGTAAGGTTTAACGTAAAACTAGATTGTGAAACACGTAGCACTGTATTAGAAATCTGTTAGCTTAGTATAGTATAGTATTATCAATTAATCAGTAAAATTTATTAATCTTATTAAATTTCATTGTCAATTAAATTGTACTTTTTTAACTAAATACATATAACAACCTAGATTTTACAAACGTAAAGTTATTAATACATATAACTTAACAGGAGATGTGAAAGTCATATACCGTAACTTGGAGATAATACTCGATACTGAAATATATATATATATATATATTTCAATACACTGCATTGGGGCTACCTTACTTATGTTTTTGGAGGTTTTATTGTTTTCTCTTCCCCCTCCTTTTTTTGTTATATTTTAATCTTTCCTCTTTTAACATAAGTTTGCATAGAAACGCAGTGATTTGGTACATGATCAGGTGTAGTCCCCTGATGAAATGCCTGATCTATGTACCAATTTTATTTAGTTTGCATCAAAATTTTTTATTTTTATTTTTTTCCTATTTATCATCCTGCCACCCTCATTTTGATGCTCACTATTATTTAGCATTGATTAATAATAAATTTCTTCTTAATTTGTAAAATTAAGAAGAAATTTATTATTAATCAATCTTGTGAAATTTGCCGCATCTTGAGCCTACGTTCAACATCCGGATCTCCATTTATAATCGCCTTGCTGGCGATGTCAACCAGCAAGGCGATTCCCCATCCCCCCGAAAAACTTTCTCCAATTCTTCTGTTGAAAATTTTTTTGGTGCCACTTCAGTGTTATCCACTTCAGAATTGTTTTCCTCTTCTTCATATATATGCAGTTTGCTCGTCAATTTCAAGGAGAGGTGCATCATCTAAGTCATTTGCATGTGAGTCAGTGCAGTCACATACATTGGCAGTTTCAAAACCAGTGAAATAATTTGCCAAATGGGGCAAAACATGCTGTCAAACAGAGTGCATGTTTGGTAGCGGTTTCTAGCCAAGATGCAAATATATTTTCGATCGTATTTAAAAGAGTAAAAAATAAATTGTGAAATGAAAAGCTATCATGTCATCTTGTCAGGATGGAATTAAGAATACTGAACACCGTTGCACTTTGTTAGTGACTGCCTGAGGGAAGCTATTGGCACATGTGCATGTGAGACAATAGAATTGGCACTGCAGCATATATGTATGCATTCCTAGGCTACAACAATGCAACATATATGTAGAGTACATGTCTAGGCTATTGAATGAATTTTAATAATATGTACAGTAAATTTTTGACTTAAACTTAATTAAAACCGTGCTATAGTGAAACCTGTGCTGTTTGAAACCATGCTAAGCGAGGTATTGCTGTAATTTTATATATATATATATATATATATTTTTTTTTTTTTAGGTTCTTAACATTCTTTTTTCTTTCTCACTCTTTTCCCTTACTTACTTTCCTTCTATTAGGCTCGGTACCTTGTGTTAAATACCTCTCCATCTTTTTGTATTTTCTATTAATTCTTTCTAATTTCATCAATATACTTTTGTATCCTGTTTTTGCAGCTTTGTGCATTCAGGTGCAATTCCTGTTTTCGTTTTCTTTGCATTTCCTATTCATACGTACTATATATATATAGTGTCGTAACTGCATTGGAATATAAGTTTAGGATTATATTTTTGTATTGAGATTGAATCAAAATCATGACTCAGACCAGAGCAGCAAAGCAAAAGGCTCAAGCTAGTAGGAGTACTGTAGCTCAGGGGAGAACTAAGGGGGGGGTGTTTGTCCTCTGAATCACAGCCTTTTGTTTCATATTTGTGGAGCAATCAGCAACAGGACATGTTATTGTCAAGGGTAATGTCTTTGTGTGTGCACAGTGTAAGGAAATCAGGCTCCAATTCAGCATTGTTATGGGCCTCTATGAGAGCTTGAAGGACAGGGTGGATGCCCTTGAAGGATTTAAATTGAGAGGCCCATCAAACTCTCAGCTGCCCACATCAATGCCAAAACTTGCACTTCAACATCACGCAACACAGCGGCAACCCCCAGTGGCAGAATCCTCTGGTCCCAAAGGATCTAGTTGTTGTCGGTGACTCTGTTGTCAGGAAAACAGGGAACATATTGTGCAAAAAGGATAGGTGGAACAGGACCAGGGTATGTCTGCCAGAGGCAAAGGTTCCTGATGTTGTAGAGCAGATATCATCTTTGAAGGGCACAAAAGGAGATATTGTTGTACACATTGGCACTAATGATATTAAGAGTAGGAGACTGGCACAATTACTTAACAAGTACAGGTCAGTGTTGGAAAAAAGCCATGAGCTAGAGTTGATTTTGAAAATGTCTGCAATCCTGCCCAGACACAATAGGAGGGAGTACATGATGAGAGCCTTGTCGATCAATTCGGCCCTGGAAAGATTGTGCAAGGCTCAAGGGGTAGAGGCGCCTCCGTAGCCAGGTGGGAAGGAGCAGCAGTGCATAGCACATGCTTCTTGATTAGACCGGGGTTCGAGCCCGTCACCACCAAATACGGAGGATATGGAAACGTCAGGGAATGACCACCGCATATCCCGGAGCAATATGGCCTTAGTTGCTAATGCTCCTAAAAACCAAATAACTAACAAATAACTAACAAGGGGTAGAATTTTTCTCAGCCTGGTCTGTGCTTGTTAACAAGAGACTGCTTCTATAGGGATGGGATACACTTAAATAGAAAGGGTGCAAGAATATTTACTGATGTTATAAGGCAGTGTTAGGTGGGTCGGAAAACTGCTAGCTTGGGTGGGATCCATGGACTAATAGATTAACAGTAGCTGCTGGCAGAGGTGGAAGTGATTCTTGCACTGCTTCTAATGGAATGAGCAGCAGCAGCCGGGAAAACAAGGCAATGGGAATTGCCTTGTTTTCCGGGGGAGTCATTGCGAAACAAGTAAATACACGGGCTGTGTTAAGGTAGCTAAGGATGGGAACAGGTGCATGTATACTTGCATGTAAACCAATGCTAGTAGTTTGGTAAATAAATTTGATGATTTTAAGGTGTTGGTCAATACATCAAAGGCAGATATTGTTGGGATATCAGAGATGTGGTGTCACACAGATATAATCAATGCGGAACTGCAATTTGGATAGTACAATGCGTACAGGAAGGATAGACAGGATAGGAAGGGACGAGGGGTTATGCTATTAATTAAGAAACACATAAATTCTAAGGAAGTACAGCCAGTCAACATTGCTGGACAGTGCAGTGTCGAATCAATTTGATGTGATATAAGCACTGGGAAAGCAAAATTGAGAGTAGGAGTGTGTTATAGGCCCAATGACCCTGATGAGTATAATAGACAGCTATACAGAGAAATAGAGTGGGCCAGTAAATCAGAGAGTCTTATAATGGGGGATATTAATTTCCGTGATATTGACTGGAATTTGTTGGTTGGTCACTCGCACACTAGCAAGGCTTTTGTGGATTTATTGGATGATTGTTTTCTACAGCAGCATGTTTGGGAGGCAACTAGAGAGAGTAATACTCTTTATCTGATTATCAGTAGTGATTCTTCATCCATTAAGAATCTGCAGATAAAGAATCACTAGGTGGTAGTGATCACAGTGTGCTGAAGTGAGATTTAGTCAAAGAGGTAACTACCATTAGAGGTAAAGGGAAGCGTTTTTGCTTTCATAAAAGTGACTACGGTGGTCTGAGACAGTATTTAAATTCTGTATGGTGGGACCAACTGATGATGTTACCAACAGCAAATTCAAAATGGGAAGCATTCAAAGAATTAATTTTGGAAGCTATTAGGCTTTTCATACCAACTAAGAAATATTGTTCAAAGTTGAGGCCTAAATGGATGTCATATGAACTAATGAGACATATGGCAGAGAAGAAAAATGCATGGGATACATATAAATTAACAGGTGACATGGAAGCGTATGAGAGATATAAACTGGTCTGTAACCAAGTCACAAAGGAGGTTAGGCAGGCAAAGGCAGATTATGAGAAATCTTTGGCAAAGGATGCAAAGAAAAACAGCAAAGAGTTCTTTACGTATGTAAACTCTAGAAGGAAGGGGATGAATCAGATTGGTCTACTTGATATCGATAGTTCAACTGTCAATGATCCTGCTCAGGTAGCTAACAAACTAAATGAGAATTTTGCATCTACATTCACACATGAGGAGTTATTCATGGAGGGGAAAGCTAGAGGTGAATTAAACTCTGGCAGTGAGCTAAATGATTTTGTAATAACTGAGAGCAGAGTGGAGAAGTTGTTGAAGATAAACATAAGAAAGGCACCTGGAGTGGATGCAATCTATCCAGTTATATTAAAGGAGGCAGCAAAGGAACAAAGCAAACCCTTAGCCATAATTATGAGAGCTTCCTTGGACTCGGGGGAGGTACACATGGACAAGGAGATGTGCAAATGTGAACCCAATTCACAAAGGAGAATCAGGGGACGACACAAGTAATTACAGACCTGTTAGTTTCACTTCTGTTCCAGGGAAATTAATGGAGGCACTGGTTAAAGAAGCACTGCAGGATCATTTAGACATGAATTCAGTTTTAGCTCGGGCACATCATGGGTTTGTTAAGGGGAAGTCGTGTCTGACTAATTTGCTTGGATACTATGATGTGGTCACAAAGGAACTGGATGCAAAGAATAATTTTGATATATATATTTGGATCTTAGAAAGGCTTTTGATACTGTTTCACATGGAAGACTGCTGCACAAATTGGAGCCTTGTGGCATTGGAGGCAAATTGCTGCTATGGATAAAGGGATGGTTGAGTGGGAGAAGGCAGAGAGTTGTAATCAATGGACACTGCTCTTCGTTGACTAATGTTATTAGTAGAGTCCACCTGCATTTGGTGTTAGGCCACTTGTAGTTTTCTGTATTTATCAGTGATATTGATGAAGTTATATCAGGCTTAATGTCCAAGTTTGTAGATAATACGAAGGTCGGCAATGTTGTTAATGACAGTATGCTGCTGTAACAAGATCTAGGAAAGTTGAGCAGATGGGCTGAGAGGTGGCAACTGAAGTTTAATATCGACAAATGTAAAGTACTGCATATGGGAAGCAGTAACCCCAGAGTAATGTATCAACTGTGTGGTATTACACTGACAGTGGTAGAGAATGAAAAGGACCTGGCGGTAATTGTGCAGGCAGATATGAAGTTTTTTGAGCAGTGCAGATGGTCTGCAAGAGTAGCTCATGGTGTCTTGTTAATGATATACAGAAATTTTTCTAGCTGGGATAAGAAGGTGATTATCCCCTTGTATAAAGCAATGGTCAGGCCACACATTCAGTACTGTATACAGGTCTGGAGACCTCATTTTAAGAAGGATGTAGAGCTGCTGGAACAAGTACAGATAAGGGCAACATGACTAGTGAATGGAACAAAGGGTTACTCTTATGAAGAAAGGCTTAAGTTTTGAAAATTACAGTGTGTGGAGAGTAGGCACCTGCGATGTGATCTGATTGAGGTGTATAAAGCCTTGAATGGTTTGAGCATGCTTAATGCTGATGGGATTCCTTCTTCTTACCGAGATTAAGTGCCTTAGAGGGCATAAATTCAAATTTAGGAAAGACAGTTGTAGGATAGATGTGCGGAAGTTTGCCTTTAGCCAGCGGGTGGTTGATTGCTGGAACAAATTTTCATGTGTCGTAGAAGTCGATACCTTTGCTTAGATATATTCAAGGCTGAACTAGACAAACATTTGGAGTGAATGGATGGGCAAAATGAGAAGTTTTTTTTTTTGCTGATGCTGTATAAGCTTGCTTTCTTGCATCATGTGCCTTTACTAATGCTAATGCTAAAATAAACTTGAGTATCTGTGGAATCTCCTAAGGAAGCAATACTTTCAAACAAATAGTGTCACCAAAAATTGGTTTTTCATCAGGTAATGAGTAATATTAATGCATCTCTGACAATTTGTGCATAATGAAGAAATTCTGCGTACATTGTGAATGCAATATAAAGAGGTTAAAACGAACTATTTAATATAGTAAAAACCATGTGGCCTTAGAAATAAATTTATTAAATCGAGTACTATCTTGTGAACTCATGATGAATAAACTTTTGGTATCCAGAGGTGTCTCAAAATACTACTTTTAAACAAGTTACATTACCTTTTAATTTAAATGCATTTAAATGTATTTAAAATTTAGTTATTAAGTTCATATGATGACTGTCAGAAACACATAGAGAGACAAGATAATCCTCAGTTTACTAAATTTATCTCTAAGGTTAGCTTCTAAGTATTAAATATTTAAAAATCCAGGATAACTTATACTTTTTATTATTTCCTAGATTTTATATTTTAAAAAGGGGGCTCTTTAAAACTGTAAAAATCACATTTCATTTTACTTACTTATATATGGAGAAAAGGAATTCTCTCAGTGATGGAAACCATGATTGAAACCATGAATGATGATGGAATCAGCAAATGCACATTAAAAAAATTCCATACAATTCTTACTCAAAAATTTTGAAATGTTGTTGTTGTTACTGGTTTTATGGTGCTTCAACACCTTAGGCCATATTGCACCAATATATAATGTCTATATATATGTGTATGTGTCACAGCTGATATGCATGTTGTTCTGGTTGAAAAATTCTACTTCATCCACCTGAGATTGACTAACTATGCCACATCCGAAGAGGCCTTTAATGATTTTTTCATTCTCTGATAGGTTTTAAAGCAGTGGTTAGGATGTATCATGAGTACTGCATACAGATTTGGAAATCTCATTTTAAGCAGGACATGGAACTGTTGAGATGGGTTCAGCAAGGAGCAACAAGAGTAGTCAAGGATGCAAACAGGTATTCTCATTACGAAAGACACCAGTTCTTCAAATTGTAGTGCTAGGAAACCAGGCACCTGTGAGGAGACTTGATTGAAGTGTTTAAGGCTTTAAATGGATTGAGTAAACTAAATGTTGATGGCGTCCTTACTCTTTCTCAGACAACACATAAGTAGACAAACTAAAAATTGAAATATAAGGGTGGTTGCAGGAGAGATGTGTGAAAATTTGCTTTCAATGAAAGTATTTTGAAGAGTAATAAAGGTATTTTGTTTTTTTGTTTTTTTTTGGCTGATCCTGTATAAGCTTGCTTCCTTGCATAATTTATTAATACTTATACTAATGCTAACCCCAAATGAATGACAAGTGATGAAACCATTATACTGTAATGGAGGATATCAGGAATATCAAGTTCAATCTTATTAAATATTTCTGGAATTTTCTTGCTTCCATTTTAATTTATTCAATCTTGAGCTATAACCATGGTCTCTTCCCCCTCCCTCACTACATAAAAAATCTAAATTTCCATTGTGGATAGGTAAAATAATCTGAGAATATAAGTACAAGTATCATGAGAAAGATGGAAAGTTCTTTTGGTATTAATGTGTAGCAGTAGGTGAGGGAATCTCTAGAATAAATCAGTGAGTGAGATAAAATAAGGAAGTGGGAGAGGCTGTAGCAACTTTTGGTGAATCGTTGATTCATAAGGTATAACAATGAAAATGGAATATCAAAATTAAAATAGAATATTAGTGTATCTCTGAATAATGAAAAGAATATAAGTGAAACATTGAAAATAGAATTTATACTAACTTATTAATAATATGTTAATGTCATCTGTAATAACACATAAAGCATATTAGTGTAAATAATTAAAATAAAAAAGTAAAAGCATAATGAAATAAGTATTTTAATTAATTATTTTATTTTAAATACTTTTTAATAATAAACGATTACTGTTATTCATTTATTTTTTTTAAATTTTAGTTCTGTGATAATCCCTGCTGTAATGCAACTTCCTGCCAGTTGTATCCTAATGCATCATGTGCCATGGGTGGCTGTTGTGATACTAGAACATGCCAGGTATATTTTAAGAATTTACAAGGTTCTAATTATTTTTTTCAGTAATGTATAAAAAGCTCTTTTTTGTGGTAATAATATAAATTAACTTAAATTTTCACATATGCTTTGAGAATTTAAATTTTTAAAAACATGTGCATTCTACTGAATCACAGTGCAGATTTTATTCTCATGAAGTTGAATGATTTTCCATACTTTTTTTTGAATTATTTCCCTTTATTATTCAGTATTTATCTCATCCTGAATAGTGGTCAGGTTCTGACTTATTAAGATATTCATATATCATTGTCTCTATGGGTTGTCTTTATAGTTAGAATTACCACTAAGGAAGGTGAAACATGAGTGGCTTGTATATTTGCATGCCTGCAAATTGTATGTTTTTTATGGTTTGTTAAATAAAAAACCTGACATTTCTGGTGGAGAAATCATGTATGCTGCCCTTGCCGGAGATGAACTGGCCATGGAAATGCCTATAAATTAATCTCCTCTCTCAACAGGAATCAACCCTCTGATTTCAGGAAATAAGGCCTTTTCCACACAGTATAGAAGAACAGTGATTGATTGTACCGAATCAGCTAGCTATGACTGCAGTTGTTGCTGTATGGTTGTGTAAAACAAAGAAATGGGTTATTTAGCCATTTGACTCTGGATAAATACCATGCTAAAACATACATTCTCCTGTAAAGCATGATTACTTAAGATATTATTTACTGTATTAATTTTACAAAAGTCAAAAAAGCAATATCTAAAGATATAATATTTTCCAGTTTGGAAGAGTATATGCATTGGTACTAGTATGTAGGGAGTAGCAAAAGTAATATAAATTCCAACCAAGAATAGCATAGAATTTCCAGTACCACAGTGATAATAAAACAATGATGTTAGCATCCAAGTTTAACATTATATTTGTTGCCTCAATTTCTTATTGTAAGTGTATGTAAAGTGAAATGGAGCAGAGGAGATATATTTCCTTCAGTTCTATATAATGACAATGTCAGTAGTGTGAACTGGGAGGACATTTTATATGGTGAATTTAATTTTTATGATGCCCTAGGTTTTTTTTACTCTATCATTATTTCATCTATTTCTGACATCATGAATGTAGGAACATTTTCATCCCATATTTGCTGTATATAATTGCTCCACTTAGGGGCAGGCCTAAGTGGAGCAATTATAAATACCCTTTGCTGGATATTGATTTGAGCCTTGACTGGGGTCTTGCAGAGTTCGGTCTTTGGTCCCTCATTGTTTTTGATATTCATTAGTAGCAGTGAAAAAAAGGTTTTACACAGTGATGTCAAATTTTGTAGATAATACCAAGGTAAAGAGGGTAGTTAACAATAACCAGATCATGCAACTTTAGTGAGACTTAAATAAATTATTTAAATTGTTTGGAGATTGGGAGTATATGTATAATAATGTAAAATATGAAGTCCTAGGAACAACAAATTTTGTTTCCTAGAATTCCACACCACTAAATAATGAAAGGGTATTTTTTTATAACTATCTTACATTTGTTGCTCTCTAGACAGTTAATATTGCTGAAAGAAATTAACATAAGATAATAATTGAAGAGGAAAATTGAAAGAGGACTATTGCAATCTGACTGAAGTTCTCTTAATAGTGCAGGGGCTACATTAATTTTCAGTTTTACAAAACAATGGTTGAACACATTTTTAGTATTTCATGGAAGTTTAGAAACCACATTATACAGTTGGTTGCACTAGATTAAATTGTTGGCACAACTAGTGAAATTTTTTAACAAGTGAAAAAAATAAAACTGAATTATTATTTTCAGGTTAAAAAAATATCTACTCTTTGTCGAGGAGCCATTTCTGAATGTGATCTTCCTGAGTTCTGTGATGGAATATCTGAGTTCTGTCCTACTGATGTCCATATTCAGGATGGAACAGGTTGTGGTAGAGGCAAGGTATTTATATATTTCAGTACTGATCATTGTACATGTCCTTTTGTTTTTTTAACGACAAGCTTAGTTACTTGTTGTTTAATCTTATTTATAATTTAATATTAATTATCTAGAAAATTTTCATAAAATTTTTTGTTAGGCCTATTGTTATACTGGGCAATGCCGATCCCATGCAGACCAGTGTCGTCTCCTGTGGGGACCTTCAGGCAAGATGTCAGACCTACGATGTTATGAACAGAATCACAATGGCAATGTAAATGGCAATTGTGGATATAATAGGCTAAATCAAACGTATGCTCCTTGTCCAAAAGAGTAAGTAATTTATTATGCTGTTCTATATATTTTGCTATTGAGAAAAATAAGCATTAAAGTTCTCAATACGGTATTATTTTCTCCAACTATTTTAGCTTTATTAGGGGGAATCACTCATAAGTATGTTTTGGGTAATTTTATGAAATTTCAGTTTAGTGATGATCTATTTTATGAAGATATGCTGCTGCTGCAACAATATCTAAGAAAAATTAGGCAGATGGCTTAATTGAAGTTTAACATTGACAAATGCAAAGTACTGCATATGGGTAGCAGTAATCCCAGAGTAATGTTTCAACTGTATGGTACTACACTCAGGGTAGTGGAAAATGAAACAGACCTGGGGTTGATTGTGCAGTCTGATATGAAGTTCTCTGAGCAGTGCAGACAGGCTGTTAGGACAGCTCATGGGGTTTTGTCAATGATATACAGAAATTTTGCTAGCAGGAATAAGGAGGTGGTTATCCCAAATAAGGCCTCCGTAGCCAAGTGGTCAGGAGCGGGAGTGCAGTAGCACACACTCTTTGAGTAGACTGGGGTTCAAGCTCCTGACTGCTGAATACGGTCAATCTGCCAACCCGCAATGGACCAGTGTGGCAGATTATGGTCGATTCCCCTCAGCATGAATTGTTGCGGAGGCTTCCATCCTGCAGTGGGTTGATAATGGCTGCACTTTACCTTTTTTTACCTTTTATCCCATTGTGGCAGTGGTCAGGCCATATTTTGAGTATTGCATACAGGTCTGGAGGAATCATTTTAGGGAGGGTGTACCACACAGTCAATATGTTATTCTGGACTAACTGCTATCCATATGCAGTACTTTAATTGCCATTTCTCAGCCCATCTGCCTAATTTTTCTAGATCCAGTTTCAGTATCATACTGTCATTAATTATCTGCAAACTTGGACATTAAGCCTGATATGCCTTCATCAATATTATTGATAAATTTAGAAAACTACAATAGGCCCAGAACTGAACCCTGGGAGAATCCACTAATATCATTAGTCCATGAAGAGCAATTTCCATTGATAACCACTTTCTGTCTTCTGATGCTCAACCATCCTTTTATCCACAGCAGTAACTTGCCCTTAATGCCACACTGCTTTAATTTATACAACATTCTTTTATGTGTAACAATAACAAAAGCTTTCCTGTAATCCAAGTATATAATATCAAAATTATTATTTTTTTTTTGCATCCAGTTCCTTTGTAACTGCATCGAAGTATCTCATAAAATTGGTCATACAAGACTTCCCTTTAGCAAAGCCATGCTGTCTGAATTATAACTGCAGTCCTGTATAGATGGTCTTGCATTACTTTAACAAGTGACTCCATAATTTTTCTGTAACAAAAATTAAGCTAACAGGTGTGTAATTATTCAAAGCTAACTGGTCTGTAATTATTTGTGTCACCCTTTGGGCCCCCCCTTATGAATTGGTGATACATTCACCCATTGCCAGTGTGTGGGGACTTTCCCTGAATCCAAAGTGTACTTGCATCTGGTCTTACTCTTAGTTACCCTAACATAGTCCATGTTTTTATTTGTTCCATGATGACTCACAGAAAGCCTTGAAATACCCAACACTTTGTTTTTCAGGCTGCTGCACATTCCAATAGAGTCAATAGAAAGGTTTCAGTTCTGCAAATTGCAGCATCTGGAGACTACACACCTGTCAGGTGATCTGATTGAGGTGTTTAAGGCTTTGAATGGGTTGAGCAAGCTTGATGCTGATGAGATTTTTCCTCTTGTCAGATTATACATATGAGGGGACATAAATTCAAGTCGAGGATAGATGTGTGGAAGTTTGTCTACAGCCAGTGGGTTTTTGATTGCTGGAATAAGCTTCCATCCGTCGTTGTGGAAGTGGATGGTTTTTAATAAATTCAAGGAAGAACAGTGGCAGATTAAGGCACAGGCTAGTAGGGCCCTTGCCTGGAGCACCATTCTTTAAGGTGCACCAAAAACAGAAGAACAATTGAGGCATGAAATATATATATATTCTTAATAAAAGGGCACTGAAAAATCTTTCTGCCAGGGGCATGGAAATACTTTGGTCTGACTCTGAGGAAGAACTAGATAAACTATTGGAGGTGATGGATAGATGAAATGGTATTTTTTTTTTTTTTCTTTGGCCGATGCTGTATAATTTTGCTTTCTTGCATTATTTTTCACTGTTAATACTAATACTAATTTTGAATCTTGAGAATAAATCACATTCTTCATATTATCTTGAGCATTTTCTTTCTCAGTTTCTTAGATTTTCCATGACAGTGGTGGTTTAACATTTGAAGTGACATGTTTGAATCTGCAGAATTCCAAAGCAAAATGTAGCACGTTGTTAGTTGAGGATAAGAACACTTAATTGCTTGTAATTAACTTATATATTAAATTTAGGAGACTAAACGATAACAAATAGACTTTATAGATAATTATACATTATGATCTTTTCTTCAAGATCTTTGACTCTCCAGTGACATTTGATGAATTTTGAGTTTGTGAAGTAGGATCCCTCTACAGCTTGTGTTGTGTTATGCCCATAGGAATTTCTCATGTGAGAAATGTAACTGAATGTCTTTTGTATTGATGATCTTGAAGAACATAAAAAAGAGATTATAATGTATGGGTATGTATAATGCCTCTATTTGTTATTGTTTAGTTTTATAAATTTAATAATCATAAGTTACTACATGCAGTGATGTCCTTATTATAAAAACAAAAAAACTGGTACTGAGTGTATGAGGTGGTTGGTTGCACCCAAATACCATTATTATTATTGTTACTCAGTGTCAAGGAACTCTCTTACTATCTTATACGTATTCAGGATTGTGGCTTTCTGGAGTTCCATGTAAGTGTTCCCTAGGAAGCTTATTGTTGCTAAGTTCTTATGGAGGCTCTTTGACACCATCCCGATGGTTGACATTGATGATTGGGATGGTCATTGTTCCATATGCCACATATCTTTGACTTCCTATCTTAAGTCTGAATACATCCTGATCTTTTCCTCATATGTTTTCTGGAGGTTGCTGGTGTTGGACACTGCTATGTTGATCAGGTAGGTAACCATTAAACCACTTCCTTCTTGTCATTGAGGATTATGTCTGGTCTGTTGTGCAGGATCATCTTGTCTGTTATGATGGCACGGTCCCAGTGTACATCTGTTATTTCCTGTAGTTCCTGCTGTTGATTACCTGGTCTTGGATGGTGAGCATGAATACTTCTGTCTTGGGAAAGAGCCTTCTGTTGTAAGCCAAGCATTGGAAGCCATCTTATGTAGTCTTCTAGTGTCTGCCATGGAGTGTCTTCTTTGCCCATCTTTCTGTCTTTGTTTCTTCCATCTGTGTGAGTGTGATCAGTTCCCTGGTTGAGTTTGAGTATTGTGCATTGTTTGTCTATCTTTCTTATGGCTTGGTAGATTGCTGCTGTGTTTTCCTGGAAGTAATCCTGCAGATTTTTAATTGCCTTCTTCTGTTCAATGAGGTCAGTCAATCCTCTCCCTAGGCGCCTCCGTAGCCAGGTGGGAAGGAGCAGCAGCAACACTGCATAGCACACGCTTCTTGATTAGACCGGGGTTCGAGCCCGTCACCACCAAATACAAGGATGTGGAAAGGTCAGGGAATGACCACCGCATATCCCGGAGCAATATGGCCTTAGTTGCTAATGCTCCTAAAAAAAATCAAATAACCAAATAACAATCCTCTCCCTCCTTTACAGGATATGGTTAGTCTCTCGATAACCAACTTCTGGTGGTGTTGGCACCTCTTGATCATCATTATTATATGGATAGCTAGGCACTGTGAAGATCTGAACAACCCAGTGACAAGATATATCCACAGTATGTGAGATGGTGCAGTAAAGTAGATATAACTGAGTTTAGGACAAAAGCTTCAAGCTATGAAAGGCTACAAAAAGTTGGACATTGGGCATGTACAACATGTACAACGTGTATATATTGAGCATAATCTCTTTCTCTACATAGCTTTCAGCAAATTGGATTTGCCACTTAGAGAATTGATCTCATTTGCAACTTATGGTGAAGTGCCTCCACAATTTGAGATCAATATGATAAATAGAAACCGAGTTTGCTCAAAGCTGTGTTTCTCTAGCATTTTATGAAAGCTACAGAAACAGAATCAATGCTTAGCTTTCACAAAATGAGGCTTTTGTCCTGCACTCAAATGCCTTGCATAGATGGTGCCTCCATAGCCAGGTGGGCAGGAGCAGTAGTGCGTATCACATGCTTCTTGATTAGATCTGGGTTCGAGCCAGTGACCGCCAAATATGGAGGATGCAGAAAGGTCAGAGAATGACCACCACAAATCCCCGGAGCAATATGGCCTTAGTTGCAATGCTCCTAAAAAAAAAAAAAAACCTTGCACAGATAAATAATGATGGTTTGGTGCTGTGTTTGTATAGTCATATCGTATATAGTGGTAAGAAATCAGCATTTTTTTTTTTTTTTTTTTCAATTCAGAATTATATGTTTAGTTTTGAAAGAATTAATTTTGAAATTTAAGGTAAATCAAACTGAAATTATTTTGTATTTTTTATAGAGATGTATTATGTGGCATGCTTCATTGTACTCACTTGAATGAACGTTTAGAATTTGGAATGGAGTCAGCAGCCATTTTAGCAAGGTCTTTCATCAATGTCAGGGGCAAGATTTTAACTTGTCGATCAGCAATAGTTGATCTAGGCTTGTATAGTACTGATCCTGGTCTTGCTCCAAATGGGGCAAAATGTGGTGATGGAATGGTAAGTTATTAATTTCAGATATAGTAAAGAGTATGTTACACTTTAGAATAAAAGATCTTTTAGGAAGCATTATGCTATCAAAATATGATATGATATGGTACATATTGTATCATACTTTTATAGCATAATGCTTCTTAAATGCTATCTTAGCATTACTCTAAACAACTGTCTTTTAGTTAAAGAAATGATCTAGTCATTTAGATATATGCAAAACTCAGTGCATATTTGACTGGCTTCTCAGATGTATGTCACAGTGGCATTCTGATTTATGTGTAAAATGTACAGTCTCTTGTCCCATTATAAATAAATAATTTATCTTTTATTCTTACTGAAATATCAATATATGACATACAAAGCAAAATAATATTCACAAAATTGAATTTTAATGGAATTACAATATACAGTATCAAACATGCTGTTCAATTACAGTATATCAGACAGTAGTCTTGTTATATCTGATATTACTGTATGTTGGCAAGGTGATTAAGGACAGTAATTAAGATATGTTACCCCAACAAGAGCTAAAAAAAATTAAGCAGATGGACTGAGAAGTGATAATTGAAGTTTAACATTAACAAATACAAGCAACTGCATATGGGGATCACAGTAATTCTAGAATAACATACCAATTGTGTGGTTACCACACTCAGGGTAGTGGAGAATGAAAACGATCTGGGGATAATTGTGCAATCAGATATGAAGTTCTCTGAGCAGTGGAGACAGGTTGCCAGGATAGCCATGGAGTTTTGTCAATTACATACAGAAACTTTTTTAGCAGAGATAAGGAGATGATTATCCCACTGTATAAGGTAATGGTTAGGCTATATATTGAGTATTCTCTATAGGTCTGGAGGCCTGATTGAAAGATGTAGAGCTGCTGAAGCAGGTAGAGAGATGGACAATGAGATTGGTGAGTGGAACAAAGGGGTGCTGTTACCAAGAAAGGCTTCAGTTCTGCAAATTGCAGTGTCTGGACACTAGGCACCTTCAAGGAGATCTGACTGAGGTATTTAAGGCTTTGAATGGATTGAGTAAGATAAATGCTGATGCTATTCTTCTTCTTTCTTGGATAATACACACGAGGAGACATAAGTTTAAATTGAGGAAGGATACAATGAGAAATTTGCTAGGTAGTTGATTTTTCGAACACAAACTTCCATTTGGCATTGTGGAAATAGGTAGTTTGAATAAATTTAAGGAGGAACTGAACAGATTATTAGAGGGATTGGACAGGTGGGAAGTGACTTTTTGGTTGATGTTGTACAAGCTTGCTTTCTTGCATTGCAGTCACTTGCCTTCCTCTGAGACCTACATTGGTTAGCTTGAAAAGTCTTAACTCTGTATTTCCCACAAATAAAATTGGTTTCGTCAACAACCTTGAGATTGAACTAAACAGATTCTACAAATAAAGCAACAGACTCACATACTTATATAAATGAATTTCTGTTTATTCTTAATATGGTCAAAGCCAGAGGAGTTTACGTATTTATTGTGACTGCTACATATTGAATTAATTATTGAGGGGCAGCTAAATTTTCAGCACCACAGTTCACAATAGGCCTTAGCACTCATTCCTGTTGAGCCAACAAAGGGAGCTCTACTCCACTAACATTATAAGATAAAGCTATAATTGATTTTTATTTATTATGTATATCCATCAATTGTTCCTCAAGCTATGATATTTATATTATCTGATAAACCATATATAGGTATACCTTCTAAAAAAAAGTAACATAAGACACTTTTCTTTAGAAAATAAAAAGTGGTGTTTTTTAATTAGTGCAGTTATAATGCAAAAAGACATGAAATTTTTACTGTGAAAATAGTCACAAGGTAATTGCAATACTTGCCATTGTAGAACATTGTGTCACTTTTCTTCTAAGAGTGAATGGTTGGCCATTAATCCAGATAGAATGGCACCTTGTTTTGGACTTGTGCCATTTTTATTGAGAAGGTGCAATAGACAAGAAACCTCTCTGTTTCTGTTTTCTTTGTATTATTTCCAGCTCTGTTATTTGGTCATTTAAAATAATTTATTTACCTCATGCTGGAAAGGTATATTACTTTTCTAAACATTGTGCTGTCAGGAAAAAATGATTTAGGATTGATCATCCTTCTAGCTATATGTCCAAGGGATTCAAGTTATTATTTATTTATAGTAAATAAAGTAATTTTAATAATAATAATGTATTGGGGTTACATTTTCTGTGTTAGGATACATTGTATAATACTGTGTGCAGTAAACTGCAGTATAAAAATTAAATAAATGTATATGTGTGTGTGTATATGTGTACAAAAGGGGTTGAGAAGTTTTTAGCTCAATGTAGATTGCAAAGGTTTTCATGAAAGGCAATATTGGCAAACTGTGCTCTGACTTTTGTGTGTTCATCACAGAAAATTTTGGTTTGTAACTATATTCTTTTCTTTCATGAGGGCACTGAAGTACGGAAAGTGAATGAAGATGGCGACTGTTGAGAGAATCAAGCACTGTACAGTCATTGAGTACTTTCATTTAAAGAGAACGTTGTTGAAAGAAATTCATGAAGACATGCAGCAGATATTAGGGGGAGTCTTGGCTTTCATATGCCATTGTCAAAAACTGGGGTTGCAGAATTTAAGCATGGGTGAGATAGTGTTGAAGATGCATCCTGCGGTGGGAGGCCTGTTACTGTGTCGACACCTGCAAATGTGGATGCCATTCATGACCTGATCATGCAAGACTGCACAGAAGCACATTGAAACAACATGCAGTATCTCCCATGAGTAAGCTCATGATATTGTGGTGAATGTTTTAGAAATGAAGAAGGTTACTTCGAGGGAGGCCTTAAAGTACTGAATGTAGATCAGAAGCAGGAAAGAGTGGGTGTTGTCGTGATATTGTGCAGCATTTTGAAGCTAATGAAACTCAGTTTTGTGGGCAGCACATCAGTTTGAACAAAACATTGGTGCACCACTTCAATCCTTAAACAAAAGAATAATTGAAACAATGTTGGCATCCCTCTTCTTCCCTTCTAAAAAGTTTCAAGTACAGAATTTGGTTGGGAAAGTCATGGCATCCATCATCTGGGATGCAGAAGGAGTGATCATGGTTGATTTTCTGGAACAAGGTGCCACTATCAATGCCAAGTATTATTCTAACCTATTGGGATGTATCCATGAGGGATTGAAGCTCAAGGGGCAAAGAAATTGGCCAAAGTAATCATCTTGCATCAAGACAATGATTGTGGGTTTTAGCTATTACAGCATCCACCCTACTCACCGAATTTGGCTCCATTGGACTATTTTCTCTTTCCAAAGCTTGAAGGATTTGAAAGGACAGAAATCTGACAGTGACAATGCTGTGCTGGATGCAGTCAACCAGTCAAAATCTTTTGAATTTTATTTGAGCAGGTTATGAAAACTACTGGATCTTGCCAAAAAGTGTGATGACTTAGGGGAGAAAAAAATAAATGGGCTTCACAACTTTCCAGTATTCCTTCTATGAGAAGCTAGAAACCTTTCAACTTCCCCTCATGTGTGTGTGTGTGTGTGTGTGCGCGCGCGCCTCTGTAGCTGAGTGGTCAGGAGCAGGAGTGGAATAACACATACTCTTTGAGTAGACTGGGGTTCAAGTCCCTGACTGCTAAATACAGTGGATCTACCAACCCTCACTGGACCAGTGTGGCAGATTATGGTCCATTTCCCTCATCATGAATTGTTAAGAAAGCCTCCATCCTGCAGTGGATTGACAGTGGCTGCAGATTTATTTTATTTACATACTTTCTGTTTTTTTTACCTGATTTATTATTATTATTATTAGCCATATGGTGCAAGGAAGCCTGAGGCTTATGCAGCACCAGCCAAAAACAAATTTCTGAATTACCCTGAGAGAGAGAGAGAGAGAGAGAGAGAGAGAGAGAGAGAGAGAGAGAGAGAGTCAGGATTGGAAAGGAATCACCAAGAAAGAGAAGAATGATGATATCCAGCTCAGGAACCTGGATGTGCCAGTCCCATACTCACCAGATGTGAGTCCCTGGGGATATGGCCACCCAAAATCTGCAAATTCTAAGATCAAGGTTTTTTTTTTTTTTTTTAAGGAGCATTAGCAACTAAGGCCATATTGCTCTGGGGATATGCAGTGGTCATTACCTTTCCGTATCCTCCATATTTGGTGGTCACGGGCTCGAACCTCAGTATAATCAAGAAGCGTGTGCTACGCACTGCTGCTCCTGCCCACCTGGCTACAGAGGCACCTAAGATCAAGTACTGAAATTTTGTGTATTTGGGATTCTCATTTATTCAAAAAAAAAAAAAAAAAGCAAAATTTTATAGATCTCTGTTTAGAACACAGTATTCTAAAATATGACACTACAAAATTACTATCAACACCAGATAAAAATAAGCCTGTTATTTTTTGTGCTAAGATTAGTTTATTATTATATATTAATTCAGTCACTTATTAAAAATACTGTGCTAAACAAATAGCTCTGAATAAATAGAAGTTTTTTAATTGTGAAGTTGTTACTTTACTTGTAGGCATGTTTCAATAGGAAATGTATCTCAGTAAGTGAAGTGAAGGGTCAAGATTGTTTAAATGACTGTAACCTTAATGGGGTAAGTTTGTCATTTGTTTCAAAATATTAACTGAACATGTCAATGAACAATTATATATAGAAGTTAGGATCATATAGTTTGCAGGAGGAAATTTTTATTTAAACAAATATCACATTTACAGATAACTAAAGACTGATTTTTTTTTTTTTTTTAAATAATCACTTAGCCTGTTTACACATTTTTTCCAAATGTTATAATATTGCAAAAAAAAAAAAAAAGAAGAAACTCCTTGAAAGTTATTTTTTGAAAGTTTCACGATTGCATTTTTTTTAGCTGCAATAACTTCTTATCTTGAAAATTGTCTTCTCTTTATTGCTTTCTTTAGTTTAGGAAAAATAAAATAAAAATCACATGTTGCAAGATCAAGTGAATATGATATTGTTGATAGACAGTTATAGAACATTTGCAAAGGTATCCAGAAATTATTGTTGCATGATTGAGCTCTTAGACATGTCAATCTGAATTTATTTCTCCTTTGAGGACACATGAGAATCTTCTGTTTAGAGGATTGACATTTTATCTGTGGGTCTAAAGGTAATGCAACCATTTGTCTCCTGTCAGTATTGTTTATAGGAACCCCAGATCACTATCATAAAATTTAACCATTTCTGTTGAATGTTCATCTCTTGTTTCCATCTGATCTCTTGTTGAGAGCTTAGGAACCAAAAAGTTACATAAGCTTTTAATGTCTTTTATGTTACATAAGCTTTTAATGTCTTTTAATATGATGGCTTGGCAACTACTGTATGATTTTCCTACTTGAGAGGCTTTGTCTTCATTTCTTATTTGACATTTGGCATGAATGTTCTTCTAATGCAAGAATGAAGTTTGTCATTTGTTGATGTGCAAGGTCATATCTTGCATCATCCTCAGCCATGTTGCATCTATCCTTTAAGCACTTACCATTCAGATATAAAACTTTTTCACCATATGCTTTGACAGTCGTTTCTGCAGTATCCAAGGTTATTTTCCCTCAATAAAAGGCAAAATTTTATAGGTTTTTGTTCAAAAAATTGCATTCTAATAAATGACAATATGAAAATACAATCAAAAAGATAAAAATAAGCATTGGTGCACATGAAATAAATGCCACCTATATCAAACAATGAAAAGCATTTTTCCTATTCAATATTCAGATGTTTTTAACAAATTCAGTGCTTTATGTTATATTTTCTAACATTTTACAAATTTGTAATCCCCTGATAAAAAAAAAAAGGAAAAAATTAAGGTAAAAATATCAAAAATAAAATAGAAAGAAATTGAAATGCCACTAAGATTTATCAAAAACTCACTCATTTAATGTTTAAGTGTCCTCTGAAAGAGATATTTTTTTTTGATAATTTGCCTTGAGTGAAGAAAAATGTGTCTTCATTCATCAGGAGCAAGACTAGATTTCAATATTTCAGTACTTTGTTGTTTAACAAGGTAATAGTTCAGTTTTAATGAGGTAGAATTGACATTGCAATTGAATTTGCAGCAATACTGTGGATACTAAGCTTTGACTGAGGAGGTTGCAGGCTTTAAAGACATGAAACATGAGTGTTACAGATCAAGAAATTAATTTCAGCATAAAATTTACTGAAAAAGTGCTGTTTGCTTACTATTATTAGTTTCTCTTTTACATGTATTATTAGTTTCTCTTCTACATCTAGATAATTAAATTGTTTTAGGTGTGTAACAGCAGAGGTAATTGCCACTGTGAAGTAGGATTTTCTCCCCCACTTTGTAGCACTCCTGGGCCAGGTGGAAGTGAAGATAGTGGCCCTGCATCTGATCCTAATGGTAAGACTAATATTTTGATATAAGGACATTACAATTGTCTATGTATTTCAATTTTATTTTTTATAGTGCTCTGATTACTTTTCAACACTTTGTTTTTGAAGGTACTTTAAATGTATCATTTAAATCTGAATTAATTTATAATAAACTTTACTGGGTTGTGTATAAAATTAATTTTAAAAAATTTAATAAATTTTTAAACGTTAAAGGTTTTAATACATTTTTTCTATTAGTAATATAATGAATGAAATTAAAGTTAAAAGAATTCCTTTCATAAATATGTATTATTATTAGAAACTATTAATATATCAATAATGTAAATATGTTATACCATAGCACTCTTGCTATATAATGAATTTTCTAATTTTTTCAAGCAGGTTATACTTTCATGATAGCTATGTACATCATCTTCCTGTGTCTTGTATCTTTAACCACTATTGCTGGCTTTGCAATATTTTACTTCCGTCAACACCTCAAGACTTGGTGGATTGCCAAAGCTAGGAAAGCGCCAATTAAGTATGTTATCTTAAGTATTGTTTAATTCACCTTTACATATTGTTTCCCATGGGTCTTTAAAGATAATATTGCATATGTTAGTAGTTAAATTTTTTATTTAACTAAAATAATTCCTTACGCTCTGAAAAGAAAGGAAATAAGTAAATAAAAGAAATTTATGCATTTTACAGGGTCAATTATAAGACTTTATTTTTCTAAAAAAAATTAAGGTTTAAAAATTTCTGCCACTTGGAAGAATCACTGGAAGTTTTCAGCTGTGAGCTGGTGAATTCTACTGTTGCATTCTGTTGGATGGTTAGATCATGAAATCTTCATCCTTTTAGCTTTGTTTTGAGTTTGCAAAAGCAAAAAAAAAATTTATTGGTCAAGATCAGGTGAACATGAAGGGTGAGGTGGTACAGGAATACATTGATTTCTTAACCTCTGATTCTGTACAGTTATTTTGTTCAGGGTATAATTCATAATGAATGATATCCTGAACACTGAAGAGAAAAAAAAATAACATTGTTCTCACACTTGATTTTTTCACACTTTTTTTTTTTTTTTTTTGGACAGGACAAGGTTGGTAACTTCCATTGTAATTTTGTAATTGATGTAATTGTAATTTTGCAACTGTAACTGTAATTTTGCAATTGATGAAATTAGGGTCCATTTTCACCTTTCTCTTCCACTCCTCATGTAGTTATTACTGCTGAACCCTTTAGCCACTATTCAACAATCTTGGAATAAATTTTGCTGACACTCAACACATGCTAAGGTTTTCAGTCATGATCACCTTGTATGATCCACAGGAGATTCCAGTTGGCCAGAAATTTCCTAGATGATTAATTACCAATTGGAATGAATGTTTTTTTATAGACTTCAGCTACCATTTCATTACTGCTTGAAATTGAAGGTTGACTTTAATATTGGTCATCTTTGATAGATTCATGGCTTTTGGAAATGTTTCATCCATTGATAAATAACAGCCTCTTAAACAAACATATCAATGACAGTTCTTAACATTTGGAGGATTTCTACTCTGTTTTTTCTGTTCTTCGCACAAAACACGACACACACACACACACACACACACACACACACACACACACACACACACACACACACACACACACACACACACACACACACACTGTTCTGTTTTTTTGTATCCATTATGATTGCAACAGAGGTCCAAGATGCATCTGAGCTTCAAGACTTGCAGTTAATAACTTATTTTGTGGGTTAAGAAGTATCTAAAACCATAAAATGGTCACTCCTTCTCTGCACTTGCTCATTATCTTGGCCCTTTACATCCACTACTTCTTACATAATAAATAGTCTTAGAAGTTTGATCAGACCTCATATATTATTTTTTTAGAAATATGCTTATACTTTAACTTTTCTTCAGCTGTATAATTTTTTTTCTTTTAATGGCCATTATTACTTCAGTCCTGCTGATTTACTAATTTTGCCATGTATTTATTTCTGATGTCCTAGAATTTACTGTGTTTTGAGAACACTAAATCAAAACCAAACTGTCTGGCCCATCATAGTGCTGAAGTGAAGTCACATGATTTCTCCATAAATTGCTTGTCAGGTCATTTATATTTTTGCCCTTAGCAGTTTCTGCTCTATGTACTTTTAAATGCAAAGTACATAGTCAAAGAAAGGGTGTCACATGCTGTTGTTTACAAAAATTTACTTTGTAACTAATGTAGCGCACTTGACGAACAGTAGCCATAATCCCTTCCAGGGGTAGCTGTTTGTAATTAGCATTCTACTGAATGCTCTTTTGTTGAATCTGTAGCTGAGGGAAGAAACTGTGTATCTTTAGTAATTAGTCTCTGATGAGGTGTTGTTTATAAAAATTACTCTATAACTGAATACTGAATATATCAAAATGAATATACAGCCAATTTTTAGATAATTTTCCCTCTCTGAAATATGGTAGTAGGATATACAGTATTGACTTTTTCCAGTTTCCAATGTGAAATTTCTAGTTCTTTGAGCACACTATTTTTTTTTCATAATTTGTTTTTTGGGACATAATCATGCCTGTGGTACATCCGAGACTATGGTATGGTATGAACAGGTGTCTTATATCGAGGTTGCATTGTATATATACATGCTTGTAAATTATTGCAGTTTATTTTGGTAAACAATATTATATTTTTTGTGTTAGAATTCTGCTTGATTTGAAATTTTTTTTTTTTTTTTTGTCACTCCGCTCTATGTAAAGGGGATGAATTTTTTCTGCATATCACAAGCTGTTTATAAGTTAGACATATTTTTTTGTGTGTGTTTTATGAAGTTGAAAATATAAACCATATTGTTTGTTATACTTTTAGATCCCGAGCTAAACAGCCTTCTCAGAAGAAGTCCAGACCACCCTCTAAATTTAATTTTGATCGTGATAGTTTGAGGACATTAGAAATTTCAGCTCCAATTCTTCAGACTAATACAGTAACAATAGTGTCCACTGTTCCAAGACATCCAGCAAAGGGTTCACTTGTTAGAACTAGCCTTCGTAATGTTGAAATTTCTGCCCCAATACCACAGAGCTCTACAAATAGTGTCTTCAATAATCAGTCACAACTAGTAAATCCAGCTGCTCCAAGACCAAATGCTGCACCAAAACGGACACCATCATGGACGCCAACCACTTCTAATGTTGCAAGTGTGATGCGTTCATTAAGTGCAGGAACTAAACAGGACATCAAAAGGAATGGTATTCTAAAAAGACCACTGAGTATTCCTACTGCACGACCAACATGTCCGCCCCCTCATCCACCTCCTCCAAAATATTCTGAATCCATATCAGCTGTGCCACCAGCACCTCCACCAAATCAGAAACAGTGTGATCGATCATCAACACCAAATTCTTTGTATTATGATGACTGCCAAACCTTGGACTTTTCTGATACACCTTTGGCATTTGTACATCAAGATAAAGATAGTGAAGAAAATAGTACACAGAATAGTGCACAACAGTCCAAAGACAATGTTAAAACAAATAGCAGTGTACCAACAAGTTCTAAAGCTAATGTTAATAACCGACCAGCAGAAAGTTCTTTAAATCACAATCTGTCATCAAATCATATAACGAGGCCACATTTTCCTCGAACAGTTGGCTTAGGTAACAGTTCAGTTGTTGCTTCTTTAACACAAAAGTTTGAACAGAAAACACCCACAGCCCCACCTCTTTCGGACAATAGTGCTACTTCTCTTTATAGACCTCCTTTTAAATCTCGACCTCTCCCTCCTAGACCAGATGATTCTGCATCTTAGCTTACCTCTCTCTCTCACTCTCTCTGCACTTGAAGCTTTATCACACATTTTACTGGATACTTCTTAAGTGAAGAAAGTGCTAGTCTTGTAGATATTAATTTGTGTAATGAATGGACAATTATGGTGTGGTGCCTTCATGAGAAACCAGGGCTTGTGATTTTCATATTGAAATTGTGATACTAAAAGTTATTTGCCTTTAACACAAGATCTGTAGTCAAACAAGAGGAAAGAGATAAAATGAAAGGTGAACAGAGAATAGCTTGTGCCAAAGATATATATAATATGTTTGTATTAGCATAGAAATTTTTAACTTAAACACCCAGACAAAATGATTATATTACTAAAAGAATAATTAACAGATTTTTATAAAACCAAATCACAAAAATCACAAATAAGAAAATGTTCTCTGAATGTAATGTTAAATATAAATTTAATAAATGCATAATTGATTTATTAAAAAATATATTATAAAAGTAAAAATTAACTAGTAAGAATATTTTATTTGAGTATTGCCTTTAGAAATAAGAAATGTATGCAAGTAGGAGATAACTAAATTTTCAAAAATGGTTGTATAAAATTTATTTTTTAGGAAATAATTATGTAAGTTTTATTTAAAGCAGAATAGCATTTCTCATTTACCATACCAGGCTTAAACCACATGATTTTGCAACTGCATATGCAATTAACAGTATTACAGTATGATTATAATTAAAGTTTAATAGGTGACCAAAACTTTGCAATTTGTTTTCATTGACATTGGTAATCCATAATGTATGTTTTTTTAAGAAACTCAACTTCTTAAGTGTCATTTCTTAAAATGATTAACTTAATAAGAGAAAACCAAATATTGAATTCCTTTTGCTATGCTGTTTTTATGATAATATGTATCACTGGTTACTAAACTAAGAGAAAGGAGAAATTATTGTGCAGCAGTTGCCAAAACAACAGCTTGGAGGACAAACATTCATGATTTCATGGATAATCCTTTAATTTATAAAGTATAAATTGAATATATGGGTTTTATTTTTATTTGTAAGAAGACTTTTGATTATGGAAGAAAATTTCAGCTTTCCTCAAAAATAATTATTACTTGGTAAGAGTACAAAGGAATTTTTAATAAAAGGTATGAAACAATAAATAATTTCATTAAGATTGTTATCAGTAGACATTAGATTAGCTAAGTTAAGACTTTATTTAAAGTGTAAAGCAATTTTGTAAATATTTGGTTGTATTTTATTCAGTAGAATTCAGAAATAGTTCTTAGAAAATTACTTCTATAGATAATGGTATACTCAGGAATGATATTGCAAGGGAGAAGCAAGAGGGGGGTGCTCAGAATGTGTGGGGGTCAGAATTTCAGACAGATTTTTTAAATTTTTTTTCTGGCAAAGAGATAGGTAGAAAAATCTTGAAGTTAAATAGAACTAATTGTGGCTCTGCATGTACATTCAGTGTTGAATCCATATAGCAATGTTTTTAAAGGTATTGACTTCATAATGCAGTGGACATTGTTTATATTCATCACAAATATTATGTTAGGTGTCAAATATCAAATAGTCTCTTATTTTCTCAGTGAGAAAATTTTTAAAATTTACCAGATTTTTCCAAATAGTTGTTAGTCTTTAGCATATTTCCAGTATGTCTTCATTGTACTTAACCTTTTATTACAATATTTATGCATAATTACAAAGCATTTGTATTGTTTTAAGGTAATTCTAACTCATTAATAATTTTTTATATAATAACACTTTATTAATGAAAAACTCTTAATGAATGCAATTATATGCATGTACAGGTTTCAGTTAGCTGAACAAGAGCTTATAAAGCAACATTAGCATAACAGAATAATGACATTGACTTAAAGGAATTTTAATTGCTGTTTACAAATCCTAAAAGTATATTGCTTAAATATGAAGCCCTGTTTACAGTTCTAGAATTAAAATGAAATAAAATAATTTTAATTTTTATTGCTTATCTAAGCATAAATTTTGTGTGCACAAAATTTATGCTTAGAGTCACAGTTTGTAACTTTTAAAGTTTGAAAATGTTATCAACAGCTGCTTTGGAACTTTCAAAGCAGCTGTTGAAGGATGCAGTACATGTGCACAGACATACGGATATATGTATTCAGTGATTGAGTCAGGCATATGTGCTCAATCAGTTCATTTTCTACAAAATGGAAAAAAAAAAAAAAAGAAATCCCCATAATTTTTTTTTGTATGCCTGTGAGCATTACAGTTCACAATCATCGTGCTTAATGAAATTAATTTAGCTAATTTAATATTATTAATTATTTCTTTTGTATTTTTGTTTTTATTAATATTAACTTCTGAAAGTTGTTTTTTACACATTTATTACTTAATGTTTACAGGCTCCATAATTTAATGTAATCTCGATTTCAAAGAAGACATCGAAGAAGGTTCCATCATATCTAAATTTTATTTTAGTTTTATTTTATTATAACAAAACCTGCAAAAAAAGTACAACTATTACCATTAAATTCCAAATTCAAATAAAACCTTTAGCTTAGGAAACACATTCAAATTATTATTTTAATGGCACCAAAGCTTATTGCTCGTATCTCCACCCCCCCATCTGCATTTTGCCTGTGGAAGTGCATTTTCATGGGTCAATTTGTATGTTGTGTGGGCTAAAAAACTTGGAATATCTCATAGAGAAAAACACTACTACCTGTGCTTGTGATCAGCTAACTGTAACCTCAACTGAAGTAGACTCCAGTATGAACAGGAATTGAACTCAGACCTATCTAAGTAAATAGCAAATGGCAATGCATTGTACCAACTAAGCTGTCATGAAGGACAGCTTAAACATGCCCTCCAGCTATCATATGAAAGATAGGTGGCATAGCTATGCACTATTCATCTGAGTAAATTATGCTCATACTGCACACATCAGGATGTTGCAATTTGAATAATTAGAAAATACCAAGTAACTTTTGTGTGGATTTAGGAAATTCACATGATTTGTGGATGACAAACCACCAGTTGGAAATGTTCCTTTCCCACATTGAGACTACTTCAGGTTCACTACCATTTTTGCTATAAATTTTGAATAGTTATGGAGAGAAAATGCATTTTTTCTTGTTTTCACACCTGCAACTTTGATTGAAGCTTTTTGTCCCCAATATAGATATCTTATAAGCCCAAGTATATGGTGTACACTCCCATTTTTTTCTAGTTCTTTCATTGTAATATGGTGATTGACTCTGCCAAATGCTTTGGTACAGTCTGCGAAGTAGACAGACATGTCTTTTTTGACATTGATATGCCTCTTTGTGTGCATTCTTAGAATAAAGATTGCATTTGTAGTATTTTTGTCTTTAGTGAAACAAAATTGTTCTTCAGTAATTTTGTTCTGATCTTATTCTCTGTCTTTTCAAGAATGACCTTCAGCTTCATTTTCAGGGTATGATTCATCAAACTTATTGTTCTGTGTCAATTGCACTCGATTGCTTCAGTTATTTGTTTTATTTATTTATTTTTTTGGTGATTTTTTAAATTTTAAATAAAATTTAAAAAATCACAAAAAGTGACTTTAAGTAGAATAAAATCACTAGAAGGAGTTCAAATTCAAAGTCATTTTTGATTGTCCACTTAGAGGATCGTTTTCTATATCCTTTCTGCCCTCTTTAAAATGTTTAAACCATCAAAATATTTCTACTGGGGACAGAGCCCCATAAGTTTATCATAATTTTGTGTGTGTTTTTCGGTGGGATTTTTACACAAAACTTGATGTTTATCCATTCTTTGGTTTCTGGCGGTGATGTTAGACATGATGTGCACAGAATGTCTTTATGAAAAAGTAACTTAAGGCCAACTGGTTTGGGTTGGGGGCTGCCAAGGTCACACATCTGTACTTCTCTAGCACCCTCTCCTGAAGCATTACTCACATTAGATATATATATTTTTTAAAATTCAGTCTGTTTTTTTTCCATGCTGTGTATGTCTATAGAATTGTGTTCACAGACCAATTTGTATGTCATGTGTGCATGATAAAAAATCTGGAATGACTCATAGGGAACCCTACTTGCTCTGCCTGAGATTGACAAAATTCAGCCTTGATTTTTTCCTTGGGTGTCATAAGCTTGTTTCCTTGCTTCATTTGCCACTACTAATACTAAGGTAAACAGATCAGTTTATTGTTATCCGTATACTGGGAGTTTGTTTTCTGCTGTTCAATGTACTAAAACAAGTTTGCTTAAAATTGATAAATTGATGACATTTCTGTATCCACTCAGGGATACTGTTAGCAAATGACTTGGCTACCAATGTAATCAATCTGCCGAAGAGTGTGATTTTAACTGAATAAGAACTTGTGGACAGTTGTTATCAATTCACTTTATGCTCTTTATAGATTGGTTGTAGTGCCAATTTTAAGCAAGCTTGTTTTGGTGTATTAAACATCCTGGATATGGGAAAACACATTCCCATTATTTAGATACCAATAAACAAACAATTTACCTACCTTTATATACAGTTAAATTTTGATTTTTCTGCCTTACTTTTTATAGATTTGTGAGTTTTTCTAAGTTATATACAACTTGATGTTTTTTCATTGTTCAGTCTTGTGCAATCTTGGCAGATACAAAACAAAAAAAAAAAAAAAAAACTTATTCTGACAGAATGAAAAATGCAACATATCTACCTTTTTTTCAGCCTTTACAAACTGAATGAACATTCATGTGTTCCACAAGTTTCCTTTTGTTTTAGCATGTGTGCTTGCCTAAATAATGTTCTCTGTGAATCACTCAGCTTCCGACAAGGCTGCATGCTAATATGTGTTTCCAGAAGACCTGAGTTTTAAATGATAGTCCAGTAGTTGGATTAGGACAAAAATCTTGCACCCTCAAGCCCACTCAGACTTAAATAAGAGTAAGTCCGCAGCATCAAGATCGCGTTGTGATTAACTCAAAGGTTCTCCTTAAGTTGAACTTTAAGCCCGCATAACTCCAACTCAAAGTCTACTCAATAAATTATGGGAATTATGTAGAGAATTGTCACGAGGCAAAATGATCAACAAAACAAGATTTATTAAACATATAAGTCATATACATGGGTACAATTGAACTGGTTAAAGCTTTAGAATAATTGATATGTGGTTACTTGGTAAATTATTTGAACAACAAGCATTATCTTGCTGTTAGCAGTATTAGAATTTTGGAATGTTCTTCATGTGCTTTTCCACTATTTCTCTTGCGAAAATTCACAATCACTGGTGACAGTCATGTCATACAATTGTTCCATTATTAGAATAAGAATATATATGTCAACTTAACAATTAGAATGAGTATTATAACAACCAATTGGTCAGGTCGCGTTAACTGTTAAATTCTAACTATGACAAGTAGATACACATTTGTCAGAATGATTTTCATGAAAAGAGAGGTCAGTGTGTGTGAGTTAATTAATGGTAAGGGGAAAGTATGATTAACTTCGAATGGTTGGGTCTGTGTTATTTAAAAAATAAAACTACTCACTTACCGACAAATGGTCGTTCGTCCCCAGCACTTCTTAGTCCTGCTCTTTTATCCATCTGTATGACTCTGAGCTAACTTCTTTAACTTTTTAACTTTCTCTATCTGCTGACTTAAACTTTCGCTAAGCTTCTCAGACCCACTCTCAAACTTTTACAACCTGGAAACTCCGAAACCTACAGTAAGACTAGCCAAGCTCTCTCTTTTCTTTCCCCTTTTCCTATAAATATCCCTGCATTCCCCTGTTCTGATTTCATGGGTCAATAATGTGGGGCAAAGAATTACACTAAAGGACTGTCAACAAGTGGGACTTGACACTACTAAAAATGTTATATTTGAATAGATACAAGAGATCTCATATTTTTATAGAGCAGTTTCTTTTGTTTTGCAATCGCGGTCATCGAACATAAATCGATATACTTATATGAACGGAATTTTAGAATGACAGTCATTGTGTGTATTAGTTTCGATCTCGTAAGGAATTATGTCTCATGTTCTAATTTCTCACTCTCTTCTGTCACAAGTCGCAATCTGCTCTTTTCGTTCCTGAGGCAATTAAGCAATACGCGGACTGCCCGTGACCATCGGAGAGAGGGGTGACTGATGTCATCTAATTGCTCTGGGCACTAAACGCCTTGTATCATTTCAACTACAACTTTTTTAGGGCGGCGACTGACTGCAGCTACGAAATCGAAAGTTAAACGACGTTCATTCTGTCAGATTAGCTGTACAGACCATGGAAAAAGTATAGGACACTTTGAAGAATAAATGCTTCTTAAAAGCAGGTGAAAAGGATAAAAAATGATAGCATTTTTTAACACTTTAACACATGCCACTCATGTTCATTGACTATATTTCATGTTTTCACATTTACTTACATGTGCAGGCACAAGTTGCACACAAGTACTGCATCCTTTGGGCATTGTTTCAAAAATTATGGAACTTTTTTATTTCTTACTATATGTGATGATTTGTTACTAGGAAACCAAAATTTTAAATAAAATTATTTAAAAAATGAAAAGAGATGACTGCAAAAAAATTTAATTTTGCTGAAGTTCAGTTTGTTTAAGTTAAAAAAAAGTTTGCATATTTCAGAAGAGTATGGAAATAAAATATTTTGTGCATTTATTTTAAAGTATTGTTGAATTCTCCTGAAGCTTTTGTCTTTTACAAGTATTTTTGAGGATCATATGTCCAGAATGGCTTTTTGATATATTAACTATGTTGTAAGCTATGACTGATGAAGATGTTTGTATTTTTTGAATTGCTAGCTAATTGAAACATTTACATTGCTTAGAAATTAATAGTCCTAGCTGTGAAGTCAGGACAGCCAACATTTTTGCATGTTTACTTTACTATTTCATTCTCACTGCCATATTGCTGGAAAATAAAACATTCTGTTTTGTGTTTATGGGACCAATTGTCAGGTTGCTATTTATATTTCGGTGATTATCAGAAATAATCCATTTCTATTTTTTTATTTTTATTAATGTTTTATTATGTGTGTATTAAGAACACATTTCATGGATTATATGATCCCACTCCATTTTTTAAAGCTGAAATTTGAGCTCATTTAGAAACTGTCTCAAAACAGCATATTGAATGTTATAATCATTAGATTTTTTAAAATATTTATAAACTTAAATGTCACTTTTTAAGAAAAATTTCTAATATAGTAATTATCTAAAATAATAAGTATGTATAATACTTGTATTTAAGAAGTTAACATAAAAATTTATGTGGAAGTGATTAGTTATTTGTTAATTAAACTTTAGTTTTAGAAATAAGAAGATAAAATATAGTTAGATAGTTTTGCTAATTGTGCTCAAGGCAAAGATTTGTATGTAACAGGGGACACTGAATATAATGGTAGTTTCTAGTCTCAAAGTGAACTATCATTTTTTCATGATTATAGAATTAAGGTGGCATATAGTAAATATGGTGAATCTAGTCCAATGTCATTATCCATTTTTGCTGCTTCTTTGTGTCTCTTTTCATTTTTGCAATTAATTGCAAAAGCTGCATCATATCATGGTATACAAAGGTAATATCATGCCAGATGTCGCTCATCCAAAGTTTGAATTAAATTTGTGATAACCAATTATTCAACTTTTAATTGTATCAATTAATAGTTTAGGATATTTATCTTGAATAAATTTACAATAGGAAGGCATAGTTCAGTTGTAGTGTATTGAATATCATGTAAACATATCTTTTATAAAAATTAGCTGTATAGGATTGTTTAGATTAAAAAAAAACAAAAAAAAAAAACCTGATATGTACCATTATATTACCAAAAACATCTGTACTTCTGTTGGTAAATACGATTGGTCAAATCGACTTTACAAATGTTACTATGACAAATGGCTTAATTTTATTATATTAAGTACATGAAAGTTACATAGTTTCAAGGGTGCTGAACTTCATCTGTCACTAAAGCTGCATAATGATAGTGCCATGAAACACAGAAAGAATAAAATAATACAAAAACTAGATTAATGATTGTTCCGAAATGGGCATATTTGGTTTGTTCTAAGATAAAGTTGTTAACCTGGTGGGGGTGGTGAGTCACCTCACTGGTGCCTCTCAAAAATAACATTCCTGTGTTAACTGCTAATTAATGAATAAAATTCTGAAATTTTTTCTACCTTCTTAAATACAGTTGGACTTTCATTGCAGTAGTTTCTGAAGTGATTTTCTCATGAACAGTTTCTATATGAAATTGGTGAAGAACTAGTCAGGTGCCCCACCATCGTTTTGAAACTATTTGGGTTTTGCTTGAAGAATGGCATAGTACTGGACAAGCACTGATGCTGTTTGTCTGAAGTTTCGGGTTACTTTTTTTCCCTCTCCTATTAGGTCAATAAACATCTACAATCTTACCCTAGTTGTTTTTGAAAGATTTATTATTGTTTTCACAGCATAAAGACAATAACATAAAACTTTGTATTCTCTCAAAATGGCCACTACTCTGTGGGAAACAGCATACATAGTTTCAAAATTTGATCCTTATATGCTTTGAAACCCAGCATACACTTGGCTTCTTTTTGAATGTATGTATGTATGTATGGTCAGGCATCTTTTTCCAGTAGAGACCAGTTTCGTCCACATTAAAAATTTGTTCTTTAAAATAATTTTCTTCTTTAAGCAACACATCAAAATCATCTTTGAAGATATCAGCAGCTTTACAATCTACACTTGCTACTTCCCCGCTTTTCTTCACTTATGAAAATTTCCATGATTTTTGAACTTTTCAAACCAGCCATGGCTTGTATTAAGACTGGTCGTAGCCACCACCTTCCCTTCTTTTTAAGTCTTCGAAAAGACTGCATGCTTTAGTTTGGATAGTCATCTCAACTTAGTGGAATACGTTTCTGAATTAGATCTTCCATCCATATCATTAACAATTTTTCCATTTTGTGTATGGGACCTTTTGTTTTTTTGCAATTCTAGATTTTATCGGTACTGACTTTCTCATTGCCTCACAAATTCACCCTTTGTTCTTTAAAATGATAGAAATTATTGATTGGGATAATTTTAAATGACGTACTAAGTCCGAGACTGTTTAACCACTCTCCTGTCATTTTATTAATTTTATTTTCATGTCTAAATCTGTTGTATTTCTCTTTCTTTTATCACTTTTCCCTTACTGGCCATAAGAATTTGATATAAACACAAATTAAAAACCAAAATAGAAACCACAAGTAAATTGATGTAAAATGAGAGACAGACAACCACACAAGGATACTACTGCTTGGTGATTAACCAATAGAAAACAGTTGATTGCATGATGGGATATGTTCTCTCGTGATTGGTTGCATCATGCATTGATATTCGGTGCCTCCATAGCCAGGTGAGCAGGAGCAGCAGTGCGTAGCTAGTTAGTTAGTTATTTGATTTTTAGGAGCATTAGCAACTAATGCCATATTGCTCCGGGATATGCGGTGGTCATTCCCTAACCTTTCCGCATCCTTCGTATTTAGTGGTGACGGGCTCGAACCCCGGTCTAATCAAGAAGCGTGTGCTACGCACTGCTGCTCCTTCCCACCTGGCTACGGAGGCGCCTGCAGTGCGTAGCACATGCTTCTTGATTACACTAGGGTTCGAGCCCATGACCACCAAATATGGAGGATGCGGAAAGGTCAGGGAATGACCACCGCATATCCCCGGAGCAATATGACCTTAGTTGCTAATTGCTCCTAAAAACCAAATAACAACAACCATTGATATTCCTTTGCAATCTTGATTTTTTTTTTTTTTTAAACATTTACTTCGTCATCGTAAGTCAAAGGTTACCTGTAACATTATCAGTACTTTGTGAATACACTTGTGTACAGGTGAGGTCTGCATCTTCCAAGCTATGTAATTTTTTAGTTTTTAACATTGATTAAAAAGAATTTTCCAATTGAAAATAAATCAGCTATATGCATTATCACATATACTAAGTAACTACATGTTTGATTGCATTTATAATCAGTTACATCATATTAGTCTGATATGGGTCAGCATATCAACACCGGCCAGCATTATAATGCAGTAATATAGATAATATTTACAGGAATAACTAATATCAGTGCAACCTTGAAATAATACAGGTGTCTGGGTAGTATCTGTATTATCCATATATATTGAAACGTGATATAAAAGATTGCTGAAGCTATCCCTCTTTCCCATGTTAGATGAGTACAACAGTTATGAAAGATACAAAGGTGAACTGCCATATTACATTTTAATAGTGTATTATTGTTTTATTTTATAACATTTGATTATCATAAAAAGTTAAAATCTGTTACTGGTAAAACTCATTTGTAAAGTAAAATTTCTAAATCATTCCCAGATTAATCTTCAGTTTATGATGCTTACCCATAGATTTATGACAAAGAGTGATGGACAAATGTAGCTCCACCCACTATGTCCCACTGATTGGTAGATATATTACTGCAAATAATTAACAGCTTTTATCTCATTTTCTTTACAATGCGCTATAATTTTAAATGCACTTTAATTCACTATAATTTCCAGTTTTTTATTTAAGAAACATAAAAACTTATCAATTATTATTTACAGTTTATTTCTTTTACGATACATTTCATTTGCTATTAGTTATCGCTCATAATTTAATAAACGTAAACTGCCGCAGTGGTCCTTTGTGTTTCTATACTGAAGATTAACCCAACTACTAAGTAAAAAAGGTCAGGTTAATTTGTAAGACTTTGGGAGAGATTTAAACAAAAAAAAAAAAAAAAAAAAAAAACATACTAATCATATATATTTTTTGGCTTGAACTCCTCCAGAAAATCATACAAACTAACCTAACCTCTCTTGTTTTTTTACTATGGTATACTAAAGATTAACTCGATTAATAAGCGAAAAAAAAAATAATAAATAAACATTGCCGGCTGAAATTGTTTGCAAACGGCACTCACTCTAACAGAAAATCGCAGTGATTATTGTGAAGCTACATGTGCTCATCACTCCTTGTCATACAGATTCATGAGTAAACACCATAAACGAAAGATTAACCCATTCCCAGTGTGTGTGCAAATTGTATCTCTGTTTTCACAAATTGCTAAAGTGTAACTCATGGAAAACTGAAACCTTCATTTTTGTGTTAGTGATTTTGCTTGCCAACTTTATTCTTGATGCATGAAACTTTGCTTTTTCATCTTGCTGTACAATTATTATAAAAAAATGGAGATTCACTTCAAGGTTATAATAGTCTTTCCTGTGTTCTAGTCACTTGATGTGAACACAGCGATGTACAGTAGTTGTTTTGGGATTAAGTTTGTTATCGGGTCTTGGAATTGTCTTTCTGTTTGAAAGCAAGATTAGTGACTAATAGCAAATGAGAATTCTATTAGTTTTCCAGTTGCAGTTTCTTAAATGGAGCATTAAGCAGACACAAGTGGCATACCCAGAAATTTTGCCTGGGCAGAGTGCTCATGTGTTCTACTTTTCCCCTCCCCCCACACAGTATACAAAAGCTTAAAATATGTTTGTTTGTAAACTGCTGTTTTTTTAAAAAATCGATAAATGTTCATCCATTTCTATTTGTACAGAAAAAAAGAAAATTAAGACAAGATAAGAGTGTGTGCAGCCGCAGGGGTGCAGTAGCACACACTTTTTGAGTAGACTGGGGTTCAAGCTCCTGACTGCTAAATATGGTCGATCTGCCGACCCGCATTGGACCGGCATGGTAGATTATGGTCCATTTCCCTCAACATGCATCATTAAGGAGGCTTCCATCTTGCAGTGGGTTGACAATGGCTACAGTTTTTACCTTTTTTTTAATACATTTGTTATATAGGATTTACGGTGATTGAATGCCATTTTTTCCCACAATGTCTAACCACAATGTAGTAAACTGCATTATTTCAGTGTTGCTCCATATCAGATGAATAGTAAAGTTAGAACAGTGTTATTTATTTGTCAGTATGAGTGAAGCGAGTACTTTTTGTTGCTGTTTTTAATGTATTGTTATCCAGTATTTAAAGAAAAAATACATCCCTGTGTGCTGCACTTTGAAGTTGTGCTTGGCTTATATAAGTTTAGAAATAATATACATTTTTCTCACCAGAGAGCTGAAAATTTAATGGACAATATTTGTTTAACACTGTGCCATGCTAACTATTGATAAAAAAAAAAAAAAGTATGTGCTAATATTATAGTTCATAAACATAAATTGTTTATTTCATGCAATTGATGGTACTGTATTATTTCCAGAAGGCAATGGTTTCCTAGCATAAATAGCTGAAGTTATAATCTCAGTTTATATTGAGATTTATCAAGGCAGCCAACCTAACCACATTAGAATGTTGGCTGTGGTGTACCTAAAAATTGTTGAAAAGTTGTGCTTGCTATCTTTCTCTTGTGGTGTTGACACTTTCTACAGGATGATGATATACCGAGGCAAAGGATGTACAGTATAATTCAAGGAACATTGGAATTTTTTCCCTCCTTTTTATTGGCTAGCTAGCTCCCTGTATTTCAACCCAATTGAATATTTTTAAGATGAATTCCTATAAATATTCAATTGGGATGATCTACTAGCATTCATATTATCACAGTTTGGATATGTTTCAGATACTCTATGACAGTATAGTGGGTCCACTATGTTTCACTCTTTTGGGGAGGTCTGAATTTCAATCTCATTAGAGATGGGGAATTCTTAAGGGCTTCTTCAACTTCAATTGAAGAGTATATATTTTATATGCCAGTTTCAATATATGACCACTTAATAAATCCAGAATAACTCATAGGGGAGAAAAAATGGGATCACCACTGCTCCTAGAGTATCTACTCCTTTTGCCTGAGATTGGCTAACTGCAGCCTTGATTGATGAGGACATACATATGTGTTGATGACTAGAAATTCTTCCAGTTGTTGATGGGAATTGAACCCATGCCTCTCTGAACAAGTGGTGTCAACTAGACTGTGAGGACTAACTTAATGTAGCAGTCAGTGATAAACATTGAGTTTCTTCTTTCTGGACAAGTTAATGCTGATTGATATGCTTCAAAAGCGTCACATCCAAGAGTAGTTGTTATGCAAAGATAATTAGCATTGCACATGGAAGATATGCTGTTGTACCATAAAAATGCATGATCTTCTAGTGTACAAACTATTGTCAGCAAAATTCAGTCCTGGAGTGGGACAGTATATCAGTATATATTTTAAAACTATATTTAAAATATAGTTTTAAAGACTATAGGGGCTGTCTAATTAGAGGTGGAAAAAGTCAGGTTATGGGATTGTATAATAAGAAAAAAAACAAAACAAAAAGTCAGGCTATGGCATTGGCTAATAAAATAAAAAAAAAAAAGAAAAAAAAAAGCAGGCTATATGTAAAGATTTCTAAATTTTAAGTTCAGTTATTGTACTCATTATGCTGATATATCGTTCATTTTAAATCTTTCTTTCTTCCTTTCTGTCTTTCATTTTTGAAGTTTTAATAATAAGTTGTCATTGTATATGTATGAATGCATGTACTTATATAAGAGATTTCATTTACAGTTGTTGTTGTTATTTGGTTTTTAGGAGCATTAGCAACTAAGGCCATATTGCTCCGGGGATATGCGGTGGTCATTCCCCGACCTTTCTGCATCCTCCATATTTGGTGGCTCACGGGCTCATTTAGAGTGTATATTTTAAATTTCATTGCATGACATAAACCTATAAAGTAATCATAGAAATCCTGGATCTGTGGATTATTATTTTATATATTACCATATATAAAATAATAATTTGCTCTCACTGATTACTATAAGTACTTATATATTACTATAAGCCATGCGCATGGCTTTATAGTAATATATAATATATAAACAAATGAGAGGGGTGGGGAGAATGGGGTCTTTGGAAATTTCTGCATGTAGGAAAGAAAAATGTACAGATGTAAATGTGTGCAGCTGATTGGTTGCATGTTTATGTTAGGTGTAGTATCAACTTGGTGCCAGCATTAGTTTCTTCATTGCAGTGGTAACTATTGTTGATAATGGTATTAAACACTAATTTTTTCTTATTATTAAAATTAATAATTATTGTATTTTTTTATAGTATGAACCAGAGCTATAATGCTCAATGCGTTCTACGTTGATATCAATATTTGTAAAAGAATAAGAGAAGTTTACCTCGATATGATACGTAGAACACTTCCATATGATAAGGATGAATCATATGGAATTCATCCTTATCATATGGTAGAAATTAAAATGTAAGAAATCTATATTACAGTAAGAAATAATTAACAATAATTAAAAACCAAATGAACACAATTAAAAATCAATTTTAATGCAATTAAACATTAAGTAAAAAATTAATTTAACAAAAACGTATTTTTTTATATATATCTCGATAGAAAAGTTTTCATTTAAAACTTTTTTAATATAGAAATGATAGCTTTAGGGTTCCAGCCTGCAGCCACCTTGTGAAAGTTTCACTCTATAACAAGTGAAATGTTTTAATATTTTTAAAATTTAGAGCAGTATAATGCTTTTCCTGATTAATATAAATGTGGAAAGGCATATTTATATAACATAGATGACTTTATAACACTAATGTACTTTGTGGCATTCTGATCAAAATTTTAATATATAAATGGAGAGAATTAATAATACAATTTTGTTTACAAGGGATCCATATGATCTGGAATAAACTTTGTTTCTTTCTCACTGGTTAACTATACTACTATTTAATTAAATTATTTAAATACTGCAAAGAGCATTTCATATACCATCAAAAATACTAAAACCAATTATGACATCATTGTCTACTGTGAAAGCAGATGCCAGTGGCAATATACTAGGTAGAACGTTGTTGGGCTTTAGGTGCATACACAACTTAGACCATATTGAATTATATATATATGTAAATTGTATGTGTTCTGTGGTCAGTTTGCTGAAGGTAAAACCTCAAGTTTTCAGTAGGGGAAACCACGCAACCCTCACTCGAGATCAACTAACTCATCTGTGTTGTGAAAAAAGTCCCTAAAAATTCCTAGTGTCATTCCACCTAACATCAGAGAGGAGGGTACTTATATGCACTGCCCTATTAATCAGGGCCACTAGAATGTGCAGATACTTCTTAAATGTAATTCTAATATTCTCTTCAGGTTCTGTATATTAAAATTTTTAACAGAATGCAGTGAAGTAAAATATTGCTACAGTGCTCGTTCTATTATTTGTTGCACTAGATATAATTAAGAAAAAATATTTTCAAGACAGCCTCTGTTTTTTTTAAGGAAAGATTAAATATATCAAACTGTATGCCATAATAATGTAATCAAATTAGAAATGTAAGTTTGCTCATCTTGTTTCAAACAAGAAAAATGTCATCTTACTTTGATTTAAAGTATTTTTATTTTACTTTCTGAAAATTTCTGAGAATATAACATGCCTAAGTTTTCTATTAATAGAGATGTCAGTGGGTCTAGTCAACAAAGTTTAAATTATAAAATTTTCCTATCATTATTTACTAGAATTTTAGGAATATTCATGTTGTGTGGTTGTTGTCAAATGCATGCAAAAATTAATAGTCAAATTAAAATTTGATTGTATTACTTCCTGAACCCAGTATGCTTTGCCATACCTGAGTCTGCAAATCTATAATAGTATGATCCATATTATTTCCCTTATATTTAACTTATATATAATGTTTTTGTGATTGTCCCATCTGAAATCATAATTTATTATTAATCACACATTGTCTCCCCCTTCCTTCCCCATATTGAATGCAATCAAGTTCACTTATTGTAATCTTCTGTACTTTTTAAAACTAGAAGAATAAAAGAGATTACCTCAATATAGTGCATAGTACTCTTCCAGAAGACGCTCTCCAAACTTTAAACAGATAAAATTAAATTAAATGAATTCTTACACTTGCAGCCACATAAATGATTCAATGTACCCTGGAATCAAAGGCTAAGGATCCCCAGCCTGACCCCAAGAATACGTGAAATTCCTTCACAACGCGTGAGAGAAGACATAATGTCAAAAAAAAAAAAATCAAGTGAAAATTTGATTACGGTGATGAAATGAATTGCAGTAAAAATAAAACAATTTTAAAACTTTCCTTCCTTTAAAATTGGTTTATTTTTACTGGAATTTATTTCATCCCTGTAAGCAAATTTTCACTCTCACTCACTCATTGCAAAGGGGGGGGGGGGTTTGATATATTTTTGGGGTCAGGTTGGGGGTTGTCCTTAGCCTTCGATTTCGGGGTGCATTGAATCATTTATGTGGCTGGGAGTGTAAGAATTCATTTAATTTAATTTTATCTTTTTAAAGTTTGGAGAGCATCATCTGGAAGAGTACTATGCACTATATTGAGGTAATCTCTTTTATTCTTCTAGTTATCGAAATACAACCTAGTACGTATTGCACCTCTGTTTTATATTAATCTTAGTACTTTTTTAAAATACCAGTTCAATTTGCTAAATTTAAAACCATTATATTAAACCACTGAAGCTTTTTTATTTCCAAATCCAGCTACTCAAAGGAAACTAAGTCTGTAGGTTTACTGCAAACAGCTAAGCTTCAAAGGTGTTTACTAATATATATATGATGAAAATATTTTCTTAACCAGCTGTTACTATACATCTGGTCAAGTATACTATACATGTATTTTTCAAATATGGCACACAATTCAAGTAATGGATGGTATAAACTATTTTTTAAAATATATAATTGCACATAGAACCACATAAAAGTTACCTTCAAGCCATTTAATCTCTGTACTACAGATCTTGTTATTTTTGAACTAGTAGTCTGCATCATTGAAGGTCAACCTCCATGATTTGTTGTAAATGTTCTGTTCTATAAAAATGTAAAAACCTGGCTTCCTTCACACCAGGTCTGTATATAACAAAAGCAAATGTATTTTATATTTCATCATTGTAAATACATATACATACATATATATCTATAAAAAAAAAAGCAATAAAATGTTAATCTTTATTTTGTTTTGTCTTATTAATAAAATGCTGAATCATCATGTATTTCACACGATGATTCTTTCACAAGCTCATGAAGACCACATATAAATTTAAGACATTTCATGGTTGTAGTAATATTGGTTTCGATGTCCACAGATATTAAGAAATTGTTAATATGCTGGAGTAATATGGATGAATTTTGGATTTTAGAAGGAATTATATATGGTTGTGGTTTATCTATTCCATGTCATATGAACTACCTGAAGAAAAGGAGGTGATTATCTGTTATATAAGGCAATGGTTAGGCCACATCTTGAGTACTGCATACAGGTGTGGAAGCCTCATTTTAGGAAGGATGTGGATCTGTAGGAGCAGGTGCAGAGAAGAGATGAGATTAGTTAGGGGAACAAAAGGGCACTCTTATCAGGAAAGATTTGAGTTCTGCAAACTGCAGTGCCTGGAGAATAGGCACTTGCAGTGATATCTGACTGAGGTGTTTAAGCTTTGAATGGATCGAGTAAGCTCAATGCTGATGGAATCCTTCCTCTTGCTCAGACTACACACAGGAGGGGACATAAATTTCAAATTGAAGATGGTTGCAGGAGCAATGTGCAGAAATTTGCTTTCAGTCAGTGGGTAGTTTGAACAAGTTCAAGGAGGAAATAGACAAATTATTAGAAGGGATGGACAGGTGATATGGTGAGGTTTTTTGGCTGATGCTGTGTAAGCTTGCTTTCTTGCATTGTGGCCACTACTAAACTACCATATGAAGTTATAAATATAGTGGAGAAGCTGAAAATATTTTATACAGGGTGTTTCAGTTAAACGTTTCAGAACTTCTAAGAGGGGTAGGGTACATCCTGACAACTCGAAATCATATAGCAATGTGGGGTCGGAAATGCTTTCCTGAAGCGGTGTTGTACACAGAAGCACCATAAAGAAAAGAGACCGTATGTGAGAAATCGTTTTAATAATACATGAAAAGAAGCAAAAGGTACATGGATTAAAGTAAGTGTTCGAAGTTTCTTCCACGGGCTACAATGCACGCCTCACATCTCCGACGCATGGACATCCGAACATTCTGGAATACTCCAGGCGAATTTCGAATTTCTTCGGCAGCTACTGCGATTCTTGCAACCAGCTCCTCAGCATTGTCAACAGGGGTGTCATAAACTAGCGATTTCATATGACCCCAGAAATAAAAATCAAGACATGATAGGTCGGGTGACCGAGCAGGCCAACGCACAGGACCACCACGTCCGATCCACTGTTGACCAAATGTGACATCCAGGTAGTTACGAACATCTCCGCTATAATGGGCAGGGGCTCCATCGTGTTGGAACCACATTGTCTGTTGCGTCGATGCAGAAATCTGTTCATCTCTCAAAAGTCACCCGACCTATCATGTCTTGATTTTTATTTCTGGGGTCAAATGAAATCGCTAGTTTATGACACCCCTGTTGACAATGCTGAGGAGCTGGTTGCAAGAATCGCAGTAGCTGCCGAAGAAATTCGAAATTCGCCTGGAGTATTCCAGAATGTTCGGATGTCCATGCGTCGGAGATGTGAGGCGTGCATTGTAGCCCGTGGAAGAAACTTCGAACACTTACTTTAATGCATGTACCTTTTGCTTCTTTTCATGTATTATTAAAACGATTTCTCACTTACGGTCTCTTTTCTTTATGGTGCTTCTGTGTACAACACCGCTTCAGGAAAGCATTTCCGACCCCACATTGCTATATGATTTCGAGTTGTCAGGATGTACCCTACCCCTCTTAGAAGTTCTGAAACGTTTAACTGAAACACCCTGTATAGTGCTGTATTGTTCCAACCAATGTTTCCAATGGATGCTAAGAATGCAGATGTAATTCACTAAGGAATGAGATCGGGTTATCAAGGAAATTGATAAGAAGGTTTTAGAAGAATTGAAGCATTTGGTGGATGTTCTGAGTACAATACCAATTTCATCAAGTCAATGTGAACAGGATTTTCACAAATGAATCTGATCGCCAGCGCTTCATTGATGACAAAAACAGTTTCTTCACTACTGTTTATTAAAACTGTAGGCCCACTGCTGACCCGCTTCCATCCAGAAAAATATGTCGATTCGTGGCTGCTTCGGAAACGTAATTCAGCAACCGACACACAAAGACGATGAAAAGAAGTCGACATAGGGTGTCAGATGAGAACTTAATAAAAATTTGGAATATTCTACAAAAAGTTTTATTATGAAATTATTTTTCTTATTTTTTACACATTTTTCTTTTTTTTATATACTTAAATAATAAATTTATGCTTAATAAACTGTGTTAATATACTTAATTTGTTCTTATTCTAAAAACATTACTACTGGTCTGTACTTGTTAACAGGAGAGACTGCTTCTACAGGGATGGGATACACTTAAATAGAAAGGGTGCAAGAATATTTGCTGATGCTATCGAGGCAGTGTTAGGTGGGTCGGAAAACTGCTAGCTTGTGGGGGGATACAAGGACTAATAGATTAACAGTAACAGCTGGCAGAGGTGAAAGTGATTCTTGCACTGCTTCTATTGGAATGAGCAGCAGCCTGGAAAACAAGATTCAGGGTATTTCAGAAACTGTTGGGAGTCATTGTGGTTCAAGTAAAGGGTTGTGTTAGGGTCGCTAAGAATAGGAACAGGTGTATGTATACTTGTGTGTACACCAATTCTAGATGGCGCAGTATAACTTTAGTCATTTTTGTGTCAATAAAATCAAAATCCAATCCAAACCAATTCTAGGAGTTTGGTAAACAAATATGATGAATTTGAGGTATTGCTCTAAACATCAAAGGCAGATATTGTTGGGATATCAGAGATGTGGTGTCTGATATACTGATAAGGAATGCAGAACTGGAATTTGGGGAGAAAAATGTGTACAGAAAGGGTAGGAAAAGAGGAGGGGTTATTTTATTAATTAAGAAACACATAAAATCCAAGGAAGTGAAGCCAGTGACATCGCTGGACAGTGCAGTGTCGAGTCAGTTTTGGTGTGACATAAGCATTGGGAGATCAAAATTGAGAGTAGGAGTGTGCTATAGGCCTAATGACTCTGATGAGTATAATAAGGAACTGTACAGGGAAATAGAGTGGGCTAGTAAATCAGAGAGTCTTATAATGGGGGATTTTAATTTCCCAGATACTGACTGGAATTTGTGGGTTGGTCACTCACACACTAGCAAGGCTTTTGTGGATTTATTCGATGATTGTTTTCTATATAAGCATGTTCGGGAGGCAACTAGAGGGAGTAATACTCTTGATCTGATTATTAGTAGTGATTCTTCATGAATTAAGAACCTGCAAATAAAGGAACCACTAGGTGGCAGTGATCACAGTGTGCTGAAGTGGGATTTACTCAAAGAGGTAACTACCATCAGGGGTAAAGGGAAGTGTTTTTGCTTTTGTAAAGGTGATTACGATGGTCGGAGATAGTATTTAAATTCTATACAGTGGGACCAACTGATGATGTTACCAACAGCAAATTCAAAATGGGAAGCATTCAAAGAATTTATCTTGGAAGCTACTAGGCTTTACATACCAACTAAGAAATATTGTTCAAGGTTTAGGCCTAAATGGATGTCAGATGAACTAATGAGACATATGGCAGAGAAGAAAAATCCATAGAATGCATATAAATTAATGGGTGACATGGAAGCCTATGATAGATATAAGCTGGTCTGTCACAAAGGAGATTAGGCAGGCAAAGGCAGATTATGAGAAATCCTTGGCAAAGGATACAAAGAAAAACAGAAAAGAGTTCTTTATCTATGTAAACTCAAGAAGGAAAGGGATGAGTCAGATTGGTCCACTTGATATTGATGGTTCAATAGTTGAGGATTGTGCTCAGGTGGCTAACAAACTAAACGAGTATTTTGCATCTACATTCACACATGAGGAATTATTCATGGAGGGAAATGCCAGAGGTGAAGTAAACTCTGGCAGTAAGCTAGATAATCTCGTAATAACTGAGAGTAAACTGGAGGAGAAATTGTTGAAGATAAACACAAGAAAGGCACCCGTGGTGGATGGGATCTATCCAGTTATATTAAAGGAAGTAAGCAAACCCTTAGCCACAATTATGAGAGCTTCTCTGGACTCAGGGGATGTACCCATAGACTGTAGATGTGCAAATGTGACCCTAATTCACAAAGGAGGATCAAAGGTTGACACAAGTAATTATAGACCTGTGAGTTTAACTTCTATTCCAGGAAAATTAATGGAGGCACTGGTTAAAGAAGCACCGCATGATCATCTAGACAAGACTTCAGTTATAGCTCGGACACAGCATGGTTTTGTTAAGGGAAAGTCTTGCCTGACCAATTTAATTGGATACTATGATGCAGTCACAAAAGAACTGGATGCAGGGAATAACTTTGATATTATATATTTGGATCTTAGAAAAGCTTTTGATACTGTTGCAGAGGGAAGACTGCTGCACAAATTGGAGCAGTGTGGCATTGGAGGCAAATTGCTGCTATGAATAAAGGGATGGTTGAAGGGGAGAAGACAGAGTGGTATTCAATGGACACTGCTCATCGTGGACTAATGTTATTAGTGGAGTCCCTCCGGGTTCAGCGTTGGGTCCATTATTGTTTTCTGTATTTATAAATAATATTGATGATGGTATATCAAGCTTAATGTCCAAGTTTGCAGACGATACAAAGGTTGGCAGGGTTGTTAAGGGCACTACTGATGCTATGCTGCTGCAAAAGGATCTGGAAAGGTTGAGCAGATGGGCTGAGAGGTGGCAAATGAAGTTTAACATTGACAAATGTAAAGTACTACATATGGGAAGCAGTAATCCCAGAGTAACGTATTAACCCTGTGGTACCACACTGACAGTAGAGAATGAAAAGGACCTGGGGGTAATTGTGCATGCAGATATGAAGTTTTCTGAGCAGTGCACACAGTCTGCAAGAGTAGCTCATGGTGTCTTGTCAATGATATACAGGAATTTTTCTAGCAGGGATAAGGTGGTTATCCCATTGTATAAGGCAATGGTCAGGCCACACCTTGAGTATTGTATACAGGTCAGGAGGCCTCATTTTAAGAAGGATGTAGAGCTGTTGGAACGAGTACAGAGAAGGGCAACAAGATTAGTGAATGGAACAATGGGTCGCTCTTACGAAGAAAGGCTTAAGTTTTTGCCAATTAGTGTCTGGAGACTAGGCACCTGCGAGGTGATCTGATTGAGGTGTATAAAGCCTTGAATGGTTTGAGCATGCTCAATGCGGATGGGATTTTTCCTCTTGCTCAGAATAATCGCCTGAGAGGGCATAAATTGAAATTGAGGAAAGACGGTTGTAGGATAGATGTGCGGAAGTTTGCCTTTAGCCAGCAGGTGGTTGATTGCTGAAACAAACTTCCGTCGTTGTAGTTGATAGCTTAAATAGATTCAAGGCACAACTTGACAGACATTTGGAGCGAGTGGATGGGTGAAATAAGGATTTTTTTTTTTTTTTTTTTGGCTGATGCTATATAAACTTGCTTTCTTGCATCATGCGCCTTTGCTAATGTTAATGCTAAAGAACTGAACCTAGGGGAACACTAGCATTAGTAAAGTTAGAATACAGAGAGCCATCTACCATCACCTGCAGTGAGCAGTCAGAGGCAAAATGGATATCCAATTACAAAAAACAGCAATTCATGAAATGGAAGCTTATTTAGAAAAGCTTTATGTCAAACACAGTTGAAAGCCTTTGAATTGTCAAGAGAAACTGCTTGAGTTTCACCAAACCTTACCATTGAATTTATATATCAGTGTGTAACATAAGTCAGTATATCACCAGGGGAGTGACTGATGAAATCCATATTGGTGATTATTGATCAATTTTCAAGATAGTTCAGGTGTTGGCAGTTAATGGATTTCTACTTTAAATTGGAAAGAGTAGAAGTGCAATGGAACAATAATTGGATGGAAGGGATTTGTCCTCCTTTCTTTTGGAACTGGGTGGATATGAGCCAATTTCTAAACAGAAGGATAAACACAAATAGAAAAAGAAAGTTTAAAAAGGCAACACAGGGCAGGGCTCAAGATTACAAGTTTTGAGAAGAGGAAAAATACTATCAGGATCTCCAGCTTTCTTGCATAAAAATTCTTCTAATATCCTCTTGATGGACCACAGGAAGCATTGAATGGTTGGAAGCTGCTTACCAAGATCATCACTGCAAGAGTTAGAAGTAGGATGCTAGCAGGTCAGCTTCACCTTTGGATCACCATCTGTACACCCACCTCTGGAAAACCATCATTTTAGTACATCATTTTAGTACAGATAGTACAGATGGGCAAAAGTTGTAGCCAACAACTTTGGCAAGAGAGCAGAATGTTCAACTACTGTTTGGGCAAAAAGCAAGTTTTTTACTCTTAGCCTGTTCAAAATCTAGTTTGGACTGATTAATAACTGATTTTCAATTGTTATGAACTTTGATGTAGGTAGAAAATGAACCTGGAGATTTGGATAAAAGCTAATTGTAATATTCAACATGCTTATCTTGAACAACCTTAGCACATTTGGAAAACTAAGGTTTAAATAAAGAAATTTTAAGGTGGTGTGCGGAATAAAGGATTTCATCCCTACAAGAATAATTTCACTGACACAATCTGAGCAAACACTGAAATAAGATTTGAAACAGTAATCCAACCAAGGAAAAGAATAGAAATCTCGCAGATCATCCCATTTTGCATTTTTGTAATACCAAACAACATGAGGCTGAGAAATGGCTTGAGAGAAAGGTTCCACTGGAGAGCAAAGCATAACCAAGTTGTGATCTGAGGTGCCTAGGGGACCCACTCACCTTGACCATGTACTTGGAAGGGTTGTTTTGTAAGAAAAAGATCAAGAGTATTAGCTATTTGGTTAGGATTGTCTGCTATTCTGGTAGGTAAATGATTGTTATTTTGTTATTTGGTTTTTAGGAGCATTAGCAACTAAGGCCATATTGCTCTGCGATATGCGGTGGTCATTCCCTGACCTTTCCGCATCCTCCGTATTTGGTGGTGACGGGCTCGAACCTCGGTCTAATCAAGAAGCGTGTTCTACGCACTGCTGCTCCTTCCCACCTGGCTACGGAGGCGCCGTAGGTAAATGAACAACCAATGTGAGGTCATTAGTAATTGCAAAAGCCTCGGCATCTCGACAAGCTAGATGTTTGCGACTAGAAAATGGAAGCCAGCTGCAGTTGTGAACATTAAAATTACCAAGGAAAATTATCTCACTGTTAGGAAAGTAGGACTGGAGAAAGTCAAGTTTCAAAGAAAGGAAGTGAAATAGTTCAAGTGATAAGTGGAGTTGAGAAAACAATAGAGGAAACAGATGAATTTGACAGAATAGAGAGATTTTAATTACCAAGTCTCTGACAGAAAATATATTGGCATGAACATATGCTCAGGAGCCACTTTTGAAGTGAAAGGAATTGTACTGCAAATAATTTGGATAACTGAGATGAGCAGTGGTTGAATCAACCGATAATTAGGCTTCTGTTAAAAAAAAGTGGGGCTAGGCAGACTAGGTGGAAATGGACATAATTTAGATTGAAACTGAGACTCAGTATATTTATGAAATGAATGAGGAAGTGTTTGAGAGGTCATATATTTTCACACGTCTGTTCTATTAGTTTGACCATCCATGACATATTTAGTAGTAAAGAAAAGGTGGGGGAACTGTCGTATTAGGTAATGATACATTCTAATATACAGGTACACCTCAACATGTACATCAGAGAAAAGTTATAATAATTTTTGCCTTGTCACAGCGAGTAAACAGATTTTATTACTGCTGACACAAAATTTGAATTGTTTTAATAGCATAAATGTTTCGTAAAGCCCATATATACTGAACAGAAATGACTTCATTCCTCCATGATATTTATTTTTAAAAAAAAAAGCATTTTTTTCAGAAAACAAGTTTTACACAAATAAATATTACTTCAAAATGAATACAATGCTTGACCTTTCAATTTCTTTTGTATTTAAAACAAATAGAAGGTATAATAATTAATAACACTATAATGAGAAACTTTTAGACACTTGTACAGACCATTTCCTACAAGATGATAGCAATTTACAACCGTTGCAAGCAGTGTTCCACAAAGAATATGGCGTTTAAAAAAAAGTGACTATGATTAACAAAATTAAAAAAGATGAATTTATACATTTTAAATTCGTCTTTTATCTTAAGTATTTAAAAGAGTAGGCCCGTAATCTGTAATCAGAATGTTTTATTTGTTTTTTTTTATAAACAGAAGTCACTTATAAAAATTAAAAACACAACAGATGAGATGAAGTGCAGTTACTTTAGTACTAGCACGGTTTAATTCTTTAACAGTATTTTTATTAGCAAACTTCTTAGAGGCTTTCTTAAAATCAAGCATTTTTATCATTTTATAGGATGGGACAGGAGAGAGAAATTCTTATTGCAATTTCAGCATGTTTTTTTACAGGAAAAGCAAGTAATTAACCAATTGAACTCTTGATTGTAATTACACGACCAGCCTTGGTATGAAAGTGGTCTGTGTCTAATAAAAATATCATTTTATATTTGAATACAGCGCAAGTCAACCATGTTCGATACCTATGATATTTCATACATATATATATATATTTTTTTTTTTTACAGCTGCTGGTCTTTCCCAACGCATTCTAAATTTTGACATGCCAGTTACTGTTTTATCACTGTGATATCCTTACTTAATATGGAACATACAGGATTTAATTAGTGATTCACTACGTAACACACTACAAATGGATAAACTTGCTTCTCATTTGATGGTGGTGTCTGTGGCAACAGCTGAGCACTTCGTAAAGACTCTTGCCCATGCTTTCTAGATTCATTTAAAATTTAGACAGTAACGATTACCCTTGTATATCAAATACTTTTTTGTGCCCTTTTGAAGATACTGTTTCTGATGCACAACTCACATTAAGAAATGGGAAAATAATGCATGCTAAGAAACAAATGCGAACAAGTCTGATATACATTAGTAACCTATTTGATAATGCCAAATATGCTGCGGAGAATTCTTGAGCATTACCACTTTCGTCAATGCCATCTTTAAAATAAGGTGGACAAAACGAATTTAGTAATGAAAAAGTGGCTGCATTAGATCTAACAAAAAGTACCATGTACCACAGTATCTATTGCCAAAAAGAAGACATTCCTTTCATTGTAGTCTGTTGCTTAGCAAATCACTTTGATCAGTACTTTACAAAGTTTATTGTTATTCAAATTCTGTAATAAGAACTAGCTATATGACAAATAATAACAACTCCAAGGTCATAACTAGTTGGATGTAAATCCGCCAGCAAGCATTCAAATGAAACCGACTGGCATTCATAATTTTAAGCCTATATTAACAAAACAATTACATATAATAAAGGACTTCAGAATTTTGAGCTTTTAAACTAATTCTTACAAAACAGGCATTGCATATCACAAAAAACAAGCAAAGAACACATCACTGTATCCATACAGCCGTCGAACAGTATCTCAGAGATATGATTTGGTAGATCAGTGGCATGTGTGAGGGGACATTTTCTTCTATCATAACACTTCTGCACATACATTTTATGGTTACACAAATAATTTAATATTATGTTTGTTTATTGCACTACAATTTTCTAATCTAATCAGTTCTGTTCTGTAAAGAAATCATAATTTCAGAGTTCTAGCTTGATCAGATGGTTACTAACTCATCATCTACATTGTATATTTTAATGATCATAAGTTTTGGAGGTATGAATATTTTTATCTTTAAACAGTAACAATTTGACCTTTTGAACTAAAAATAGCAAAACGCAGCTCACTGAACCAAGTGAGAAATATCGCAAGAAAATATTTCCCATTTTGAAGTCTAACACATTTTTGCTTAACCAAATTTTGCTGCCAAACAGCTTATTATTAAACAAATGTACATTTAAAGTTCTTAATAAAATTTTCTGATTTCACAAAATTAATCAGTTTTTAACACCACAATCACTTTCCGAGTATCTGCATATGCGTTTGTGGTAAACTAAGACCTTCACCAATAGAACACAAACACAAGTTTATAAAGGATATATATATGTTGCATGTGTGTTTGTATAAAAATCATTCTACCATCGACCCCCCTTTTTCCTTTTCTTCTTTTGTGTTGCTTGTGGACGTTGCTGACGAGGACCCTGAGGATTGGGAGATGCCTGAGGAGCAGGAACTGCAGATGTGGAAGTGGCTGAAGGCATGGTGGTAGCTCCCGGACGAGGAGATGCTGCATTTTTAGATGATTCCCTGGAAGACAAAAGTTTTGCAAATTTCTTATTAATATATAGTTCTAAACATAAAAATCTTTATAGCACAAGGCTTCAAACTGTAGATAAATTCGATTGCATACAATTTAGTGCATCATGTCTAAAGCAGGCTTCAGTTAAACCATCTAAAGTTGTATTATTAAAGGCATCATTACATATATCTCATCTTGTGAAATCCTTCACAATGGGTTGCCTATCTTTCATATTTTGAACAAGTGATTCTTCCCCAATAGAGAAGACTATTGTTACTTATTCTCAGAGGGCTGCCGGCACCACCACCACCACCCAGATGCCATTTCAGGACTAATTGGTGGTTCACCTCAGTGAGTGGGTAGGTACCTGGTGGTATAAAAGCTGCCAACCCAGTTGTGAATTTATTTCAAAACTAAGAAATGCCAAAAGTTGTGTGGTTAAAACATAAAAAATCTTTAGAGCACAAGTCTTCAAACTGCAGATAAATTCAACTACATATACATTAGTGCTAAAGCATCATGATCAACTACACAAGTGAGCCAACAAAAGATGTATCATTAAAGGCATCACTGTATCATTAATGTATTATTAAAAGCACCAAGGAAGGGCCATTTAGCCCTGAATGGCTATGTGGGTGGTCCACCGAGAATAAGTACAATAATTTTCACTACTGGGGAAGTGGTACTTAAAATACCAAAGATAGGCAACTCGTGAAGGATTTCACAAAAGAGATAAAATATAATGATGCTTTTAATAATGCAACTTCGGTTGGTTCAACTGTAGACATGATGCTTTAGCATTAACTTATATGTATATTCTTCTAAATAAGGTTTTATGATATCATATATGTTAGTGCAAAAGCATCATTTTAACTAGCCAAATTTATCTAGCAAAGTAGTTAAATTAATTAATTAAATTGGCAATCGAATACCTTCACAACATGAGATATTGATCAGATTAACCGGGACACTTCAAGACTCCAAAAAAAAAAAAAAAAAAAAAAAACCAGAAATAAAATTCAAGTAATAACTAGAATAGGTATAAACAGATATTTTGCAAGTCGTAAATAAGGGACAAGAAGCGGCGTTATAAGTCGTGATTAGGAGATTAGTGTACCTATTATTCCCGCTGTTTTCACTTTCCTTAAAAAAAAAAAAAAAAAAAAACCCCAAATGTTTAGTTCGATTTAGTGTGTCGCGTCGATTGTTGTGTTTCGTCGCACCATAAAAGGACAAATTTTCTTTCATTATTTATGTCAGAGATCTCGGAATTTTTTTTATAGTAACTTTTTTTTTTGTTTAGAAATCGTGAAAATGATGGGCAAACGCTAGAGTTGTGCTTTCAATTAAACAAAAACTCAAAATTATTCAAAAGTTTGAAAAGTTCCGTTAAATCTCTAATTATAATTTTGGTGACCAAACCACACGCAACATTTTAAAAAATAAAGGGAAGCTATTAGATTTAAAATCGACATCATAAAACATAAAAGTGTGTCCAATATGCACTACTCATGTATTGGACATGCGAGTAGTGCGTGGTAAGTTTTTTTTGTTTATCTATCGCCATATTTTTTACATAGGTTGCTGAACATTTTTCGATACAGTAAGTCCCCGACTTATGTAGATTCGGACTTATATGACTGAAGATTTCAGTGAAGGGAATACACAGTTCACCATAATAACGTAAAAATCCACAGAATTCCGGCTATCGGTACTATAGCAAATGCAATAAGATCGAGTTTACTACCCGTTTATAATTGGTTACACTGTACACAAGCCCAGTAACCCGGAAAGTGCAAATTGTTTTTTGGCAGTGACCTCCAGAAATGTGCTTTAGTAAAATGTGAGCTCGCGTGGAGTGATAATAGTGAGTTTTTGCCTTAACCCTGTGAAGTTCTTTTCAGAAAATTTAATTTTGGCCGTTATCATGGTGCCGACTAAGAAAATAAATGACAGCGGTACTAGCAAATTTATCAAGAAAAGGAAAGCGATTGAGTCGGATCAGAAAATTAAAATAATAAGGATGTATGAAAATGGGCAAACATTAACAATTATCGCACGGAATTTAGATTTGTCAGTGGTAATGGTTAACACAATAAAGGAGAAAGACAGAATACGAGAAGCAGTCGGCACCAATGAAAGTCAACTATAATATTAACCAAGGCTACGAAATACATACAGATTTTACAGTACAGTAACGTGTTTTTTCTTCCTTTTATGTTTTCTTTCCTTATGTGCCACTCCAGCTACTTCACTGCTGTCCCAGATAAAGCTTTTAATTGAACTAATTAAAAATATATAATTATTTTTCTTCATTCTTATGAGGTTATGTGGTTTTTGTAATTTTGGCATATTAGGGATATAGCAGCAATATTTTATTGGTCATTCCAGAGTTACATAAAACTCGACTTACGTAAGAAGTCCTGAAACGTATCTCTTACATATGTTGGGGACTTACTGTATTTTTGGATTAACTGAGAAATCGATTATCCAGGAATTTCTTTTTACCATCCATCCCAGAAAATTGAGAGCCTACTGTATAACCAAAACAATGCCAATTTAATTAATTAATTTAACTACTTTGGTAGATGGCTAAGCTAAAATGATGCTTTTGCACTAACCTATATGTTAGTCATTCTACCTCGTAGCATGGGGTCTTTGCCCTTAAATATTTTATGGTTTTATGATATATAATATCTAGCATAATAAACATGAGAATCTGGATTTTCTTACTTAAAAAAAATTATAAAAGAGCAATATCTCCTTAATATTGAGTTTTACCATAAATTCAACAAGTAGTACCTCCTTAAGATTAACTCAATCTTAAAATTATTAAATTGAGATTAAAAAAAAAAAAAAAAAAAAAAACTGCAGCCATTATCAACCCACTGCAGAATGGAAGCCTCAACAATTCATGCTGAGGGAAATGTACCATAGTTTGTCACGCCGGTCCAGTGCGGGTTGGCAGATCAACCGTATTTAGTAGTTAGGGGCTTGAACCCTGATCTACTCAAGGAGTGTGTGCTACTGCACTCCCACTCCTGACCACTTGGCTACAGAGGCCTTGTAATTGAGATTAACTCAATCTCAATTTAAACTAAGTAAAAAATTGCCGTTTCACTGTTTCTAAAGGAAATTATGAAACTGCAACTGATTTTTAATTAGCTTAATTTTTAAACCTAATTAAGTGGAACTTTGTATAAGTTTCAGATGCATAATGATAAATGGCTAATTAAAAATTTTTTTGATAAAACTCAACATTAAGAATCTATCACTATTTACAAATCCTATTTACAGGTTAAGGATGTTCAATTTATTCTAATAGTACACTCTATATCTTTAGTAAATCATATTAAATGCAAAGCTGAGGGTGCTAAAAAGAAATATTTGTATTGACGATTTATTGTAAACACTACTGACTTGGTTGTCGTGCCAGAGTATAAACAGAAAATTTATTTTTATTTATTTTATTAAACACTATATGTGAAGAAATAGGTGATGAGATAATTAACCACAGGGAAGAATGAATGAGTGTAAAATAAATAGTGTAAGCAATTAATACTCGTTACATATACAACATGAATGAGCAGGAGGCATGTTCTGAGACTCTAAATTAAGATTTCTGATAGGCAGAAACCTTTAGTATCATAACAATCAACTAAATTTTTGTTTATGATAATAGCATTCAATCTCTTATTAAGTGTGAAGGATGTAATTAAAACTTAAAATAATTTTAAAAGGGATGGAATGAATGAGACTTAAAAAAAAAAAAAAAAAAACCCTCACCAAAGGAATGCAAACATAACTGATTCATTAAGACGATGATATATAAAAACTGAGAGATATTGCAAAATTCAACTAAATGTTCTTGAAAAAGGCACTCATCTTGAGAGCCAATATCAAAGGAAGAAAGAATCGGTTATGTAATAATATAACCGATTCTTTCTGCCTGACTACTTTTATGACCATGAGCTAACAGCATATTGCACTGCTATTGGCCCACATCACTGCCCCAACATGATGTGGCATTTAGTCAACAAGTTGCTGGAAATGAATGATTTGACCATTCATGTAACAAAACTGTCCTCAATTCCATGGAAAGGTTTTCACACATTTGGCATGGTGGATGGTTACACTTCATAGGAGTAAACATGCAGCATTGCTGAGGGTACCTGATCTGCAACAATATAGTAGTAGTAGTAGTAGTGGCATGTGATGCAAGAAAGCAAATGTATGAGCTTATGCAGCATCAGCCAAAAAAAAAAAAAAAAAAAAAAAATCACACCATTCCCTCCAAATGCCTGTCCAGTTCCTCCTTAAATTTATTCAACCTATTAACTTCCACAACGATAGATGGAAGTTTGTTCCAGCAATTAACTACCTGGCTAAAGGCAAATTTCCGCACATCTATTCTACATCTGTCTTTTCTTAATTTGAATTTATGCCCCCTTAGGTTCGTAATCTGAACAAGTGGAAGGATCCCATCAGAATTCAGCGTGCTCAACCCATTCAAGGCCTTATGTACCTCAATCAGATCACCGCGCAGGTGCCTAGTCTCCAGCCACTGCAATTTGCAGAACTTAAGCCTCTCTCGGTAAGAGGATCCCTTCATTCCCCTCACCAATCTTGTTGCCCTTCTCTGTACACGCTCAAGTAAATCTACATCCTTCCTAAAATGAGGCCTCCAGACCTGTACGCAGTACTCAAGGCATGGCCTGACCATTGCCTTATACAGAGGGATAATCACCTCCTTTTCCCTGCTAGCAAAATTCCTATATATCATTGACAAAACCCCATGACCTGCCCTGGCAGCCTGTTGCATTGCTCAGAAAACGTCATATCTGCCTGCACAATTACTCCCAGGTCTTTTTCATTTTCTACCACCTTAAGTGTAGTACCACACAGTTGGTACGTTTCTCTGGGGTTACTTCTACCCATATGCAGTACTTTGCATTTGTCAAGGTTAAACTTCAGTTGCCACTTCTTAGCCCATCTACCCAAATTATCCAGATCCTGTTGCAGTAGCACACTGCCATTACTGTCATTAACAACCCTGCTAACCTTTGTATCATCTGCAAACTTCGACATTAAGCCTGATATACCTTCATCAATATCATTGATAAATATACAAAACAACAGTGGACCTAACACCGAACCCTGTGGGACTCCACTAATAACATTAGTCCAAGAAAAGCAGCACCCATTGATTACCACCCTCTGTCTTCTCGCACTTAACCATCCTTTTATCCATTGTAGCAACTTACCATTAATACCATTCTGCTCCAATTTGTACAATAGTCTTCCATGCGCAACAGTGTCAAAAGCTTTCCTGAAATCCAAATATATGATATCAAAATTATTTTTTGCATCCAGTTCCTTTGTAATCACATCATAATAACCTATCAAATTTGTCAGACAAGACTTTCCCTTAACAAACCCATGCTGTGTCTGAATTATTGCTGCAGTCTTGTCTAGATGATCCTGCAATGCATCTTTAACCAGCGACTCCATTATTTTACCTGGAACAGAAGTTAAACTAACTGGTCTGTAATTACTCGTGTCACCCTTCGATCCCCCTTTGTGAATTGGGGATACATTTGCACATCTCCAGTCCATGGGAACCTCCCCTGAGTCCAAGGATGCTCTCATAATTATGGCTAAGGGTTTGCTTAGTTGCTTTGCCGCCTCCTTTAGTATAACTGGATAGTTCCCATCCACCCCAGGTGCTTTTCTTACGTTTAACTTCAACAATTTCTCTTCCACTTTGCTCTCAGTTATTACAAAATCATTAAGTATCTTGCTACAATTTGATAACCTTCTGCCATTTTCAAACCTTAATAATTCGTCACGTGTGAATGTAGATGCAAAATACTCATTCAGTTTGTTTGCTATCTGAGCAGGATCATGAACAGTCGAACCATCGATGTCAAGTGGACCAATCAGATTCATCCCCTTCCTTTTAGAGTTTATATAAGTAAAGAAATCCTTGCTGTTTTTCTTAGCATCTTTTGCCAAGGATTTCTCGTAATCTGCCTTCGCCTGCCGAACCTCCTTTGTGACCTGATTACAGATTAACTTATATCTGTCATAGGCTTCTGAGTCGCTTGATAATTTATATGCATCCCATGCATTTTTCTTCTCTGTTACGAGTCTCATTAGTTCATTTGACAACCATTTAGGCCTAAACCTTGAACAATATTTCTTAATAGGTATGAAACTTTTAGTAGCTTCCACGATTAATTCCTTGAATGCTTCCCATTTAGAATTTACTGTTGGTAACATCGTCAGTTGATCCCACTGTACTCGCCTTTACGGAAGCAAAAACCCATTATGATGTGGTTACAAAGGAACTGGATGCGAAAAATAATTTTGATATCATATACTTGGATTTCAGGAAAGCTTTTGACACTGTTGCGCATGGAAGACTATTGTACAAATTGGAGCAGAATGGTATTAAGGGTAAGTTGCTACAATGGATAAAAGGATGGTTAAGTGCTAGAAGACAGAGGGTGGTAATCAATGGGTGCTGCTCTTCTTGGACTAGTTATTAGTGGAGTCCCACAGGGTTCAGTGTTAGGTCCACTGTTGTTTTGTATATTTATCAATGATATTGATGAAGGTATATCAGGCTTAATGTCGAAGTTTGCAGATGATACAAAGGTTGGCAGGGTTGTTAATGACAGTAATGGCAGTGTGCTACTGCAACAGGATCTAGATAATTTGGGCAGATGGGCTAAGAAGTGGCAACTGAAGTTTAACCTTGACAAATGCAAAGTACTACATATGGGTAGAAGTAACCCCAGAGAAACGTACCAACTGTGTGGTACTACACTTAAGGTGGTAGAAAATGAAAAAGACCTGGGAGTAATTGTGCAGGCAGATATGAAGTTTTCTGAGCAATGCAGACAGGCTGCCAGGGCAGGTCATGGGGTTTTGTCAATGATATATAGGAATTTTGCTAGCAGGGAAAAGGAGGTGATTATCCCTCTGTATAAGGCAATGGTCAGGTCACACCTTGAGTACTGCGTACAGGTCTGGAGGCCTCATTTTAGGAAGGATGTAGATTTACTTGAGCGTGTACAGAGAAGGGCAACAAGATTGGTGAGGGGAATGAAGGGATCCTCTTACCAAGAGAGGCTTAAGTTCTGCAAATTGCAGTGGCTGGAGACTAAGCACCTGCACGGTGATCTGATTGAGGTATATAAGGCCTTGAATGGGTTGAGCACGCTGAATTCTGATGGATCCTTCCACTTGTTCAGATTACGAATCTAAGGGGACATAAATTCAAATTAAGAAAAGAGAGATGTAGAATAGATGTGCGGAAATTTTCCTTTAGCCAGCGGGTGGTTAATTGCTGGAACAAACTTCCATCTGTCGTTGTGGAAGTTGATAGGTTGAATAAATTTAAGGAGGAACTGGACAGGCATTTGGAGGGAATGGTGTGATTTTTTTTTTTTTTTTTTTTGGCTGATGCTGCATAAGCTCATACATTTGCTTTCTTGCATCACATGCCACTACTACTACTACTACCCTTCCCTTTACCCCTGATGGTAATTAAATCTTTAAGTAAATCCCACGTCAGAATGTCCAGATATTCTCTGCCATTCACAGTATCCTCCTGATGATCGGGTGGACAAAGAGCATGCCTCACTCCATTACACTTCCTGCAGGAGCCAGTGCTGGCAGTACTAATGTAATGTTATGGAAAAGCATAAATCAGAAATCATCAAACCTGCTTCAGACCTCCTGCATCCATCCTCTGTGTTCCCAGAACCAACAAATTTTCTGGTTGGTATTTAAGGTAGTGGCTTCCATGAAGTCTCATACTGCCACAATGCACTGGCTCATCACATGGTGTAGGAATTGATGTCCTCTTAATGTTCTAGAATTAAATCTGGAAGTTAATTGTTCCATCATTTGGTGGTGATAATTACAATTGATAATCTGCTTGATGTCTGGAGCAGGTTACATCTCTGGTCACAGTTATTTCTGTTAGGGGATGCTTTCTGACGAATACTCCATTTATTTGACTAGTGCAGTCATCCTCTCTGCTGCACCTGACAGAATCGTATATCTCTAGATGCCCAGGAGATCCTATTTATTGCTTAATGCTGTCTGCACAGGTAGCACAATAGTTATAATCACTGTTCTCCCCATACCAGGCAAAAAAGGCCCAGGGTTGAATCCTTTCAATAATGCTAGAAACTTCTATGGGCTTTTTTCTTTTCCTGGCCCTCAGTCTCAGGCATGGATAACTCCATTCTTCTGGAAATTAAGGTTTTTTGCTCAAAAAAACAGATAAACAGACCAGAGAACACACACAATTTAAGAACATAATACACATGTCCTTATAAGTTCCATATTAGGTGGCCCTAATATGACAATTTTTTTTTTAATACCTTAATGCTGGTGAACTGATTCGAGTATTAGTCAGGTAACATAACTTTATGGTGGTTTCTACTGCCATCACACCATGTAGCCACTTCGATTTACATATATTTGCATAGGTTGTTGCATACAGCTCAAATCCCCATGGTCCTAATAAAGTGACTAGGCAGTGTATGAGTTTATATTATAGATGGTCATGTAGTATTGGAGTCAATTGTTTATAATCTTCAGCTCCTAGAGTTTACAAGGAGGAATGCTGGAAATTTCAATGGGAACACGAGCAAATGGAGAGGATTATTTTATTTCAGAAAAGTACACAACAGGAAATCCATTTACTGTGTCTAGCAAAGAAATTAACATTGTTAATAGTAATACAAGAATAAAAATAGACTGAAAAATGTGGTTGAAAGGACAATAATAAAACAGCATATACAATCATTTTTTTGGCTGATGCTACAAAAGCTCATATGCTTTCTTTCTTTCTAGTATCACATGCCTCCATTACTACTACTAAAATTATAATACATACAAGGAAGTATTTAAGTTATTTATAATGATCACTGAGCATATATAAATTTACAATTTATATACACTGATTACTGAATTGTGACCACCCTCCTTCCTAATACCATGTTGGGCTACCATTCACACAGATAACTGCTACCAATTTTAGACACACACACCAACCGTTTATGACTGGTTGAATAATGAAATAAAATAAAATAAAATGATAGAAAAGACTGTAAAATAATATTTACAAAAAAACTTTTAATCATTTACAAAAAACTAAACTATAACAAAAGTAAAATAAGTAAATAAGTTAAAATGCATTAAAATATAAATATAAAAGCGATAAAAAGACGATAAAAAACACTAGAGCTTTCGGAGGTGTCTTCCTCCTTCCTCAGTACTGAGGAAGGAGGAAGACACCTCCGAAAGCTCTAGTGTTTTTTATCGTCTTTTTATCGCTTTTATATTTATATTTTAATGCATTTTAACTTATTTACTTATTTTACTTTTGTTATAGTTTAGTTTTTTGTAAATGATTAAAAGTTTTTTTGTAAATATTATTTTACAGTCTTTTCTATCATTTTATTTTATTTTATTTCATTATTCAACCAGTCATAAACGGTTGGTGTGTGTGTCTAAAATTGGTAGTATGAATAATCCCAACCTCAGAGGCCTTATTGCAGATACAGATAACTGCTACTTGCCTATGTGTAAACTATATTAGATGTTTGGAGATATCTGTTGGGATCTGCCTGAAAGGCTTTCCATAGGGTCAGAACAGATGATGGCTGCGTGTCCATACTGCCTCACTTCCAAAATACCAGGTGCTCAACTTAATTTGGAGGTTAATCAAAATGGGTGATATCTTCACTGTATTACTCATGCACATTTTGAGCCCAATGACACTGTACATTATCATTCTGGAAGATACCATTTCAGACCAGGAAAAAATGCAACATGGCAGAGTGCATATGGTCTTCTAAATGCTGCAGGTAGACTTCACCAGTGAAACGTTAGTTTGTATGCACCATAGGTCCCAATTCTTGCTAGCAAAACATGCTCCATATTAAGGAACCACTACTGCCTTTTTTTTTTTTTTTTTTTTTTGGTAGTTGTTGGCGCATCGGCTTCTGTGGCCATAATGCACCTCCCAAGGTTTTTGCAGTACTTTGATCCAAGCCCGAGGCGGGATTCGAACCCGCGACCTTTGGGTTGCCGGGCCCACTACTGCCTGCCTGGAGAGTGAGCACCATGCATGTGGGTCCATGGACCCATGTTCTTGTGTCACACATGAAGGTATCCATCAGCATGTTGCACCAGGTATTTGGACTCATCCAACCAGCACACTCATTTCCAATCCTCCAGTGATCAACTAGCATGTTGGTGACACTACAGCACTTGCCATCAATGATTACTGGTGGTGAAGAGAGGGTGTCTCTTGGGTAGTCTGCTATGGAACCATATGTACATGAGCGTATGGTGCAGCATTCTTTAGGATATTGTTCTTGCATTCCCCATATTGCATTGCAATGTCAACCGTCACACAGTAACCTGCTATTCAGCCCGCCACACCCTTCACTCACCATGAACACCCATCTTACATAATCCTATACAGTTCTGTCAACAGGAGGTGGTTTGACCCATCTGAAACTATTATTTGTACACCTTAACCATAGTGAGCAGCGGACAAGATTTGGCATTTCTGATATGGAAGCACCCTGATGCACCAGCCCCAACAATTATGCCCTTTTGAAACTCTGTGATATCTTTACTATGTCTCATAACTGATACTTTATCATTTTGATTTGCAGGTGAGATGCAAATTACCACTGCTCTGCACAGAAATCTGTTTGGCTTATTATACTGCAAACTATGTGGCATAGTCCATTATGAGTCGTCCTAATTCAGTGATTACTGAGTTTATAAGCAATTTATATTATTTACATGAAAATATGAAAAAAAAAAAGTTTTCACAGAAAAATTAACCATGTAGTTCACAGCCAGCAGGGTAATGTCCTGGCTGGAGAAGTCTGTAAGCTGACTGAGTGAATTCCTCGAGGTTTGCAACACATCAAACTTGTGTTCATTAACAAGGGAAGCTGATCAGATTAGAAAACTTCTGAAGGATTTCAGATCGGGATCTGAGTATAGGGAGTTGAGTTGTCTTGTGCCAGCTGTTGGAATGTGAAGAGTGAGAGACAGATATATTGAAGAAGATCTGGTGCAAGGATTTGTCTGATAAAGATTTGATAGAACAGTTTTAAGTCAAACAGAGCCCTGTGAATTTCAAGCAACTCTAGTCTGAAATGACTAGATAGTTGCTTGTAAAATATCCTGTGATATAAAATTGTCCCTCTTTGTTTAATGGATTATAGGTTCAAGAGTAGAGAGATAAATTCAATAACAGGCAGTACAAGAGCCTTGAAAAGAGCTGGTTTAGCAGCTGAGTGCAATTTTAAAATCAGCTGAGGTTGATTTATATAAGGCAAGTGGTAAAAAAAAAGTTTGTAATTCATATTTAATTCCATCTGCAAAAAATCAAAATAGAGACTATTTATGACGACATTATTATTATATTATTTTTTTTGTAACTTACTGATGTGCAGCTTATGCTATTCCAGATATGATTATGTCACAGAGAGTATTCAAGCACTTATGCCTTCAAATACCAAACTGTTTATTTTATGCATCTATGATGTATTAATAATTGGAGAGTCCCACGACAATGACTTATTGTTCAATAAATCAATATCATGATATAACAAAAATACTTTCTTTTTCCCAGGTAAACACAAATGGATGTTGTTTGGTTTTTAGGAGCATTAGCAACTAAGGCCATATTGCTCCGAGGATATGCAGTGGTCATTCCCTGACCTGTCCGCATCCTCCATATTTGGTGGTGACGGGCTCGAACCCCGGTCTAATCAAGAAGCGTGTGCTATGCACTGCTGCTCCTGCCCACCTGGCTACGGAGGCGCCCAAAAAACACAAATGGATGAAGTTGAGTCGACGTTGTTAACAAACACAACAATATATGAATTATGTTCAGTGAATGCATCGTATTAACTTCAGTTAAAAAAAAAAAAAAAAAATTCCTTGACCTAACAAATTCTCCCATATGACTGAAGCATGGTAAAAGCCCTATGGGTGGTACTATATTTGCCAATTCCTGGCAGGTTTTCCAGACTTGCCCATTTTTCTACAAATAGCCAAAAAAATGGAATGCCAGATTCAACTTATTTGGTTTGGTAAGGATCTTTATTTTATCCATTTTTTCTAGATAGCCATCAAGTGAAAATTTGTACCTATATATTGCACTTCTTATTTTCATTTTGTTAATAGAAAATTACTATGTATTTACTAGATTTTTCCACCTAATATCGCTGAAAGAAAGTAAGCTGAATCTCCTTATTAAGCAATAAGTTTTATTATTAAAACATTTTAAGTGATGTAAAATAAGCTGATATATAATGTTATTTGCACATGGGTATTCTTAAATTTATGCAATTAAATAAATTATTACAATTATTGTGTGATTAATCATCTATTTAAAAGAGAATAAAAACTAACTGATGTTTAGTTTTAGGTGGACCATGTCAAAAAAATGTTTCCTACTCTCGTTGTTTCAATGTTTACATAACTATCCTTCTTAAGTGTTTTTCACTGGGAAGGATTTTTGATCTTCAACTACAAAATGTATCTAAAATGTCAAATTACAACAGTTCATCTAAGGGAAAACTGATTTCAAATACAGTAATACCCCAACTTACGCTACCCCGACTTACGCGAACTCGGAGTTACGCGGTTCTTGATTTTTTCGTTTGGCAACACTGCCGCCCGCTATCTTGAAGGCCGTTTTTCATATGTTATCGATATACGGTGCGAGGCGGAGAATGAGAGCGAAAGATGAACAAAATTCAACTTTGCTGCTTTTATGTTTTTTATATCAGTGAAGGGGAAACACATTTCACCATAATAGCGTAAAAACCAACACAATTCCAGCTATCGGTATAATCGCAAATGCAATTAGATCGAGTTTACTACCAGTTTATAACAGATTTCACTAGCAGAAACGCAACTGGATTTTTATTGTTTTATGGTAGTAACCCCTAGAAATGTGAGGTGTTAATAGTGTATCTCTGCCTTTATGGTGTTGTTTATTCAGTTGCTACATGCGCGCAGCTTTGTTTATGCGTATCAAGCGTGCCTCCTCATTTTGTAATTGTGCTTTATTCCCTAAAAATGAGTAAAATACTTAATTAAAAGGTGTGAAAAGGAAGCGTCCTGGTGAAGACACTGCAGATTCAGAAAGAAAAAGAAAAGCAATTATCGATAAACAGAGGCGGACTGGATCAAAAATTCTTACCCGGGAAAATTTATAGTGGCCTCATACTATGGTTTATGGCCAAAATCACACTGGCCCACCGGGGTTTCCCCGGTAAGGCTTATGGCCAGTCCGCCTCTGTTGACAGAGAAAAAATATGAAATTGTGAAACGCTTTGAGCGAAATGAAAGACCATGTGATATTGCACGTGCTACAGGCCTAAAAGAAGCAACGGCGAAAAGCGCATGACAATTGCAAACTTGACAGGTTGAAAATTGAAAAGGGCTCAATTGTAAAGGGCTTAAAAATTTTAGAAAACATAGACTCCAACGAAGAACGCGTTATAGCTACAAAGCAAGGAATAAAAAAATTATTAGCTTGCTACGAAGAAATTCTGCCTGAAAAAAAGAAGGCGCTGTGTCGTCAGACGAATTTGTTAGATTTTATGAAGCCATCGACATCGAAATAACTTTTTTACGTAAGTCATTTGTTTTTTAATACATATTTTGTATTAATATGTATAAAGAACTGCAATTTTATTAATATTTTTCTTCTAAACTAGTGTTTTTGTTAGTCCTTGGTCCCAATTAAGCAAAATTTATATGTATTTATATGCAAAGTTATACCCCGACTTACGCGAATTTGACTTACGCGATTTTCGTCGGACCCACCTATCGCATAACTTCGGGGTATTACTGTAATGTCATTTCAGTAAAAACACTCCATTTTCCAGGAAAGCAGTTACATTAAAGCATATAAAATGCTATCTAAAATAGGGTGTACTCAACCTTTTAATTAGTTCATGTTTTTAAAGATTTACTATTTTATTAAAATATGATATAGCAACAATTGACCAACTTGTGTATTTCTACAGTGATTATTTTTCCATCCATCATGTGTACCTGTCCCTCCTCTCCTAATAGGAATGTTAAATACCAATAAAAAGAAACAATCTACCACAATGCAGATTGTTAATACACATATAGAGCAATTAATAGTATACAATAATAAAAGCAATTAATAGCATACATATTCACATACATTTCTGGTGCTGTTCCTGAAATTGCTCCCTGAGTTCCTTTACCTGTATAAGGGATTAAATAAAATAAAATAAACATCACTTTAAGTTGAAGTAAGCAATAATAATATACAACTACATGAAGAGAAATAAAAGTGTTTCAAGGTTAGCAGTGGTAGATAACTACAATTAATGGAATTTTCCTTGAAATTTTGTTACCAGATCAAATATGTATCCTAGAAAGTTTCTATACTGATATCTTTTTCAAAAAACAATTCATTATGAATTGATGGCATTCACTGTTTTTTTTTTCCTTTGTAACATAAAGTAGATGCAAAGAATTTTTTTTAACTGATATCAGTTTTTTCCAGTTTATACCAGAAGTTATAATTTAATTTTAACTTACATATACTTTTCCCTTATAATTTTCCCTTATTTGTAACATATAATTTTCCCTTATTTGTAACTAGATCCTCTCCCTTTTTGCTGCATCAACATAAAACAGATACAGTTTCATCCCCTGTTTCTGTATCAACTGTGATGCTGAAGTAGCTCAAAATCATTGTGGTCAGCTTCTGATAAGTCAATTCTATAATTAAAAGTGAATTTACTTTGGCACACCACTGAAAAAAATAATTAACCATAGAAAACACAAATGACTCCAAGCATAATGACTCTCCAAAACTGTTTCTTCAGTTCCTCAGAGTGGTGGCAAATACTTTCCTTATCATAAGATGTCCGCAAAGCAGTCATTACCAGAATAATGGCAAATATCATAATCAACTATGCACTTTGTTTTATTCAACTAGTTTTTGACAGCTTATTTAATTACTGAAGATGGCACCCCAAAAGGAATAGAAACACTTCATAGAATGTGCACATCTGTTCTTTTAAATACTATTACATTATATACTATTAGATACTATTCTATTTTAAATTAAAAAACTGAATTAAATTAAAATAAACTATCAAAAAGGCAGTTTCAATCAACTAACATTAAAAATAAGTCCTACAGACTAATACATGTTAATTGAAACTGCCTTTTCAATAGTTTTTTTTTTTTTTTTTTTAATTTAAATAGAATTTAAATTAAATATTATGCTAATACAAGTTAAGAATTAATGTTGCATGTATTTTTGGAAAAGGTAAACATCTTGATTCAGGTGATGATCCAATAATCTGAGATACAGATGAAATTCTATTAAAAAGAAATATGTAAAAGTTATTTAAATATTTAGTACTACACTGATGTAGTGTATTGATACAAAAAAAATAAAAGCACACACCTATGCCACCTCCTCTTCTATCTTTGCGCTTTTTATAGGTAGACCTTTCTCTTTTTGGCAGCCATCTTTCTGGATCAGGATCTGCATTAGGATCATAGCTTTTGAGCAGTTTAGCTATTAAAAAATGAGAGAGAGAGAGACAAATAGAAACTTTGATATTAAATTATTAAAATGTATTACTATTAAGATGTAATTAAAATACAATTTTAATAACATAATTAAATTACATGCTATTAAAATGTATTACTATTCAACATTCACTTATTTGACATTCTGCTTTAACTGACTTCCCTGAGTTTAGGGGAGATCCCCACACTCAGAGCTTTGCCCTGCTATTCTCAAAGGGGAATCAAAGAGTGAAGTATTACAAGCCCGAGGAAAAATAATGGGCCCAACGGTTAACAAAGTAATGCAGTTATATGGTAATCGCAGCACAGATTTGCTAAGGAGAGATCACGACTGACCCATCTGATTAGCTGCTATGGTGTAGCAACAAAGGAACTAGATGCCAAAAATAATTTTGACATCATATACTTAGATTTCAGTAAAGCTTTTGACATTGTTCCACACAGAAGCCTAATGTACACTGGGGCACTGAGATCTTAGGAGTAAGTTACTGCTGTGGATAAAGGGGTTGTCCAGTCACAGAAGTCAGAGTGGTCATTAATGGGCACTGCCCTTCCTAGACTAATGTTCTGGAGGACTCTACTAGTATCATTAGTGAAATCCTCCAGGATTCAGTGCCTAGGCTCCTTAATTTTTTTCAATATTTATTAACAATACTGATGAAGGCATATCAAGTTTAATGTCTAAGCTTGCTAATAATACAAAGGGCAGGATTGTTAGCATTAGTAGTGGCATATGATGCAAGAAAGCAAGCTTATACAGCATCAACAAAAAAAAAATTACTTCCCATTTCACCTATCCATTTGCTCCAAAAGTTTGTCCAGTTCTTCCTTGAACCTATTTAAGCTATCAACTTCCACAACGACAAATGGAAGTTTGTTCCAGCAATCACCCACTTGCTGGCTATAGCTAAAGGCAAATTCCAGCTCATCTATTCTGCAACTCTTTCCTCAATTTGAATTTATGTCCCCTCAAGTGTGTAATTTGAGCAAGAGGAAGAATCCCATCAGCATTGGCTTGCTCAAACCATTATATACCTCAATCGGATCACCCCACACATGCCTAGTCTCCAGATGCAATTTGCAGAACTTAAGAATTTCATTATTGTTAATGACAATAATTAGAATGTGCTAACTCAATAAAACCTAGATAGCTTAGGCACATTGGTAAGTGAGGTTTAATACTGATAAATGCAAGGTATTCCAAATGGGTGGCAGTAATCCCAAAATAACATACTAATTGGGGGGGGGGTTACTACCCAAGGTAGTAGAGAACAAAAAAAGACCAATAAGTAACTGCACAGACTGATATGCAGTTCTCTGGGAGTGCAAACAAGCTGCAGCTTATGGGAGTTCTGTCAATTATATACAAGACTTTGGCCAGTAGGGAAGGAAGTGATTATCTCATTGTATAAGGCAATGGTTAAGCCATATATTCAGTATCAGAAGTCTCATTTTAGGAAAGGTACAGATCTGCTGGAACAGATGCAGATGAGAGCAACAAGATTAGTCAAGGGCACAAAAGGGCACTCTTACCTCAAGTATTTTGTGTTAACAGTGCCCTTTTGTGGTAAGATTAGTCAAGGGCACAAAAGGGATTCTTACCACAAAATACTTGAGTCCTACACATTGCAGTGTGTGACAACTAGTTGCTTGTGAGGAGACCTGATTGAAGTAAGTAAGGTTTTAAATGGATTTGGTAAACCAAATGCTGATGGCTTCATTGCTTCTCTTGGATGACACATACAGAAGGGGGTTATAAATTTAAATCGAAAAAGGATGGTTGCAAGACAGATGTGCAAAATTTCCTTTCAACTAGAGAGTAATTGATTGTTGGAATAACTTCCATCAGGTGTTGTTGAAGTGGGCAGTTTGAATAAATTTAAGGAAGGGTTAGACAATTATTAGAGAGAATGGAGAAATGATGTGTGCAGTTTTTTCTTCTTTTTCTTTTGAATGAAGTTGTATAAGCTTGCTTTCTTGCATCATTTGCCACTACTAATACTAAATATGGATACCATGTTTAGAAGCTGCAAATCACAATAGTTATACTCCTCTGGCCCCATATAGTCACCTATGAGTATAAATAATAATTACTTCATAAGAGTGCAAAGCTGTCACAAATAAATATCTTATAGCTAACAATAACAACAATCATATTTCACATTTCCATTTCAGTTTGGCGTTACCAACTAAAATACGATATGAACAGCATTTTTATAGTTTATTGTGAATATTTTTTTTATCTACTGTATTAAATGAAAGAAATAATAAAAAGGAGGGCAGTAATGATATTGCGAGTGAAAAAATGAATAACATATCTCATAGAAGTCAAATGCCTATGGAGCATTTTCTAAGCATTGACACAAGTATAAGACTTGTGTTCATGCTTAGAAAATAATAAAAAAAAAAGAAGCCAAATTACTGGACTTTCCTTATTATGGAGCTGTAAGAAAAGAATAGAGGGTAAAGAGAGAGAATTGACCCTTGCCTAAAAGCAAGGGACAATTTGAACACGTGTGCTAGTTCACTACATGCCACAATTATTGTTTCTGTACAAGCCCAATAATAATAGTTTCTGAGGTTTGTGAATTTATTTATTTACTAACATTTGTACACATTTTTGAGATAGTATGAATCAGAGTTGTACTACTCAATATGTTCTACGTTGATAATAATATTAGTAAAATAATAAGAGGAGTTTACCTCAATATAGTGCATAGAACACTTCCGTATGATACCCTCCAGAAATTAAAACGGAAAAAACGAAAAAATCGACAACTTACCGGTACATTAGAGTAAAATATAAATAATTAAATAAACAATTTAACACAAATCAAATCAATTTAAAACAATTAAAAATCAAATTAATGCAATTAAAAGAATCTAACAAAAATATTCAAAACGATTTTCCTTCCTGAAGCTGACAATGCTTTTCGACCGTATGTCGTGAAGCTTCAGGAAGGAAAATCGTTTTGAATATTTTCGTTAGATTCTTTTAATTGCGTTAATTTGATTTTTAATTGTTTTAAATTGATTTGATTTGTGTTAAATGTGTATTTAATTATTTATATTTTACTCTAATGTACCGGTAAGTTGTCGATTTTTTCGTTTTTTCCGTTTTAATTTTTGGAGGGTATCATACGGAAGTGTTCTACGCACTATATTGAGGTAAACTCCTCTTATTATTTTACTAACATTTTTGAGATATACTATATTTTTATTAATTAAAACTTACTTGAAATTCAAGAATAGCATGTGACAATTCATTATTCCACAGAAGTCTTACAATATCAATATCACTACACTAGTAATAACATATGTAGCATACAGTAAAATCCCTTATATTAAAATCAATAATGAATTAGCACATTACATACAGAAAATGCTGAAGCAGATGCTGCATTTGATATCCTTAAAGAAAGTAAAATTAAAGCATTGCCAGCAAATAGAAGGTAATATTTAAGTATAAAGAAATGTTTCAATTATTCTGTTCTGGAAAGTAAGGTACAGTAGAATGTCGGTTATCCAGAATAATTTGAAAGGCTGATCTTTCTTTTTTTTTTATTAACGGTAGTACAGTAAGCACCGGATCATGTTTGCAAATTGAATTTTGATTATAATAAGCGAAAGGTTGAGTTTACTACTCGTTTATACCAGATTGTACAAACAAAGAGCTCAATAAACCGAAAACTGCAAATTGTTTTTATTGTTTTATGGTTGTGACCTCTAGAATTCTATGTGACCTTCAGAAATATGCTGTAGAAAAATATCACAGAGACCACTGGGTTTTCTTGGAAACCATGAGTGAATTTCAGATTAGTTTAGCTCCAGATTCGGTAAGAATAATATCGGCCCGAAACTGTGCGATTTATTATTTTTCTCAATTTTTTACAGTAAAATGTGATCAAAAAGAAAACACTTAGTTTTAACATTGCAACAAAAAACAAATTATTAATAGAATTAGAAAAGGTGAAAATTTAGGAAATATCTCCAAAGAGTTTAATGTGGGGACTTCGACAATTTACGACACCAAGAAAAATTCCAATGCTATAACAGAATTTGTGCCGATTATGGATAGTGAATGAGGATCTAGAAGGAAAATGATGATGTAGAAACCTGAAAATGCCGCTTTAGAGAGTGCACTTTATTTTTTTTGATTTCTTCAGAAGCGAAGTTTAGGTGAACCAGTGTTGCATGAAAAATCATTGGATTTTAATCAAAAATTAAGAGGTAATGAAGATTTTAAGGCAAGCAGAGGTTGGCTGAAAAATTTTAAACTGAGACATGGTATATGTGAACTAGACATTCAAGGATGGAAACTTTCTGAAAACGAATCAGCAGCGGTGTCCTCTAAAAGTAAGTTCACTTCAGTTAAGCAAATTACAAGAAAGAAAACGTTTATAATGTTGATAAGATGGGCTTATTATGGAAAGCATTGCTGAGAAAAATCCTAGCTACTAAAAGAGAAATGCCGGCACCAAGTTTTGAGATGGGAAAATAGTGAGTTACAATTGCAGTGTGTGCAAGTGTCACTGGGACGCACAGATTGTCCATGCTCCTATCGGTAAGTCAAAAAACCGAGAGCATTTAAAAATCTTTCCAATTTCCTGTTTTGTATAAAAATCATAAAACATTCAGAACTGATGAAATGGAAACTCACATGCCTTTTACTCTGACAACAGCAGTTTAGGCACCCATAATTGAATTTACTGAATCTAATGTTGCTGGGAATTATGATGTCAACCCTACCAACACTGATGTTAAGTTTCAAAACCAATTCACTCACTGTTACTTTTTTTTGTTACACCACATGAGTTAATCAACTTGTGCACTTGTCACACCATTTACTGAATTTGCTGGCCTTGCTTTCTACACTTTGTTTCCCATACGTTTGAAATTCGCCTTGAATGATTTGCACTATTCAAATATTTGAAGGCTGTGACAGGCAAGATTCCCTACATGGTGCTCAAGGCTTCTTAATAAATTTCAGGCCCTTTCATACCATCCTTAGAGAGAAACTTGGTAATAATGTGTTGTTCCACTGAACTAGAAACATGTGCAGATGTTATTCTATTTTGTACTGACACAGAGTGTTACAATAACCAAACAATTAACAAAATACATAAATTATATGATTTAAAAAAAAAAAAAAAAAAGTCCAAGTCAAATTTAACACAAACCAAATTATAAATTAAATCCTATCTGGGTTTAAAAAAAATTTTAAATTTTTTTACTAGAAACACACAGACATTAAAAATGTCATATATTAAATCTGTACCAATTTTATAACGATCATTTTTATCACACATTAAAATGAACAACTGACTATTAAGACAAAAACATTTTTCTTCATACCTTTCTTCTTTTTCTTCTTCTTTTTCCTTTTTTCTAAGAGTCCATCACCTGATTCAGGTTGGGTAATAGGTGATGCTTCTGTTTTAGCTGCCTTCTTTACATATTTTGAGCCCAAAGACCAACTAGTCGCTTCTAAGTTATCAGTATCAACAAGTTCTGAGAGGTTTTCAACAGAAGGAAGTTCTTTACTAACTCTGAACAACCATTAAGGCAACACTTAACAGGAATTAATAAAATTAAGCAGAATATTTAATTTATGTGAAAATATCAAATATTACTAGTCCCAGAAATAAGTAAGTGATAATAAGGATTAGGTTCTTACAAGCAATTAGGCTTAGGTTTTTTTGTGACTATGGATTAATTATGTTCAAAGGCTGGTTTGCAGGAAGAAAAACTTGGGGAAAAACATTCATCAGTGCCCATGGTCTGTGAACTTGGCCCAGGGAAACTTTAGCAACTTATATGAGTCAATGACAGGCTTTAAACCTAAAATTTTCTTTCAGATGATGTGATGCAGCCAATATATTACATGGAAGCCAGAACAATAAGAATAATACAATCTACAAATGTCAAAATAGGAACTACAATCACGTTTGATGCAAAAAAAAAAAAAAAAAACTTTCTGGGGAAGAGAGACCATGCAATCCTCATTTGAGAATAAATAACTGAACCATGACACAAAAAAAAAATTCATAAAAATGACCCTGTTATCATGGGATCAATGTGCAAGAATTTTCAAGATGGTATGGCAGAAGTAATCATAAGCACTGTGCTAGCTGTGAGAGCAAGAAAAAGTTATATTCTGAGCAGAGGAAGGCAACTTGGAAGAATCAAATATCTGTTCATCGCTACATCAAAAAAATAACTGCAGGAAAGAGATACAAAAGAAAAAAATTAAGCACTTTGGAGTATAAAAATTGAGGGGACTAACTTCATATCTTGAAACTGTGGCTTCACAGCAAGTTGCAACTTGTTTCAACATTTGGAAATTCATCCAGACATTAATGCACAAACCACTCATTTATCTGCAGTCAGTCTGAATTAGCACACATTAAATAGCAGGTTATTGAATATCTTTCATTGCATTTTAAAATGAATTATTTTACTGAGCAGCAAAACTTGCATCAAATTTTGTTTCAAATTAGGTAAAAGTGCAACTGAAATTGGTAAAATGTTAAAAACAGCTTTTTCAGATGGCATGTATTGTTAGAAGACTTTTCAGCATAAAGATGGCCACTTGTCTGTTGAAGATGATCCTTGCTTCGGCCACCCTTCAAGTTCAAACCCTTAATAATTCAATTGCATGTGTTCATGATCTGATTAGGGGCAATCAATGTTTAACTACTTGTGAAGTTGCTAGCGAAACTGGTATTTCTTATGGGGTACACCAATAAATTTTAACACAAGGTTTGAGAATGCAATGCATTTTGGCTAAGTTTATGTACAATGCAGTGTGCTATAGAAAGGCTTTATGAGAACTGCGTGAAGAGACAACTATGTACTGGAGGAGCAGCATGTCACTTTCAGCATTTCTGCTTTGTTGGATCCAGCAATGAGAAGCCACAAACAGATGCTGTGACACAATAACAGGTACAATTTTTTGAAGATAACAGGTACAATTTTTTGAAGATAACAGGTACAATTTTTTGCATAAAGTAGACATTGCTTAATGTATTTCTACAGTCATGTTAGTCATGTTATTGCTGGAGCTCCCTGAATGAAAATGGTTTGCTACCAAAATGTAGCTTCCTCTTTGCACAGTTCAAAAAAAGCCTATACCTAAACTGAATGGTCAGTTTATTAGGTATATCAACCTAATATAAGTTGCACCTCCATTAGTCTTAAAAACAGCCTCAAGTCTCCATGAGGCCATGGGGCACAGATTCCATGATTCCATGAAATTTTCTATTCATGGGCCAGAATCTCTGTTACACAGATGTTAACCATGAAAACTCAATCACATTTTGCAGTTGTTCCAGATTGGATGGTGGCAGATCCCTGCATGAAACTCATTCCACCTTGACCCAATGTGAGACATGAAAATGCTCCCCACACTTTTAGCTCTGGCTTGTAGTGAAGACACCTGGTATAGCAAGTCCATTGATTCTTGCTGTTGTCACCGTACTTTGGTCTTGCTCTCAGCAAGATGACAACCTTTATCCATTTCTTTGGAAAAAAGGAATTGGAAAAAGGCTTTTCAGTATTGGAAATTTGAGGTGTTTTGAAGTAATTTGAAGTTTCTGTGCTCAGTGAACTAACAGCTGTTTGTTTCTAGCTGACAAGAATGGCACTCAGTGAGGTGATCTGATTAAACCCTCACCTATCTGTGACAGGGTTTACTCACTTCACATTCTGATATAGGCCTTTGTACATCATTTTTGTACTGCAATGTCATTTAATCAACTATGGACAATCTGTGAGACTGCATGATTCTTTTAATCTTTTGTCAGCTTCTCATGTCAGCTCTTTCCAGTCATACTCTTAGTTGAATTTTTTCGTGTTTTTTTGATTGTTATTGGTACACGCTAGACCATTTGACTAATGAAGATTAGCTTCAAATTCAATTCTGAAGGTAGAGCTGTTTACTCCACACATCATAGATGGATAATCTATTAAAAATAAATTAATCTGATTTTAACTGAGGGGGGGATAATCTGAATGTAAAATGGCTAAATACTGATGTATCAGCATATGATAATCAGGCCTATTTTAAATTAAATATCTGGATAACAATTCAAGTCACTTCTAAAAAGTATTCCAGTTTAGTCCTCTAAGTCTTTCTATCCATTAATTCATAACTGATGGTTTTTCTCATGGATTTTGAAGTGTTATTTAAATAGAAGTAGAACTCCACTCTACGAAGTGGAGTTCTACTCAGCTATTTAAATGCCCAACTTTAAGCTATATATCTTGATTGTAATCAGAGGTATGTGTAGCAAACCACTGCAGTCCACCAGGGCCACAGTCAAAGGGAGCACTCTAAATGCCCCAAAACTCTTATACTGAAATGATAAAATGAAACTAATAGGGGCCCAAAAGTCAAATTTTTCAATTGAGCCTACAGGGTTTGCTCCTAGTAAACCACCAATTCTAACTATAATTATAATCAAATTAAGATTTCACTGATAAATGAACCATTAAAGGATACTCTTTAGCCTTCTTAGGATCAAATTGAGAATAAGCAGATATAAGCTGTGCTAAAGTTTTTGGGTCATGTGGATTGGATCTGGAAAAACAAATATTAGGTATCACTAATTTTAACAAAACTTGACTTTTGCTCTGTTTATTAGTGATGAAGGAAGTATGATATACAGGCAATTAAAGACAATCAATTAATTCAAGATTAAAGCTTTTGCATTCTCCGATAATATTAACAATACTTTTTAGCTTGGAATTGTTTTGTCCACTCTTAAAATAATTCCAATTAATCAGAGAAATAATTATCTTCATTCAAAATGACAAGGAGGCAAAATCTACAGGAAACAAAACATTTTAAAAATATATAAAAACAGGCTAATTCCATACTTTCATAACATAAACAATGAAATAAAAAATATTCTTTTGAAAAATGAAGTAATAAAAGAAAACAAAAAAAGCGGGGGAAACAAAAAAGAGGGGAGAAATTTAATTAAGCACTGTCAAATATTTATTCATATCTTGTGCATTATTCAGGTGCCTTACTAAGAAAGTTATGTTAGCTGCATTTCTGGTTCATTAATTATATCTCACTCCAACCAACTGTATTTAAAAACTCTTTAATATGCCAATCACATTTACATAAAATTGTAAAAATAAAGTCCAAAAATATAAAAGACAAGCTGTACAATTAAAATTTTAAAAACTTAAAATATATGAATAAAATACAAGATTTTTATACAATTAAAACAAGTTAATTTTAATTAGTTACTGAAAATACAAGTGATAGCTTTTGACATACAAATTGTATGACTGACGCTTTCACCATCCTCATTATCCTATTTCAACATGACTATTTTATTTTTTCTATCTCTCTTTCAGGTTCACACCTAGCTTTACAGCAAAGCAGTATGAGGGATTCAAAGAAGGATGAGTATGTTTTTCCCTGTCTCTGTTTATTAAATATCTCTCATGGTGCATATGTATAACTTGCACCCAACAACGACATTATTTGTCATTTTCATACCTGATGGTAATTGCTGAATGGGAGGAGTTTACACGACACCATTGTTGCTAAGCATGTTCAGCAAGAGCCAAACTGAAGCACCTATTACATCAACATAGTTTCCCCAATCAAACTCTGAGATGCTTTTGCTTTACTGACATAGCTTGCATTACATTCTAAACAACTAATTTTATATATAGCTCCATTTGTGAACATTTCTGGGAAGTTTAATTTGGGGGAGGATATAACCTGTAAATTTCTACCTGATAATTGTTTGCATTGAATATTATACTGCTCAAGTATTCTGGCTATTTGCTGAGAACCCCTTGAATAGAATGGAATGCAAATGACACCAGCACTGGCAATGCATTTTCATTGTCTCTGTATAGCTAGGACCCTGGTATGCTTTTATGTCTAATTTAAATTGCAATTTTTTCCAGGATATTACCTAAGGTTGCTTTCTATTTCTTCAGCTATTTGTATAATGGGAGATTTTGAGGGGGTCACTAGAAACTTCATATCTAATTGCAAAGTTTGAAGTTGTTCTTGTGTTAATTGGTTTTTTTTTTTTTTTTTTTGACTGATATGAATATCACTTATACAATTGCATCAGATCACACATGTCCTGATGTATTCTGCTGACATACCTTAAGTGGCTTGTCATTTGTAAGTTAATTCAGACTGAAAAAGTTACTTGCTACTGGTTGCACATTCAGTTGTTTTAATCATTTTAATTGTAAAGTAATTGTGTATTTTTTTTCATATATTTTAAGTTTTTAAAATTTCAATTTTGATAGTATATTAGAGTTTTTAAACACTAACCTCCTAAGTTCTTCTAAAAGCATTGATGCATCTTCATGTTTCCCATTCTTTAAATAAATCCTTGCACTTTCTCTCACAAGAATACCCAGTTCTGGACTGGTATGCTAGTTACAACAAATAAACAAATTTAAACTTCAAGAAGCCATCTAAACTTTAATTTATTTATACTCACATGAAAATATCATGTGATATCATGTAGAAATATCACAATCTATATATATAAAACAGTCAAATTCCAAAATTTATGTCAGAAATTGAAAATTACACCTTCGTGATGAGGAGTTTTACTGTTTGCTGCTGTCAAAGTGATGCGTTCTGCGTGCGCGCGCACACACACACATGCGCACACACACACACACACACGCACACACTTCTGCCAGCAGAAATACCGATGTTAGAGATAGTCATACAAGGCCTTTTCCTGCAACCTCCTCAGTTTCCCCCTGCCATAATGTGTTCCACCTTCACCAGTAAAAAGGTGGAACATGTTATGTCCCCCATCATAACGTGTTCCACATTTTCTGCCAATGAACTTATAATCCTTAGCAGCTGTTGCATTTTGTGGAACATGCAGAACAGACTAGATCTAATGAGTTGGGTAGCTGTAAAAAACAGACACAGTATTTTGTTAGAAACAGCAACAAAAAGCCTTATATGATGGATTCCCCCTGACAATAAAAGTATATACACTCACATCTCCTTTCTCAGCCTTCATAAACTGATTGAGTGCACATCTAAGTCAATCTATATGTATCCATACTTGTTCCCATATGCACAAGACATGAAGATGCACACAGGTACTACATCTTCCAATAGCTGTTTCAAGTTACAAAACTTTTTGATTCTACTACACATGCTGGGAAACTATGAAACAATTAGCCTAGACATTTCAAAAAATTTAACCTGAACCACACAAAATTTTAATTTCTGTAATAAACAATAAAGAACGAATTGATATATTATTAATTAACTGCAGACTAGGTTCTCAAATTAATTAAAACATGACCAAATTCTGAAACATTCCTTTCAATAATGTCTCATGGTTGGTTCCATATTCCTCCTCTTCAGATCAAAATATGTAGGGTTACATGGAAGGCTATACAGGCAGTTCTCGCTTTACGAGTTTTTTTTTTTTTTTTTTCAAGTATCAACAAAATATGAACATTAATTGCAAAAAATGGATGTTAAACATTCATAAATACCGCATTTCAAACCACACGCGTAGCTATACAATACAAGTGTACCCTGCTTTACGATATTAATCCGTTACCATTGTATCGCGAAAATATCGTAATGTGAACCCATAACACGTTTTTTGGTAATTCATTCCATGACCTGGAAGTTCAAATTTTCGCTATATAACTCCCTAAAAGGTCGTTTTTATAGTTTAAATTGCATTAGTTACCAATTCAAATCATTAAGTGCACTACACTTTCATCATCATATGTTATAAGAACCAATTTTGAATGGCTTTGTGATATTTTTCTAAAGCACATTTCTGGAAGTCACGACCATAAAACAAAAACAATTTGCACTTTCCGGTTTATTGGGCTTTTCTGTTACTGCAAGCAATTATAAACGGGTGGTAAACTCAATGTTATCGCATTTGCAAAAATACCGATAGCTGGAATTGTGTGGGTTTTTATGTTATTATGGTGAAATGTGTTTTCCCTTTACTGAATTCTTTAATCTTATAAAAAACAAATAAATTTTTAGAATCTTACCTTCATTCCTCTTTTTTTAAAGCTTCGTAAACTTGTTACTCCGCCCAAATTGTGTTAGTTGCAACTTGTGTGTTCCGTTAAAAAATGCTTATGCATGCCATTGAAATTTATAAAGAAAAGAGAAGATTATCTTGGAAACAAATGCCTCTTGAAGCATATCTGAAGATGACTCCTTGTGCAACAAACCAATGCATGCTGAGCCAATAATGAGTGATCAAAGAGTGTGCATTTAGTCGATGATGATGATGAAGAGTAAACATTCTTTAACATTTGTAAGTCATAAATAATTTCTCTATTATTATAATTTGCTTGATTTTACAGGCTACGTTTTCATTTCTTTGGATAAATCAATTATTGTTTAAACAAACTAATTAGCTAACTAATTTCATTGTTGATAACATAACCCCTATTTTTAACATTATGTCTATGGGAAATAAATTCCCGCTTTACTAGTTTTCGCTTTACGAGCATGCGCTAGGAACGAATTAACTTGTAAAGTCGAGAACTACCGGTATCTGGATGTTGTAATGTTTACTGACATCTATTGGACTGGATCCATGAATGATAGTCTTTGCTCCAAAGTAAATGTGCTCTTGTTCTAGGGAGTCAAGGGAACAGAAAATACTGGTTATAATATATAAAAGCAATTTTCTGTGTGCCCTTGAGGTGGAATCAAAATGCTTTGGACTGTATTGAGGTTAAATTTTAGGATCCTAGTTTACAAATTTTACATTAGCAATATAATTTGAATGAGACTGAATAGCTGGGATTGTATATAATCAGGTAGGAGTTTTGTAATTTATACAATATTAATTAAATTTAATCAAAATCATATTGTATACTGTGTATTGTACATATACATATATTTATCTAAATATGTATTTATAAAATATGTATTTATTAATCTAAATATGTATTTATAAAATATGTATTTATTAATCTAAATATGTATTTATAAAATATGTATTTATTAATCTAAGATTTCAAAATATAACAGCAATGAAGCCCAATTCTTCCTACTTTAAATATAAGTTAGATTATCATACTTTTTTGTAGGAAATTTCTTCTTCACCCAACGCTCACATCAAAATGATCCAGTTAATATAATATAATAGATCTAAGTTTATCACGCAAAAATATCCTTATTAAGATTGTAAAATTATGCGGTTTTTATAAAACTAATCTTGTCTTCAATTCCCATTATCTACTTACTGCTACAAAGCGTAGCCAATGCACATCAATCTATCCCAAACTAAACCCATCAGCAATGATAGACTAGAAACAGATTGATTGATTGATTGATTTGGATTTTTGTGGCGCAAAAACAGCAAGGTTATAATGCGCCATGGAAAGAATAAAATTCAAAAAAAGATTAGACTTGTTAGTTTTAAAAAAGGTTACTTCGTCTAAAGTTGCATGTGTATATATATATATATATATATATATATATATACAGACATATCAATACATAAAAGCAAATTGTATATTTCATATGAGTGTATATATATTGATCGATTTTAAAAATTTAAAAACTGCTGACACGTTGTCGTTGTCATTTAAAATCTGACTGAGTGTATATGGCTCAGTCAGATGGGTAAAAGCGCTAAAACGAGCATTTCTAAAATTGGTACAATCGCATAAAATGTGTTGGACGGATAAAACGGTGTCGCATTGCTCGCACATAGGAGGGTCATCAGCCCTCAGCAAAAAGGAGTGTGTAACATGACAGTGTCCTATGCGGAGCCGAGCAAGAACAACTTCCTCTTTGCGATCCCTGCGTGAGCTGGACCGCCATGGATGGATCACAGGCTTAATTCGACATAGTTTGTTTGTAGTAATCAGTCGATGCCACGAATCTTGCCACTGAGATTGTAGGTTACTACGGATCACTTGCCTGTAGTCTGTATAGGGGACCAACAGGTCAAGATTATCCGTCAGGGCTGCCGATTTGGCTGCAATGTCAGCCAAATCATTTCCTCTAATCCCGATGTGACTGGGGATCCAGCAGAAGCGGATATCGAATCCACTTCCATAGAGATTGTATATTATCTGCTGAATTCGGGACAGGGTTGGATGGTTAATGTGTGACATCGCTGATAAAGCCTGTAGTGCACTCACTGAATCGGCATATATAATACACCGTTGGTAACGGTGTTTTCTTATGTGATCTAGAGCTAACTCTATGGCATGCAGCTCTGCAGTATAAATGCTGCAGTCAAGGGGTATCTGCTCTGATATGGTATTATTTGGAAAGACAGCAGCAGATCCCACATACGATTCTGACTTCGAGCCGTCTGTGTAAACTGGCAAGAAGTCAGAATGTTCTGCACGGTGTTGTAAATAGAGCTGCAGGTAGACAGAAGGCGGAGTATTAGACTTCGTCGCAATCTTGAGCGAGAAGTCACATGCTGGTGTTTGTGCATGCCAGGGTGGAAGGGGCTCCTTCGGTGATCGAGCGATCTTGTCTACCGAGATGTTAAGCTCACTGAGTAGCTCTTGGACACGAATGCCGAATGGGCGATTAGTGGTCTGTCGTGTGTTGTAGAGATTTTCCCATCGTGGCTCGAAAACGGATGTCCACGTGGGATGATCTGGCAGCGACTTCAGCTTGAAGGCATATTGTAGAGACAACTGCATTCGTCGAAGCGATAAGGATGGTTCATTTGCTTCGACATACAGACTTTGGACAGGTGATGTTCTGAATGCACCAGTAGCAATACGAATGGCTTGATGATGGATGGGGTCAAGCCAACGAACAGCGCTATTTCTGGCAGATGCATATACCTGAGACCCATAATCTAATTTTGAACGTACAAGTGCGCGGTACAGACGTAGGAGAGTGCATCGGTCTGCACCCCAAGAGGTAGAAGAGAGAGAGTGGAGGATGTTAAGCCCTCTCGTGCACTTTGTGCGAAGCTGACGAATGTGTTGGACAAATGTCAGCTTTTTGTCAAAAATGAGTCCCAGGAATTTCGCCTCTGATACTACTGGAATGGTGCTTTGTCCAAGTCGTAATTCAGGCTCAGGGTGGAGGTTACGTTTGCGACAAAAATGGACGCAAACGGTCTTCTCCAGTGAGAACCTGAAACCATTGGCCGTGGCCCAGATGTTAACACGGTCAATAGCTTTTTGCAGTTGTCTCTCAATAACCCTCATATTGCATGATTGAGCAAATATACTGAAGTCATCGACGTAGAGTGCACTGTTTATAGTTGGAGGAAGTTGTTCAGAAATAGAGTTTATTTTAATGGCAAAAAGCGTGACACTTAAGACAGATCCTTGTGGTACCCCCTCCTCTTGGCAAAAGGGCCGCGAGAGGGAGGATCCTACACGAACTTGGAAATAGCGGCAGGATAAAAAATTTTTAATAAAAATTGGAAGGTGGCCTCTTAGACCGAGGTTGTAAAGGTCTTTTAAAATACCAAATCTCCAAGTTGTGTCATACACTTTTTCCATGTCAAAGAAGATGGACACCAGATGTTCTCTTTTTAGGAAAGCATCTCGAATAGATGTTTCCAGTCTAATTAAGTGGTCCAGTGTGGACCTGTTTCTTCGGAAGCCGCACTGAAAGCGGGAGAGAAGGTCGTTCGATTCTAAATACCATAAGAGACGAGCATTGACCATTCTCTCCAATATTTTGCACAGACAGCTGGTCAGAGCAATGGGACGATAGTTTTTTGGACATATAGGATCCTTTCCTGGCTTAGCAAAAGCAAGAACAGTTGCCTTGCGCCAGGTATCCGGAAAATGCTCTTCAAGGAAGATTCTGTTGTACAGGAGGAGCACATGGTCCATGGATTCTGGTGAAAGATGTTTGATCATTTCATAATGGATGTTGTCTGGTCCAGCAGCTGTAGCCTTTGTACAGGCCAGTGCTGTCTTCAGCTCATTGATATTAAATGGCCCATTGTATGGGTGGGAACCCTTCGATGTGAATTTAAGGGCCTGTTTTTCAATGTTGTGCTTTAAGACCAGAAACTCTGGGGAGTAAGATGATGTTGAAGAGATGTTAGAAAATGTTTCCCCAAGAGCATTGGCTATTGCAGTAGAGTCTGCAATAGTACATCCATTATATTCAAGGACCGATGAGGGGTATGCTGTGTATTTTCCCTTCATTTTCCGGATTTTTTCCCAGACCACCTTAGTGCTGGTCGTCTGGGTAATGGATGATGTGAAACGGATCCACGATTCCCTTTGACTCTGACGGCGGATGTAGCGTGCTTTGGCTCGGGCACGTTTAAAAGCTAGTAGGTTGACTGTGGTAGGATATCTTCGAAATATCCCCCAAGCCTTGTTTTGAGCCTTTTTAGCTGCTGTGCATTCTGGATTCCACCATGGTTTTGGAAAGGGAGGAAACCTTTCCAAAACCAGGTGGATGTTTTTGGAATTGTAGTTGCAGCTGCATGGACAATATTTTCTGTTATGTACGTAACTGCATCGTTTATAGGCTCCTGACTAGCTGCAGAGTTGTCAAATTTTGCCAGGTGTTGAAAGGCACTCCAATCAGCTTGATCAAACTTCCACCGCGGTAACCTGACAGGAAGACAAAGTCTCCCAGTAATTAAGGTGGTTATCACGGGGAAGTGATCACTTCCATACAGGTTCCCTTCTACCTCCCAGGTAAGTGACGAGAGAAGAGAAGGCGAGCCGATAGAGAGATCAATGGCAGAAAACGTACGGGTAGGCATGTGGAAAAAGGTGTTTGTTCCCACATTAAGAAGGCAGAGGTCATTGTCAATGAGCATACGCTCTATGACTCGTCCCCTTCTATTAATGCTAGCACTACCCCACAGGGTGTTATGTCCATTAAAGTCCCCAAAAAGTAAGAAAGGGGGAGGCAACTGCATTAAGAGATCATCAAGGTCTTTCTGGCAGATGTCAGTACCAGGTGGCAAATATATAGAGCAAACGGTTAGTAAAAACCCCACTGTTATTCGAATTGCTACTGCCTCTATGCTGGTAGTAAGTTGCAATTGCTGAAAGGGGGTATGGTTGCCCACAAGGATTGCGACTCCTCCATGAGCGAGACCATCCCCAGTTCTATCCTTGCGAATGACAGTAACGTTATGCATCCTGGGGTCATCATTTGCCCTTAGGTAAGTCTCCTGTATGCAAAAGCAGGATGGTTTGTGCTTTTGCAGGAGTGCCTTGATGTCTTCTGCATTTTGCCGGAATCCACGACAATTCCATTGTAGGAATTTAGCCATTATTTTGGCTTGGTGGTTCCTTCAGGCGGCTTCCGAGGTGCTGAGGGCTTACTTTTGTCATTCTTAGATTTATCCTTCCTGGGGAAGTATGGACGCTGCCCCGTGTCCATATCCTCCTCAGTAAAGAGTTCCAAGACTGCTTCTTCTTGTACCTCCTTCTGCTCCACATCCATTTTTTCCTGAGAACTAGGATGTACGTCTGATTTTTTATTCTTTTGTTCAGAAACTGATTTTCTAACAGGTGGGGCACTAGGAGGTACAGATATTGGAGTGGCAGCTGATTGGTCCTTTTGTGCGGGTTTTATTGAACTTAACAGGTAGCGAGCAATGGGAGTGAATGACTCTTTTGGTGGTATGGTCATTTCGGTCTGAGTTCCGATGGAACATTTCCCTGCTACCTTCTGAGCGTAGGTTGGTTTATTTACATTTATAGGTTTCACCGTTTTTCTTGCCTCTTAATAAGATATGTTCAGCTCTGCCTTAAGTCGCTGGATTTCTTTCTCTTGTTTCCACCTCTGGCATGCCCTTGAGTATGCCGGGTGTTCTTCTTGGCAGTTAATGCAGGTTGGTTTTGCAGCTGAACATGATGTTGTTTCGTGGTCCTTTGCGCCACACCGAGCGCATACAAGGGTTCCACGACAAGCCATCTGTGAGTGTCCGTATTTCTGGCACTTGAAGCACCGTAACGGATTTGGGACATACGGACGCACTTGGCAATTAATATAGCCAGCTTTGATTTCATGAGGAAAAGTTGGTGAATTGAATGTTAATATGATATTTCTAGTAGGAACTAATTTTCCATCCCTACGCATGGATATACGTTTAACAGCTGTCACTCCCTGTGGTTTTAACTCTGAACAGATCTCTTCTTCAGTTACATCCATCAGATCCCATTCCGCAATGACACCACGGGATGAGTTCAGTGTCTTGTGGGGGGTTATAGTGACAGGCATTCCCCCGATAGATGTAGCACGGAGGAGCTGTTCTGAGTGTATATCACTTCTGGTTTCTACAAGTATGTCACCCGAACGAAGCCGTTTGACAGACTTAGGAGAGCCTGCCAACCCTTCCAAACCCTTCTGGATAAAGAAGGGTGACATTTTTCCTACGGGCTTCTCACTAGTTGAGTGAATTATCAGGAACCGAGGTGTAGGACCTGATATAACCTCCTTTTTTCTGTCTTTTTGCAGAAGTGACGTTCTCTTGGTCTACGGTAAAATTTTCAGTTAGGGACCGGGTTGGGGCCCCAGAAGAAATTAGTTTATCAGGATTCATGCAGTTTTCTAAGTGGTTCAGTGCCCGGGCTCCCCACCCACCACGGAGCCCAAAGGGACGCCCACTACCTGGCATGCAATAAATGCGCTCGGGAGTGGGACGCCAGGGCTACCCAGACACTATACCCGCACCGCCGCCAGCCTGAATCCTGTCCCTCGGACCATGAGGGTAGGGACGTGGCATTGACACGGTTGACCCTCGCAGGCGAACCTACTAGACGGGTGGTCCTGGAAGGCCCGGCCGTCTTGTCGAAGCAGGGGCCAAAGTGGTGTATTGAAGCTGGGCCCCTCAACCACCAGGATCCCCCTTTCCGAATTTCCACGGGTCGCAGCGCACGGCAAACACGCCGGATTCCATTGATGTAAGCCTGGAACCTGAGCTGTGGGCGTTGGATCCCAGTGATGCTAGTCTGGAAGTCCAGCAGCATCACTGGGAGGTCCCCTCACCACGTACAGGTGCCCACGTCAAGGGGCTAGAAACAGAAGACAATTGTCAAACTATACTAAAAACTATTAAAAACTGTATTAAAATATTTTGGACTACACTTCTTTATACATGAAAAGGTATTTCGGTTATGAACCGTGCTCACAAGAAGTAAAGTGATAATTTAAACAATATCCACTCTCTTATACTTTAAAGTTAGTGCACCGTAACAAGATTATTTTCATTAACTAATGTAAATCGCGCTATTCACCCTTGCGCATAAAAGCCCATGAGCATAAAAGCCCATGAGTCCGAAATAGTGTATGGTCTCCACACATTTATAGAATTACAGTTTAGTTTCGTTTCAAGTGTTTCAGGTATTAACAGTTTTATGTATTCATTTTGTGTATTAATTACTTTAGCCTCGTTAAAAAGAAAAACATGGTTCTCCTGGATGACATGAAAGTTCAGGTGCACCTGTCCTTTTTGCCCTCACAGATGCTTGATGTTGTTGTAAACACATCGAAAGATAATTTTGGGTAGAACCAATGTAAAAGAAGTTGCATTCCCCACAAACAATGTTATAGACTACATAAGGAACTTTAATAAAATATTTATGTATAGGTTCTTACTAAGGAATCGATTCGGATTTTTGTTTTGCCTGTTGCTGAATGTTCCTAATTATACCTAGTGCATATTCCCTGTTTAAAAATCGTGTTGTAAGTTCCCCAAGTTCGTCATTGAGAGTTTCTTGTGTAGAACTATATGTACAAATTATAAAATTGGTTAAAGATAATACTCCTTTTATATGAAAAAGGGTGGTAGCTCGAATAATGCAAAAATTTTCCTGTATTAGTAGGTTTGCAGTATATTTTAAAGTGTATGTCATCGTTGATCCTTGTTAACGTAAAGTTAAGAAAATTTATAGTACCCCAGGGGCTCACGTCTGGTGGGTATGGGCTTGACACACCCAGGGTCCTGAGCTGGATATCATCATTCTTCTCTTTCTTGGTGATTCCTCCCCCCCCCTCTCTCTCTCTCTCTCAGGGTAACTCAATTTTTTTTTTTTTTGGTTGGTGCAGCATAAGCCTCAAGCTTCCTTGCATCATATGGCTAATAATAATAATAATATTAAAAGAACTCATAAGATTATTTATGTTGTCTTCGTATCCTTGTTATTTCATACGAAGACAAGATAAATAATCTTATGAGTTCTTTACACGCTCCTTACACCATGTTAATAGGCATCTAGCATTTGTTGAGGTGATGTTGTTAGGTTTTTGGGAGCATTAGCAACTAAGGCCATATTGCTCCGAGGATATGCAGTGGTCATTTCCTGACCTTTCCGCATCCTCCGTATTTGGTGGTCATGGGCTCGAACCCCCAGTCTAATCAAGAAGCGTGTGCTACGCACTGCTGCTCCTGCCCACCTGGCTACTGAGGTGCCACTTGTTGAGGTGATCAATTCTGTTGAGGTGATCAATTCTGTTGAGCTGTTGAGGTAATTCTGTTGAACGTGTCATCTTGCATGCCCACTTTTTCAATTGCCTGTTCAAAGCCCAGCATGCATATTTATAGCAGGTTCTGTGATGTGTTGCATGCATAGGACCTGTTTCCCCATCCATATCCAGTGGTCTCTGGATATTAATGGTAGGGTAGTTAGGTGATTAATAGAATATCTTAAAGTACCGTATATGAACGTGTTGAGTGATACAGTGCTGGCATGATCAGTTTTGAAACTATTAAAATGGTAATAAGTGTGTGTGTGTGTGTTGGAGGTTTTTATTGTACTGTATTTTGCAGGGCAGTTTATTTATATATATATATATTTTTTTTTTTTTTTATGAAAACCCAAAACACGAAAGGTATCAAAACCTATAGTACTTAGTACTGTGCATGGGTTGAAGGAGAAGTATGGGGGGAGGGGGGGGTGTACATACATATATATATATATATATATATATATATACACACACAGTGAAACTTCCCTTTAACGGACAGCCATGGGGAATGAAAATGTGTCCGTTAGAGAGAAGTGTCCGCTAACAAGAAGTCTGAGGGAGAAAAAAAAAAAAGAAAGAAAGAAAGAAAAATCGTTAAACGTTTAATGTAAAATTAAATTAAAATATATACAGATTTTGAACAATATTTTTGTAAATAATATACAATTACATACACAAGAGATGAAGTAAAATCGTTAAACGTTTAATATTAAATTAAATTATATACAGATTTTGCACAATATTTTTGTAAATAGTATACATACAATCGTACTATGCATATTATGACTTTATCTTAAGAAAAATACATACAGTAATCACTTATTTTCTTCTGCACCTTCTTCCGGCTGATAATTTTGTTTTTAACATTTGTTTGGAGTGAAGAAACCATCGAAAGTCCTTCAGTATCTTCTTCAGCGGCGAAAAACATTTTTAAACGATTGATTTGTATGAGCGCTTCTTCTATTTTCATCGGTGGTTTGTCGTTAATATTTTCTTCGACAGAATGACCTCCTTCCATTTCTTCATCCTCATGAGGAACTTCTTGAAAAATATAAAATATCGATGATAATGTCGTTGATATCTAGAGCACCATCTTCTGTAGTGAAGTTCGAGTCTATATCTTTGTAGCCAGGGTCACTTGTAGCTGAAGTATTGTACATTATCAATAGATGTTGAAGTTCTTGTTCTTCTTGGTGCTCCACATTGCTGTTCACAACTTCAATTTTTGCGTTTGAGAAGCCAGACTTTACAAAACAGTTCACGACAGTTCTAATTGCGTTTACTGAAGAGGAAATCCATTGAATCGCATCTAGGATGCTGATTTTCTTTGCAAGGTCACGCGCACATGTTACATCGTTCATGTTTGCAATGAGATGTTTTTTTTTTTTTTTTTGATTTGGTAGTTGTTGGCGCATCGGCTTCTGTGGCCATATTGCACCTCCCAAGGTTTTTGCAGTACTTTGATCCAAGCCCGAGGCGGGAATCGAACCCGCGACCTTTGGGTTGCCGGGTAGGTACTTTACCCACTCGGCTAGCCCGGTCGGCGCAATGAGATGTCTTAAAACACATTTTCTGTAGTGAAGTTTAAAATTTTTTTATTATCCCTTGATCCAAGGGCTGACACTCTGCAGATGTGTTTGGTGGCAGAAAAACGATTTGAATGTTGGACAATTCAATGTGCGGGTGAGATGCAGCATTATCCATGAAAAGAATAATTTTTCTGTTTTGACGAATCATGTTTTGGTTAAAGTGACTTATCCATTTGCTCATGATATCTCGTGTCATCCACGCTTTTTTTTTTATTAGACTTCCAGTCAACATTCAAAAGAGTCAACTTTATGCCCTTGAAACAATGAGGATTTTGTGGTTTTCCTATAACAAGAGGTTGTTCAAAGTCTTCCAGCATATTTGTACACAATAGTACAGTCAAGCATTCCTTAGAAATTTTTCCGCCCTGGCACTTTTCGTTTTTTAGACTCATTGTTTTTTCAGGAAGAGCTTTAAAAAACAACGCTGTTTCGTCACAGTTGTAAATATCCTTAGCTTCAAAATCACGACATAAATCTTCCAATTTGACGGTCCACTCTGTTACAACCCCAGTATCAACAGATCCACCTTCACCACTTACAGTTTTCCAAGAAATTTTATGCCGAGTTTTGAACTTGTCTAGCCATCCCACAGAAGCTTTGAACTCATTTACTCCCATAGATTTTGCAACCTCCAAAGCCTTTTCCCTAATAATAGGCCCATTAATGGGAATTTTTTTAGCACGTGCGCAACAAAACCACTCATATGTAACACTGTCAATTTGAAGTCCAACAGTTTTCGGGAATGATTTTTGAACCTGATCATTTACTTGTTGCCAAAATTGTTCGAGCAGTTCATTTTTCCTTTAGGATGTTGCTTACCTGCGTCTTCCCGATTTTGAATTTTGCAGCGAGATTGCGAACACTATTTTTTTGCCGATCATACGCATTAATGAGTTCGACTTTATCTTTTAAAGTTAAATGTTTACGAGAAGACATTGTGCACTTCACACGACACTGAACAAAACTGAAAACTGAAACTGAAAAGACGAAAGGCCGACCATATCCCCCCCCTACACACACACCGAATTCATCAGAAGTTTTACACGTGCCTTAAAATTCTTGAAAAAGGGTTTAGAACTGCAACGTAAACCTTGATAAAATTCAGAGAATCGGAAATAGAAAATAAACACACGATTGTGGCAATACGTGGAAGAAAAGTTCCTAAAAAAAGGGCCACGAGCTCGCCCGCTGTCCATTATGGGGAGATCAAATTAAGTGCTAATCTAAATGAAACAGTGCAGATTGCCTGTCCGCGTCCGTTACAGAGAATGTCCGCTAGACAGAAGCTGAAAACACGTTAAAACCAATGGAGGTGAGTTGAAGAATTTGAAAATGTCCGTTGTAGAGAGATGTCCGTTAACGAGAGGTGTCCGTTAGAAGTTTCACTGTATATATGAGGGGTTTCCGAAAAGTAAGGTAACACATTTTTTTCCTTAATAATGGTGAAATGGAATGAGATGAAACGCAGTGGACAGATAGACTCGTTAATAACATTCAAAAAGACCGCAGTGCAGTGTTGTGGTGCTGTTGCCTCACAGCAGATTCCAGTTGCAAAATGGCAGCTACAGTCGAGTGTGGTCCAAAACAGGTGTTCATGAAGTTATTCGTTTTTTGCAAGCAAAAGGGTCTTCACCAAGTGACATTCATCGTGAACAGGTTGCTGTGTATGGTGAAAATGTGATGACAAAGAAGCAGGTGTGTTTTTGGTGCACTGAATTTAAAGCACGCTGTGTTGACATTGAAGATTGACATCGGATGGGCAGGCCTTTATCAAGCAAGACAGAAGAAAACATTTCGTGCATTAAGGGCTTCGTTCTTGAAAAAAGGCGAGTGAAACTGCGTGACATTGCACAAGTGAACGTGAGTAAGTCGACTGTTCACGATGTCCCTGGCTTTCAAAAGATGTGCTGCCACTGGGTGCCCCGACAATTGTCAGAGGAGGAAAAAGCAAAAAGCATGGGGATGTGTCTGGAGAACCTGTTGTAATATAACAACAAAGGAGAGAATTTTCTTACTCACAGCAGACAAAACGTGGGTTCATCACTTTACCCCAGAGAGCAAACAAGACTCCATGACCTGAAAACATCCATAATCTCATGTGCGCAAAAAATTAAAAACTATTCCCGTGTCTAAAAAAGTCATGGCCACAGTGTTCTGGGATTGCCAAGGCATTCTGTTGGTGGATTTCTTGCCAAAGGGAGGAACAATCAATGCACAGCTTTACTGTGCAACGGTGGAAAAACTGAAAGACAACATTCAATGCAAATGTGATTTTGTTGCATGACAATGCAATTCCACACACTGCCCACACCACTCATGAATGGTTGTGTTGTAATCGTTGGGAAATTCTGTCACATCCCCCCCTACAATCCAGGCTTAGCACCTTCAGATTTCCATTTGAAAAAACACCTTTCAGGAAAGCATTTCACCACAGATAAGGAAGTTCATCAGGCAGTGCGATGTTAGTTACTGCATGTGGGCACAGACTTCTTCAGTACTGGTATTGATAAACTGATCCATCGTTGGAACAAGTGCATCAATAAAACTGGAGACTTTGTGGAGTAGTGCATGTTCACTTATTTCTTAGTGTGTAATTTCAACTTCGTATCATTCAACATCATCGAGAGAAAAAATGTGTTATCTTACTTTTCGGAAACCCCTCGTATAGATACAATACATACACTGGTGTTCAAAGAAAGTGCATCACCTAGGAATTTCACATTTCTAACCCTTTTTCATGATGGTATGTTACATTAATGACTAGCATCACAAATAGAAATATAAACAAAAGATATTTATTAATAATTAAGGCAAAGCTAAGTAATATTTGACAGGTGCTCTCAAAATATTCCAAAATGAGCATTTACAACCTTTATACAACAGTTTTGGTAAACACGACAATTATGCTGAAATGTTATCAAAAGGCCTCAGTTTGCTTCAGTTTATTGTTTTAAGTTTAATTTGAAAACGAAATGCACAAGGCATAATTCTTATTGGTTTTGGTAATTAACTATATAGCATCAGTGTAAATACACCATAGTTAACCCATAAATTTGAAGTAGTGCAATACCGCTATTAAATAGCAGTATTGCACTACTTCAAATAAATAACGCTTCTCTAGTAGAGAGGACTACTGTTATTTATTTTCAGAGGACACCACCACCCAGACTATCGTTTTGAAGCTAGTAGGCATCATCATCATTACTGGGCAGGTACCCTGGTAACATAACATGCCATCACGGTTTGCGAAGCTATATCCACAATATGAGAGATGCCTTTTACCAACACCCTTTGGCATCTCTCATATTGTGGATATAACTTCACAACCGTGATGGCATGTTGCATTACCAAGGTACATGCCCGCCCACTGATGATGAAGCCCACTAGCTTCGAAACGATCGTCTGGGTGGTGGTATCCTCTGAAAATAAATAACAGTAGTCTTCTCTACAATAGAAGACTTATTTATTTGAAGTAGTGCAATACCGTTATCTCATTGTGAAGGCAACCACAATATGAGATACAATTAAAACAATGCCTTCAACACTACTTACGTAGTTCAAATTTATGGGTTAACTATGATGTATTTACACAGATACTATATAATTGTTTTAGTATTAAAGTTTGTCTGCGAATCATTTGTTTGTGTGAGGAGGGGCTTCTTCTTAGGACAACGGGCTACAAGTCCATTTTTGAAGAGGCATCTTCTGACTGTTACTGCACTTGTTACCACTCCTGTATGTTCTTCCCATCCTCTTTTCAGCTAGGATGAAGAAGAAGCTTTACGGTTTTTAAGGCATAAGCACTTCAAAACAAGGTTCTGTTTTAGTGTAGAGACTCGTTTGCATCTGGTTCCTTTTTTCCTATCAGCAGAGCCAGTATTCTTGAGTTTGGAAAGAAATCTACTCACTGTCGACTGATTACGAGACACTCTATAAGCAATATGATGGGAAGAACATCCTTCCTCATGTAAAGCGACAATAGCACTCTTTCTTCGTGGCGTAAATTGCACATAACTCACCATCCTGACACAAGAAAGGAATGACTGCAACTCTTGCATAGCGTGCTTATATAGCTGAAAGTAACAGCTGATGCAATATTAAGTCACCACTTATGCATGTCAATCTTATCTGATGCAATCTGTAAGAAATATTGCCATATACTTATGTTATTCGGATGACAATTACAATTTTAAGGGGTGATGCACTTTCTTTGAACACCAGTGTATATAATACTTATATATTTATAATTTGTTGCTTATAATTCTATATATTATAAATTGTAGTGCAGGATATTTTTGAAGTATGGGTTGTTAAAATTAAAGTATCCCTATGCAGAGGGCTCTGGAGCGAGTTCTAAGGCTCATACTGAGAAAAATTTGGACAACAGGTACAATAAAGAATGCGCTCACCATTTATTGTTAAAAAAAAAATGTGGTAGTTATAAAATTTGTCAAACTATTAGAATTACTGCTTTTCTACTGATTGTGGCATCTATATGTGAAGTTACTTTTAGTTAATGGTAATGTGTTTCTATGCACTCAATACATGTAAGAAATGCATCAATCTTAAGTCAAGCTAAGCATACTTGAGTAAGTGCCCTATAAAGTGATAACTTGGCAGCTGGGCAGTTATTTGAGTGTTCAACTCTATGCAAAGTGATGATTTGCCAAATGGATTTAGTTCCCAGGGATAAATTATCAGATACTAACTGCTCTGCTAAATTTGCAATGAGATAATCTTACTGGTATATCCATTGTCAGGGAACTGAGATCAATGTGATCACATACATTTCATACATAAATATGTATGAAATGTATGTTTTGTATATATTTCTTAAGAAATAAAATACGAATTTGTTCAATGCAGAAAGTGCTCATTTCATTAACTTTCACTAACTGTCAACTGGAAATATATTTCATAATATAGACAATTGGAACTGAATCAGAGTATCAGAGAACTGAATCCCAGGTGAAAAAATTAATGATAATACTAGGCAACTCAGTTCTTGAGGGAAAACTAAAGGTTTAATGTTTATTAATGTGGGAACTAGTAATATTGAGTAAACAAAACTGGTGACTGAGTTGCAGAATATTAGGTAATGACTGGAAAAATTTTGCAATAATTGTCAAAATGTTATTGTATCTGCAATTCTGCCCAGACAGAGCAGGAAGGATCTTATGATGCAATCCCTGTTGATTAGCTCCAGACTTGAAAAACATTGTTTCTGCCAACATTCCTTTTACTAATTAGTAAGGCTAGTTGATAGAAGGAATTTGTTTAGCAGAGATAGCATTATTTAAAAAAAAGGAAGTAAAAGAGTTCTTACTAATGCCACAGAAAGGGTTCAGGAAAATTACTAATTGGGGTTAGGGGTAATGAGGTAAAATTACAAGTTAGTGGCATGGACCAAGCTAATGCTTGAATGCTCACAAATACATGTAAGAAAACTCAATTTACCATGTGACAGAAAGAGGAAAAGAAATAAGAGTTCAGGTCAACAGCACACACACACACACACACACACACACACACACACACACACACACACACACACACACACACACACATACATACACAATGGAAGGAGACTTATTTCAGTAACTATAAGGGATGTATCAGGATAGTGCAAAGTAATAAAACACAAAATCTGACCCATCTATGCAACCAGGAATGTCACAAATTTGAGCTAGGTTAACTGATACTGTTTAGAACTAACTGCGACATGGTGCCAGCCTCAAACAGATGATGAAAAATCTCATTATAGTGAATACAGCGTACACAGGACAGGGCAGGGATCATTTCCAGAATCTGATCAAGTCTATGGAGGTTGAATTTGTGTAGAGTAAATAACTAGTGATAAAGAAAGGTGATAGTAGGGATGTATTACAGGCCAAAACAGCACTAGAATATGATAAAAATCCATTTAGACAACTCAAATGGGCAAGAGCGTAATTGCCTCATTATGATTAAATGTGGTTCAAACTTTAGCCTTACAGACTGAAAACTTAACCAGATTTTTTGAATAACTAGAAGAATATTATTTATTCCAGCATATCAGGAAGAGAAAAAAAGGGTAAAATCTGCTTAGTGCAGTTTTTGCCAAGATTCTCAACAATATCAAAAATGTAAAAAAAAAAAAAAAAATTTAAGTCCCATTTCCTGTCTAGTCAGGTATTGACAGCAATATTGTTCATAACACAGGAATTGTTATTTAATGGACAGTGTCCAAAGAAATCTTAGGTAATCCAAAGAAAGGGGTGGGGAACTTTAACAGTCTGAAACAAGTTGTAAGAAAATGGGCTCTGTTAGTCGGAGACAACTATATGCTCCAATCCCAAGTAGAAGTACTGCAAAAAAAAAAAGTCAAATTGTAGGGTAAAACAGGTTTAACTGAAGAAAAGAAAAAGTGTGGGACAGTTATAGACTATCACAAGACAGTATTTCAAATGATAAGTTTAAAAAACAATGATGAGACCACATGAAATAAGATCTGGAAGCTAAAAAAAAAAAAAAAAAAAATCTAGAAGGGGTTAAAAAAGGGTAACACTAGATTGGCTAGGAGTGCTAAGGATTGTTTCTTATAAGACGTGAACTGCACAGTCTGGAGACTGGGTACCATTTGGGGAGCCCTGACTGAAGTATACCCTTAATATTCATACAAATAATAATCAAAGCTGCCAGGTATCTTAAAACGTGATTGTAGCTATTAGTCATCCTTGGCCCATTTGTTTTAATCAAGGTTCTGCTGCTCTAAAATCTAGATGCTCTTTGCTTACCAGCCCTCATCCCTCCTATCCTTCACCCTTTCAGACTGTCAAGTAAATATAAATCACCCACAAGTATGATTCTATAGTGTTTCAGTATCAATCTAATAAATTCTTATTCCTGTATTTTGGAATAGGAATTCATTAGCATTTACATGATTTCCATATAGCATGGTATTGAGTATGTATATATACAAGATAAATTTATATTTTCATATTGTGTGAAAAAAAAATAATAAAAAAATATATATATATTCATTCTTCTACTTTGGAGCCTATGTATATCAATGAAAGGTACTTAAAAAGGAAATAAAGACTTACATTGTTTTTCTTATACCATGCAATGGCATCTTTTAATACTGCATAAGCAGATTCTGGATCTTCTAAACTGAGATAGAGTGTCACTAAGGCTGAGATCTAAATTAATAATGACAATATTAAATAAATATAAACAAAGAAAAAAAATAAAAATTTGATAACACTTAGAACCTTTCACATTACATCACATAGGAACTTTCTTTTTTTTAAACCTAGTTTGCAAAGAAAATAATAATTTTAAAAAATAATATTGTTTAAAACTGTTTAATATGTAATGTTTAAAATTTTATTAATACAATTTTAAAAAATCAGTTTTTATATAAAATAGATAAAATTTTTATAGAAAATAAATTTTGAATGTAGTAAAAGCAATATATTTATATATAGCTGAAAACCTTTTAGGGCTGGTTAAAGCCTCACGTTGCAAACAAGTTTACTGATGTATAAGTTAGTGCTATTGCATCATTTTAACATGCAGCAACCCACTAAAGCAGTACAAAATTGGCATCATTTAAGTATATCTCATATTGTGATTACCTTCACGAGTTTCCATGATATTGCACTACCCTCGAATAAGTAACGCTTCAATGGAGAAGGCTACTGTTACTTATTCTCAGCAGAAACCACCACCCAGGCATCTCTCATATTGAAGTTATACTTCACAACCGGGTTGTCATCACTGCAACACCAGGGTAACTGCCAACCCATTGAGGAGAAGCCAACAAGCTTTGAAACGGTGCCATCTGGGTGGTGGTATCCACTGAGAATAAATAACAATAGTCTTCTCCATTGAAGCATTATTTATTCGAGGTAGTGCAATATCATGGAACTATAATCGAAGATAATCGGGACAAGATTTGCCCCGATTATCTCCAATTATCATGGCAATTTTGTACTACTTTAACAGGTTGCTGTGTGTAAAAATGATGCAATAGCACTAATTTATACGTCATTTATATATAGCATATTTACATGACAAATTGAGAATAATCATCCATTTTTGAAACTAAATTAAGGTTTATTTGGATCATTGGTTCTTATCTTTTTTGTATAGTCACCTCCAATTTTAACCTGCCGCCTCACTCACCTCCCTTACTCTAGTTTTAAAATTTGTCAATGAAATAGATCAATATTAGGAGGCCTTCTCACCTCCCACAGAGAGGTTAGTCTGATTGGTTAAGGGTCCTTGGCTTTGATCAACATGATTTGAAGTTTGATCCTTCCAAATGAATGATAAGCAGCAAAACCAGTGTGCCATCATGATAGAGTGGCTTTGCATATATTATTATTTAGAAATTAATAGAATATTATTCATAACAGTAATGGTTAAAACAAGCTAAAGTGTATAAACTGTGCACAGAAATAAATCCAAATAACAGAAAAAAAAAAAATTTATTGAAAACAAAGAATTACAGGAAATTATAAAAACATTTTGTTAAAAATGTAAGCCTACCATAACTATAAATTAATGGAAATCTTCCAAAATAATCAAGGATACACCATATGTTTATATAGTGCTCTTGCACTTTATGTGATAATCTTTTTATCAGTATTATTTCACCAAATTAACAAATTTAAAAAAGAAAATGAGCTGTATTATGTAAAAACATAAATACTAATACATGACTTCTCAGTATTAATAAAAAAAAATGCAAAAAGGTACTCTTACTATGCCAGGTCGGTAAGAAAGATCACCTAGAGAGCGCAGAATTATGCAAGCTTGGCTTACATGACCTTGAGTGAGGAGAAGTTGAACCAACATAAAGGAAATGGCTAAAGAATGATCAGGATGAGAAGATGCAAAATTCTACATTAAAAATAAAAAAGAACAGGAGGTTAATAACTGTAAATAATACAATAAGAAGATTTATATCATATAACTAACTAACAGTAACATCTGCTTATTAATAACAAGAAATCTTTCTTATTATAGTATCAGAAAAGATATATATTGCAGGATGTACAGGTATTTTTTTTTTTTTTTTTTTTTTTATGTGAACCCCAAACACGAGAGGTATTAGAACCTATAGTACTTAGTACCGTGCTTGGGTTGGAGGTTGAGAAGACGAAAGAAGATATTTGTTGACATTGGACTTGAACTTCTGTAGATTGTAATTTTCAGGAAATACGTATGAAGGAAGGTTGTTCCAGAAAACGGCAGTTGAATGAATAAATGAGGAAGATGAAAAGTTGGTTCTGTGGGTTTGAAGTTGGACAGTAAATGGATGTTGGCTGGTGGCGGCACGTGTTCGGACTGTTTTGAAAGAGAGAGCGGGAATTATAGAAGCCAATTCAGAAGAACAGTGCCCATGGAAATATCTGTAGAAGAGGCATGCAGCAGAAACAGTACGTCTATGAGAAAGCGAGTGGAGAGACTCTGTTAGAGATGAATCATTAATTAACCTAACTGCCCTCTTCTGAATGGAATCAAGAAGCCTGAGAGAGGTTTTGGGGGCACCACCCCAGATGTGGGAACAATATTCCATGGCAGGGCGGATTTGCGATTTATACAGAGTGAGCAGCTGTTTGGAAGAAAAGTAACGCCGAGAGCGAAAGAGAAAACCAAGTTTTTTAGATGCAGAGGAAGCAATATTTGTAATGTGCTTGTGCCAAGAGAGATTAGAAGTCAGGGTAATCCCCAAAAGAGATATATCCTTTTGCCTAGAAATTGGAGTGTCACTAAAGATAAGCATAGGAGCAGAAGAATCCTTTTTGCGAGATATAAGACAAGACTGAGTTTTAGAAGGGTTGAAATCAACTAAGTTGTCTTTGCCCCACTGGAGAATTACCTGAAGATCGGCATTTAAGGAATTGGTAGCAGATTTTCGAGAAGTTGAAGCTGATTGAGCAGGGCAAGGTTTCTCAAAATGGAAAGTTGAATGCAATGTGCTATCATCGGCAAAACTATGGATAGGATTTCCAGTCAATGGAAGAAGGTCATTGATATACAAGAGGAAAAGAGTGGGGGAAAGAACTGAACCTTGGGGGACACCGGCATTAGTGGAGAAGTTAGAAGACAGAGAGCCATCTACCATCACCCTCAGTGAGCGATCAGAGAGAAAACTGGATAACCAATTACTAAAAACAGTTGGCAAACCATAAGATGGAAGCTTGTTTAGAAGACCTTTATGCCAAACACGATCGAAAGCCTTTGAGATGTCAAGAGCAACTGCTTGTGTTTCACCGAACCTTTCCATTGAAGTAGTCCATAAATGGGTAACATAAGCCAGAATATCACCAGTGGATCGACACCGACGGAATCCATACTGGCGATCGTTGATCAGACGGAAGGTTTCTAGGTAGTTTAAGAGTTGGCGGTTAATTGATTTCTCCATTACTTTAGAAAGAGTAGAAGTAATTGCAATGGGACGATAATTGGATGGGAGGGATTTGTCACCCTTTTTAGGAACTGGCTGGATATGAGCAAATTTCCAAGCAGAAGGAAAAACACCTTTGGAATAAGAAAGTGAAAAAAGGCGGCAAAGAATAGGAGTAAGTTCAGGAGCACAGATTTTGAGAACAAGTGGAGAAATACCATCAGGACCTGGAGCTTTCTTAGCATCAAGATTCATCAAAATCCTTCTGATATCCTTTTGACGGAAGACCACAGGAGGCATTGAATGGACCGTGTTGGGAATGGTGGGAGGTGTTTTACCAAGTTCATTAATACATGAGCTGGAAGAAAAATGGGATGCTAGCAGGTCAGCTTTATCCTTGGCTGAAGTGACAACAGAACCATCTGGTTTGGACAGAGGTGGAAGCAGAGATGGGCAAAAGCTGCGGCCAATAGCTTTGGCAAGAGACCAGAATGCTCGGCTACCATTAGGGCAAGAAGCAAGTTTTCTACTCTTAGCCTGTTCAAACTCTAGTTTGGACTGATTAATAACTGCTTTACAATTGTTGCGAGCTTTGGTGTAGGCAGAAAATGAAACTGAAGAATTAGAAACAAGCCAATTACGATATGCAACATTCTTCTCTTGAACAGCCTTAGCACATTTATTGGAAAACCAAGGTTTAGATAAAGGACGAGATTTTAAAGTGGAGTGTGGGATAAAGGATTCCATTCCTGCAAGAATAATTTCACTGACACGATCTGAGCAAACGTTGACATCAGGAGTTTTGAAACAGTAATCTGACCAAGGAAAAGAAGAAAAGAAGTCTCGCAGGTCATCCCATTTTGCATTCTTGTAATGCCAAACAACACGAGGTTGGGAATAGCCATGAGATAAAGGTTCCATTGGAGAAGAGACAATCACCAAGTTGTGATCTGAAGTGCCTAAAGGACCTCTCACTTCGACCGTGTACTTAGAAGGGTTGTTTGTGAGAAAAAGATCAAGCGTATTGGCTGTATGATTCGGATTGTCCGGTATTCTTGTAGGTAAATGAACAATCTGTGCTAGGTCATTAGTAATTGCAAAAGCCTCAGCATCTCGACCTGCTGGGTCGGTGTGACTAGAAAACGGAAGCCAGCTGGAGTTGTGAACATTAAAATCACCAAGGAAAATTACCTCACTGTTAGGAAAGTTGGACTGGAGAAAGTCAAGTTGCAACGAGAGGAAGTCAAAGAGCTCCAAGTGATTAGTGGAGTTGGGAGAACGGTAGAGACAACAGATGAATTTGACACAATGAGGTAGAGAGATTTTAAGCCAGAGAAGATCAAAGAGAGGAGATTCCAAATTGCCAAGTCTCTGACAGGGAATATCAGAACGGACATATGCACAAGTACCACCTTTGAGGCGAAAGGAATCATACAGCGAATAAGTTGGGCATCTGAGATGAACAGTAGTTGAATCAACCGATAACTGAGATTCTGTCAGAAAAGTACATGGGGTTTGGCAGACTGCAAGTGGAAATGGACATCGTTGAGATTAGAATTGAGACCACGTATATTTGTGAAATGAATTAGGAAATCCTTGGGAGGTTTAGATCTTTTCGCAGATAAGCTTGTTCTATTAGTTTGACAATTCATGGTGTATTCAATAGTAAGAAAAAGTGGGTGGGACATGCTGTATGAAGTAATGAAATTTTTGGATATGGCGTACATGTGGGAAGAATATACCCAGATCCTTGACATAACGTGGCCTCGACAATGCTCCCCGCATACACACTACTCGGACTCCCTCCAGTCACTATCTGGCAGAGTAGAGGTAGCAAGATTATACACTAGCTGATCCGGAAGCCTCCTAGAGAGTTACCAATAGGTTCGGTCTGGTGTACTAACTAGCGGCCGGCCTGCGAAAACCGTTTTAGAGCTGTACCCTCGAAATGTAAGGAATATTGGATCTCGCCACAACGTTCATCATAACCTCAAGAGTCATCAATCATACTGCATGATGGAAGAGATAGGGAAGGGTTGACCGGAACTTAGCTCTAGAGACTAAACATGGGTTCCACCACTTCAAGCCTCCAATAAGCAAAGTGGTGGTATTTCACCGGTTGATGAGAGTCATCTACCACCTAGTACTGCCTGGTAACATAGAGGGGCGGCATTCCTCCATGTGGTGTGGGCGCCACACCTCGACCCCTGCTTACGTTGGTTCACACCTGGGTGGTCACCCACCATGTGCTTGTGCATGGAGGTTATACCCAGGATTACTAACAGTCCCACCATCGTGAAGGTGCAAGCAGAGGATTTGGTTGTCACAGACCGTCCGGACTTCGCCGAAATTGGGTCCACTTGACTTGAGTGTCACCCGAATATCAGTTCCATCAGCGTTTTAGACTCCCAGGTAGCAAGTACAGCTTGTCTGGCATATCTGAGAGAATGTCTGTGACAACCTCAAGGACCAATTATATTAATTAAACATATTAAACATATATTTTGGTAAATGCGGTTTGCAAAAACGATAACGGGCAATACACACACCTTAAAAGTATTGTATAAAGTAAAGTCTGTAAAACTATGAATTCTCAGTGGCCAGTTTTGTGTAAAGCAAACACCAAATGAATTTTAATTACCTTCAATAAATCCACTGCTTTTTGTACTTGTTTTTCTCTACATAATAATGCTGCTTGAACAAGAGCAACATCTGCGGCACTTTCAGGATATTTCTTTAACATCATTTGTGAATGGCGACGGCATTGATCAGTCTGGTTAGTATGTAATAAAAGTAAACAGTGGTTCAGAGCTATTGCCCGTCGTTGGCTAGAATTTAATTTGGATTCCAGCCCCTCTGCTGTTGCAGTCTTGATTTTCTTCTTGGAATCAAAAACATTTTGGTCCTATATAAAAAAAAAAAAAAAAATCTGGAAAATTTCAAATATTCTCACAAAATTATAAAATTTTTATTATTAATTAAAATAAGGGGTTTGCACTAAAACAAGCATAATTCAAGTTAATACTGCAATTAGGATTCAGTTCATTAGTATTGACTAGAAATGCAAATCAGAGATATACAGAGAAATTTAAAAGTACAGTAGAGTTCCGATTAACTGAGCCTTGTTTAACTAGGGTTCCGCATTATCTGAGGTGAACTGTTGAAAAGTTGTATATACTTTGTTATCAAAGACAAGAGTATGTAGTTCAGTATAGAGCAGGAACTCACACCGGTTGACTGTTGAGCCGTACTGATCTTTTACGTTTGTTGATTTCGTAACTTTTTACTCTCTAATTTTAAAGATTTAACAAAAAAGAGTTAAAGATTTAAAAAAAAAAAGAAATAAAAAAGATTTCAAAATTTTACTCTCTAATTATTTTATTTGTCATGTTTCATCTATGTTATTAGGGTTAGTGTTGGTTCGTTGATATGATGTTTAATGGCACAAGGACTGCTAAGGCCATATTGTGCCTGATTCTATTCGGTAGTGCCATTACCAGTTAAAATCTGTAAAATAATCCCGTCTGCTTTAAGAAATAAAAGAACTCAGCTAGATTTGCATTGTCTCCAATGAGATGTGGTAATGTCAAAGGTTCTTGCAGATGTGAAAGCGATTTGAAAATTTTGTTTCGATAATTATTATAATGATTGCAATTTATTAGAATATGTTTCACCGTAAGTGTAGTCTGACAAAATGTACAAATAGGCAGATCTTCCCCCTTGAGAAGATAAATATGAGTTAGATACGTATGCCCAATACGCGTCCTAGCCAGGATCACCTCCTCTTGCCAATTTGATCGCATGCTTGAGGGCCACAACTTAGGTTCCTGTTTAAATTAAAGCAGTTTATTGCCGTACTGAGCCTGCCAGACTTGCAACCATTGCTCTTCACACAAGTTTTTTATGACTGATTTGTAGTCTGTGTATGGCACTTGGTAGTTAGAAGATCTTACATTGATTGGATGTTTAGCAGCTTGATCTGCGTATTCATTTCCTTTGATGCCTACATGGCCTGGTATCCAACAGAAACTGACTGACTGGTTTACAGCTTGTAACGCAATAATCTGTGATCTAATTTGCTTCAAGACGGGGTGGATTGGTTTGGATGGATTTTTCAACGATTTTATTGCGCTCAGAGAATCAGAGTAGATCCTAATTCGCATCCTGGACAGATTAGTCACGTGATCCAGAGCTATTTTAATCGCCCACAGCTCAGCAGAATAGATGCTGCATTCCTTTGGAAGGGACACAGAAGTAGAAAAGATAGAAGAAACTGCCGCTGCGCCCACTGTCGTACTTGTTTTCGAGCCATCGGTATATATTTGAAAACACCGAGAATTTTCCGCGACATGTGCAGCATGGAGTGTCCTGATGGTAAGGTCTGCTGCTTGCTTTTTCCCCCATTGTTGGAATGAGAAGTCAAAGACCGGTGTATAATCAGACCACGGAGGGTCGTGATTGCTCATTTCCTGGAAGACATTACCCATGTCTAGATTCCAACATTGTGATAACTGTAGCAACCTTATCCCAATAGGCTTGTTTTCGTTAGGTTTGTTTTGATAAAATGTGGTCCATTGGGGCTCAAATAAGTATGGCGAGATAGGATGAAAAGGAAGACTCCGTATTTTTGCTGCATAGTTGAGGATCAACATTTTCCTCCGAAGATGGAGTGGAGGTTCGTGTGCATCTATATATAGACTCTGTACAGGGGATGTTCTGAATGCTCCTAAAGCAGTTCTTAGGGCACTGTGATGGATAGTGTCTAGCCGAGTTAGTACACTTTTCCTGGCAGAGTCATAGATTGGAGCTCCGTAATCCAAACGAGATCGAATTAATACCCGATAAAGCCGAAGCAGAGTGTATCAGTCAGCATCCCATGTCAATGAAGAGAGTACTCGGAGGATATTTAATTTTTTCAAGCAAATGGTTCTCAGATATGTGATGTGTTGTAAGAAGTTTAATTTATTGTCCAGGATTAGGCCAAGAAATCTGATACTATTGGAAAGAGGTATGGTGAAATTTTTAAGATGTAGTTCAGGCTCAGGGTGGATCTTACGTTTTTTATAGAAATGAATACAGTTAGATTTTTGTGGTGATAAGCGGTAGGCATTGTGAGACATCCACAGCTCAATTTTGTTAATTGAGATTTGAAGCTGTCTCTCAATAGAATTCATAGTTTTTCCTTGGCACGAAATCATGAGGTCATCTGCATAATGATATAATTCTACTGTGCTTGGAATATCATGGATGATATTGTTTATTCTTATTAAAAATAATGTAGGACTCAAGATAGATCCTTGAGGGACCCCCTCCTCCTGTATATGAATTCTAGAAAGAACATTTAAATGACTAACCTGAAAGGTTCTGCCCTGGAGAAAGCTCTGAATAAACAAAGGAAGCCTGCTTCGTAGACCAAAGGTGTAAAGATCCCGAAGAATACCGAAACGCCATGTTGTATCAAAGGCCTTTTCTAAATCGAAACTTACCATAACGAGGTGGTCATTTCTGACAAAAGCGTTTCTGATGTTTGATTCTGCTTTGGTCATCATATCTAATGCAGATCTATTTTGCCGAAAGCCATACTGATTTTTATGCAAGATGTTATGTGTCTCAAGAAACCAGGTGAGGCGCTTAAGAACCATTTTCTCCAGTGTTTTCCCCAAACAACTAGTTAAGGAAATTGGACGATAATTTTCTGGATTAGAGAGGTCTTTTCCTGGTTTAGGGATGGCTTATACAAGTGAATGTTTCCAAGAGCGCAGATAAACATCTTCCTCAAAAATTCTGTTGAAAAATATTAAAAGAATTTGTAAAGCAGTATCATTCAAGTGTTTTAGCATAATATAAAATATACCATCAGGTCCAGCTGCACTATTGGGTGATCTATTAAGAGCATCCGTTAACTTGGATATAGTAAAAGGCTGATTATATGGAAGAGACAGACCGGTATTGAAATTTAACTTAAACCTTTCTGCTACCACTTTAATTTGTTGGAATGAAGTGTCATATGAATTTGCTGCTGAAATTTTTGCAAAGGCTTTAGCAAAAGCGTTTGCAATGTCTTTGGGGGAAGACAGTTCCTGTCCATTACAGATCAATATTGGAGAGGATGACAATGGATATTTGCCATTCAGATGTTGGATTTTCCTCCAGATTAATCTAGTATCGGTGTTTTTGGTGATAGTGGAAGCGAACTGAATCCAAGAATCTTTTTTGGCTTTCCTTCTTATTTGTCGTGCTTTAGCATTTAGTTTCTTGTAATTTATAAGGTTAATAATAGTGCGATGCTTGCGGAAAATATTCCAAGCTTTGTTCTTTTCTTTTTTTTGCTTTATTACATTCATCATTCCACCAGTAGTTTTTGCACCTGCGTGGATGAGTCGACGACTGAGGAATAGCTTTGTCAGCTGCTGCTAGTATCCGTTTAGTAATATGGTCATTAGCTTCATCTATTGACTGGTTCAGAATGAAGTTTTTATCTAAAACTGTACTTAAGGAAAATTTTTCCCAGTTTGCCTTTGTAAATTTCCATCTTCTGCGAGTTTCCGGATAGTTGGTGGTGGGGCTAGTTTGGAATTTACAAGTAATTGGAAGATGATCACTATTATGGGGATTATCCAATACCACCCAATGTATACTTGGGTACAGAGCGGGGGAGCAGATAGACAGATCTATGGCTGAAGTATTTCCTGAGGGAAAATGAACATGAGTATGTGCACCGGTGTTCAGCAAAGTTAAATTTTGTTTGTCCAGTAATGTTTCTATTAGCTGCCCTCTTTTATCCATATGGAGACTTCCTCATAATGGGTGGTGTCCATTAAAGTCACCCATCAAACAAAAAGGAGGTGATATCTGGGCAAGGAGCTCATCAAAGTCACGGAGTGTATACGTTTGGTTTGGTGGAAGATAAATAGAAACAAGAGATAAAGATATTCCAATTTCTATTCTTACAGCAACAACTTCTAAATTAGTTTTTAAGGGGATTTGTCTGGACGGATTAGTAACAGATACCAAAACCGCTACACCTCCATGGGCTGCAGTTGCTGTATTCCTGTCACGCCTGTACAAAATATATTTCTTTATTAAGGGGGTCACTTGTGGAGTTAAAAATGTTTCCTGTAAACAAATGCCTACTGGATTGAAATCTCGGATTAGTTCATAAAGTTCATCTGTATTAGTACGTAGTCCTCGACAATTCCATTGTAAAATGCACTTCATTATTTAGTTTTAGTGGTAGGATGATCCGGTTGCCTTTTAGAGGCAGTAGGCTTATTGCAATCTATTTTAATTTTATCTTTTTTAGGAAAGGTAGGCCGTCCAGTGTCCATGTCTTCTTCGGCATGAATTTCTAATATAGGTTCTTGTTGAGTTTTGTCATCTGTATCCATTTCTGCAGTATTAATCTGGGTTTTAGTAGAAGATTCAGCATTTGTCATCCTGGTCTCACTTTGTGACTTAATGCCACTAGTGGTGGGGATGGAAATTGGGGTATTACAAGTCTGGTCTCTGTTGTGTTGCTTCAAGGATGGCTGAGGAACTGAAAGCTGAGCTTTAGCCCATTCAGCAAGTGATATGTTCGGTGGAACTGAGTCATTGGTTTGTGTAGCAATTGAACGATATTTCTTTGTAACATCTGCATATGTACATGCAGGAGTATTTTCAGTATTTGTCGTCTCGCTTCCTGATAAGTCACTTTATTTTCAACTTTAAATTTCTGTATTTTTTTTCCAACTTTCCATAGCTCGCAATTTCTAGAATATGCAGGATGATCTTCCCTGCAGCTAGGGCAAACTGGAGATGTAGCAGTACAGTCTGTTTGAGTGTGATCCTGGGATCCACATTTTGGGCATATTGTGTTTCCTCGACATGTTGCCTGAGAGTGTCCAAACTTCTGACACTTATAACACCGTATTGGATTTGGTATATATGGGCGGATATGGCAATTAAGATAACCAGCTTTTACAGTATTTGGTAAGTTTGGAGTATTGAATGTGAGAATTACACTGCGGTTTGGAATGAGGTTGCCATCTCTACAAGTCAAAATTCTCTTAGCATGTATGACCTTTTGGTCTTTAAGTTCTTGTACAAGCTCCTCTTCTGTTACATTCAATAGATCCCACTCAGAGATAACACCTTTGGAACTATTTAGAGTTGAGTGGGGAGATATTTTAACAGGGATACCACCAAATGTTGTCATCTTTAACAACAATTCTGAATGTTTCGACTGCGTAGCTTCCACAAGCAAATCCCCTGACTGTAACCTTTTGACCATTTTCGGTGATCCAGCAGCATTTTCTAGAAATCTCTGTATAATAAATGGAGAGAGTTTGCTCACAGGTTGACTAGTTAAGGAATGGATAATCAGGAAAGTTGGATACTCAGGTTGATGATTATTTTTAAGCACTTATGTTGCGCACTACTTTCATCGGAGTTATACCAATCTATGGTATTTGAGCTTGAAGGCTCTAAGGCTGGATAATTTTCTTTATCCATGTCGGCTCCTTTTCACCCTGGGGGATTAGCTTTTCCACCCAGGTTACCGGCCCCGCCACGGGGAGGCAGGAGCAGTGCACTTGTGGCCATAGCATAGGAGTTAGTACGGTTAGTATATACAATAAAGAGAAAGGTACTTTCCTTTTTCTGGCTCTCTTTCAATACTTTTAAAAAGTAGAGCTAAATAAACAGAAAGGCTTATGAACAAAATGAAACAAGGAAAAACTCAGTCGCTTTGGAAAATCGCTATAGGAATCGCAGTACTATTTAGCACAGAAAATCGCTTGGCCTCAAGAAACGCTTGGCACCTGGGGCCTAGGGTTAGTGGAAAATGGAAGCATGTTGCTGTGTCTTTAGATATGAAGTTGAATGCAATCAGATGCTTGGATCAAGAAGAAACAATAAAAAAAAGTAGCTAGTGACATAGGTGTTGATGAAGTAACTGTAGGGGACTGGAAGAGAAACAGAGCGGAAATTGAAAAATAGTGTTCACAAAGAGCATCTGTATGTGATAGTGAAAATTTGAATAGAAATATATGGAAGAAAGGAGAATTTGAACAAATTTCTGAAGCTCTTTTTTTGTGGTTCACACAGATGAAAGACAAAGGAAACCCAATTTTACAGGCTAAAGCCTTAGAATTTTATAAACATTTTAATGGGGAGAAGAACAAGTTACAGCAAGTAACTTGGTTGCTTGGATCATTGGTAAAAAAAGGTTTGGAGTTAGAAATCTGAACATCACTGGGGAAAAAGTACCAGCTAGTATGGAAGAAATACCAACATTTACTGCTAAATTAGCAAAATTATTCAAGAAGAAAATATGAATTTGGATCAAATTTAGAACTGTGACAAAATGGGCCTGAATTATAAAATGCTCCCATCCAAAACACTTGCAGCTAGAAAAGAAAAATCAGCTCCTGGTTATAAACAAAGCAAAGGAGAGAATGATGGTACTGGCATATTCAAATTCATCAGGGGTGCATAAGCTTAAACTAACTCTCATTGGAAAGTCAAAGAACTCCCAAGCTTTAAAAAATGTTAAACATTTGCCCATTACCCACACAAATCAAAAAATGCATGGACGGATTGAAGTTTGCTTAAAACATGGTTTCATGAAGCATTTGTCCCCAGCACAAAAAAATGTGAACAAAAAAAAAAAAAAAAATTCCCATAAAGCACTTTTAATTTGAGACAATGCTCCATCCCATCCAGATGAAAGTGAACTAGTTTTTGGTGACATCAGAGCTCTGTTTTTGCCACCTAATGTGACATCCCTTCTTCAACCTCTAAATGAAGGCATTCTGAAGACTTTGAAACACAACTCTAGGCGACGTCTCTTAAAACATCTGCTTCAAAATCTTGAAACAGGGACCAGTGTTGTGAGAATCTTAAAAAAATAAACATCGAGGATGTTATTTACTGGTTAGTAGAAGCATGGAATGATGTTAAAACATCTACTCTTATTAAAAACTGGAAAAACATTTTATGCTCTCAAAATGAAGCAAACGAGAAGGTTTTGTTTGTTTTCTGGTTTTCAGGAGCATTAGCAACTAAGGCCATATTGCTCCGGGATATGCGGTGGTCATTCTCTGAACCTTTCCGCATCCTCCATATTTGGTGGTGACAGGCTCGAACCCCGGTCTAATCAAGAAGCGTGTGCTACGCACTGCTGCTCCTTCCTACCTGGCTATGGAGGTGCCTAAACGAGAAGGAGATGGCAAATGAAGATGAAAGAGGTGAGGAAACCCATTTAGAACTAGCTAATAACCTTCCTGTTTTGGACACTCTCACCAAAGAGGATATTAAAGAGTGGATGAATTCTTATGAACAGCTGGAAATGACTGATGACATGATCGTAAAGCTTGTTGATGAACGAAGAAAAATATGAAAGTGAAGATGACAAAGAGTACACAGAAACTACAAAAAAAAAAAAAAAATTTACACCCATGGAAGGTCTAAATGCTATTCGGTCAACTTTACGTTATATTGTACAGCAGGAGGATACCACGCCTGCAACTGTTTTGTTACTTATGTGCCTACAGAATATAGCAACCAAAAAGTGAGGAGCTTCTATGAAACAGAAACACATTAAGAAATTTTTCTTGTCTATCACTTGTAATTTTTATACATGTATTATTTCTTTTTAATTTTTGTAACAAAACAGTTGTAAATAAAATTAAAAGTAGTAGTAATAGTAGTAGAGGCATGTGATGCAAGAAAGCTAGCTTATGTAACATCAGCCAAAAAAAAAAAAAAAAAATTTTTACACATCCATTCCCTCTGAAAGTTTGTGCAGTTACTCCTTGAATTTATTTAAACTATCAACTTCCACGACAAATGGAAGTTTGTTCCAGCAATCAACTACCCGCTGGTTAAAAGCAAATTTCCGCACATCTATTCTACACTGTATTTCCTCAATTTGAATTTATGATCCCTCAGGTTTGTAATCTGAGCAAGAGGAAGAATCCCATCAGAACTGAGCCTACTGAATGCATTCAAGGCCTTGTACACTTCAGTCAGATAACCTAGCAGGTGCCTAGTCTCCAGACACTCCAATTTGCAGAACTTAAGCTTTTCTTGGTAAGAGGACCCCTTCATTCCCCTCACCAATCTTGTTGCCCTTCTTTGTACTCACTCAAGCAACTCTACATCCTTCCTAAAATGGGGCCTTCAGATCTGTATGCAGTGCTCAAGGCGTGGCCTGACCATTGCCTTATACAAAGGGATAATCACCTCCTTTTCCCTACTAGCAAAATTCCTGTGTATCATTGACAATACCCAATGACCTGCTCTTGCAGTCTGTCTGCATTGCTCAGAAAACTTCATCTCTGACTGCACAATTACTCCCAGGTCTTTTTCATTTTCTACCATTCTAAGTGTAGTACCAACACAGTTGGTATGTTTCTCTGGGGTTACTTCTACCCCCGTGCAGTACTTTGCATTTGTCAATGTTAAACTTCAGTTGCTACTTTTCAGCCCATCTGCCCAACTTTTCTAGATCCTGTTGCAGTAGCACATTGTCATTACTGTCATTAACAACTCTGCCAACCTTTGTATTATCTGCATACTTGAACATTAAGCTTGATATACTTTCATCGATATCATTGATAAATATACAAAACAACAGTGGGCCCAACACCAAAACATGGGGGACTCCACTAATAACAGTCCACGAAGAGCAGCATCCATTGATTACCACTCTGTCTTCTCCCACTCAACCTCCCTTTTATCAATTGTAGCAACTTGCCCTTAATACCATACCACTACAATTTGTACAGTAGTCTTCCATGATATCAAAATATTTTTTGCATCCAGTTCCTTTGTAACCACATCATAGTATCCAATCAAATTTGTTAGACAAGACTTTCCCTTAACAAACCCATACTGTTTCTGAATTATTACCGCAGTCTTGTCTAGATCATCCTGCAATGCTTCTTTAACCAGCAAATCCATATTTCCCTGGAACAGAAGTTAAACTAACAGGTCTGTAATAACTCGTATCACCCATTGATCCCTCTTTGTGAATTGGGGACACATTTGCATATCTCCAGTCTGTGGGGACTTCCCCTGAGTCCAAGGATGCTCTCATAATTATGGCTAAGGGTTTGCTTACTTCCTTCGCTGCCTCCTTTAATATAACTGGATAGATCCTATCCATCCCAGGTACCTTTCTTATACTGTATAAGTGTTTTACTACTGTATAATTTAAAAGTCATTATGTTCAATAAATAGGTCTGACCTGTTTTTTTTTGTTTTATTTTTTTTGTTAGTTGTCAGCGCATCAGCTTCTGTGGCCATAATGCACCTCCTAAAGTGTTTGTATTTTACTCTGATCCAAGCCTGAGGCGGTATTCAAACTCACGACCTTTGGGTTGCCAGGCAGGCACTTTACCCACCTGGCTAGCGGCGGTCAGTGGTCTGACCTGAAAATAGAATGTACATCATCACGTTAATATATTCAAATCCAGTTTATTTAATAATAATTTACCAAACCTTCCAGTTATACGAGGTTCCCAATGTTCACATTACCTCAGATAATTGGGACTATAGTGTACTCATATATTTTTATGGTTTATGAGATTTGTCATCTAGAACTTTTCTAACATATGTACATAAATATTTTTGAATATGGTGCTAAACTGGACTGAATATTACTGAAAGGAAATACTTTAGTCTATAAAGTGATGATATGAAACATTTATGTTGAGGTTGAACACTTACACATTGCAAAATGTGTAAAGGTTCAATCTCATTCTCTCAGTATAAATTCAACTCTTAGGTTTGCACCCCTTGCTGAGAATGGGTTAAGTAAGCATATATATAGATAATTCAGCTTTGAAAATTAATAAAATGGCTAATACTACTTGAACATAAACAATTACATATATACATAAATATTTTGAATATGATATTAAAATTGGATTGAATATTACTGAAAGCGAATATTTTAGTCTAAAAACTGATGATGGGAAACATTTATGTTGCATTTTGCATTCTCCCAGTATAAATTCAACTTAGGTTTGCACCCCCCCCCCCTGCTGAGTGTAAGTTTCTTAAGTACATATATACTACATAATTTAGATTTAAAAATAAAGTGGCTAATACAAATTAGCCACTATTAACCACAAATACAAAAAGTGGCTGACAGAAATAATTATAGACCTGTCAGTTAAACTTCTGTTCTGGGGAAAATAATGGAGTCACTGGTTAAAGAGGTGATACAGGGTGATACAGAGGTGATACACCTAGACAAGACAGCAGTAATAGCTCAGACACAGCATGGGTTAGTTAAGAGGAACTCTTGTCTGACCAATTTGATTGGATACGATGATGTGGTCACAAAGGAACTGGATGCAAAAAATAATTTTCATATCATACACTTGGATTTCAGGAAAGCTTTTTATACTGTTGCACATGGAAGACTGCTGTACAAATTGGAGCGGTATGGCATTAAGGGCAAGTTCTTGCAATGGATATAGGGATGGTTGAGCGGGAGACGACAGAGAGTGGTAATAAATGGACACTGCTCTACATGGACTAATGTTATTAGGGGAGTCCTCCAGGGTTCGGTGCTGGGCTCGTTGTTTTGTATATTTATCAATGATATCGATGAAGGTATATCAAGCTTAATGTCCAAGTTTGCAGATGATAAAAAGGTTGGCAGGGTTGTTAATGACAGTAAAGACAGTATGCTACTGCATCAGGATCTATAAAAGTTAGGCAGATGGGCTGAGAAGTGACAACTGGAGTTTGACATTGACAAATGTAAAGTACTGCATATGGGTAGCAGTAACCCAAGAGAAATGTACCAACTGTGTGGTACTACACTCAGGGAGGTGGAGAATGAAAAAGACCTGGGGGGAATTGTGCAGTAAGATATGAAGTTCTCTGAGCAGTTCAGATGGGCTGCCAGAGCAGGTCATGAAGTTTTGTCAATGATACATAGGAAATTTTCTAGCAGTGACAAGGAGGTGATTATCCCTTTGTATAAGACAATGGTCAGGCCACACCTTGAGTACTGTATACAAGTCTGGAGGCTTCATTTTAGGAAGGATGTAGAGTTGCTAGAACGAGTACAGAGAAGGGCATCAAGATTGGCAAGATGAACAAAGAGGTGTGCTTATGAAGAAAGGCTTAAGTTCTGCAAGTTGCAGCATCTGGAGACTAGGTACCTGTGAGGTGATCTGATCGAGGTGTATAAGGTCTTGAATGGTTTGAGCAGGCTCAATGCTGAAGGGATACTTCAGCTTGCTCAGATTAAGAACCTGAGGGGACATAGATTCAAACTGAGGAAAGACAGTTGTAGAATAGATGTGCAGAAGTTTGCCTTTAGCCAGTAGTTGATTGCTGGAACAGACTTCCATCTGTTGTTGTGGAAGTTGATAACTTGAACAAATTTAAGGCTGAACTAGACAAACATTTGGAGTGACCGGATGGGTGATATGGGAAGGGGTTTTTTTTTTTTTTTGGCTGATGCTGTATAAGCTTGCTTTCTTGCAACATGTGCCTCAACTAATGCTAATACTATTTGAGCTTTTTAAAATTCTGAAAAGGACAAATATTTTATCATCCTCTCTTGCATTTAGCAGCCACAGTGTTCTCATATAGTTCACACTGTAAATTACCCTTTACAAACAAGGTGCCATTTGTTTAAAAGCAGTGCAATACTAAGGCAACTTGTGGACCCCCCCCCCCCCATTTTGCAAATGGTGGCAAGTAAACTCATGGACACAGGCCGATGTGTCCATGAGTTTAGTTGTCAACATTTGCTCCATCTCTCTCTTCAAAATCATGAAATTCTGCTGTCCTTTGTTCATGTAGTAAGCAATTTAAATAGTGTATAATGAAAAAACTAACCTTTTTTTGCATGTTTAATAATGAATTCTCTCTCTCTCTCTCTCTCTCTCTCTCTCTCTCTCTCTACCATACAGCAAAAATAAACAAGAAGGGCAGGTATATAATTTAGCTTTAAAATATACCATAAGGTACGAAAGTCTCTGAAAATGTTTTAAGGGCCTTCGGATGATGTATTAAGGAATGTGTAATCTTAAAAATTTGACTACCATCAATCTACATTTTAGTTTACTAAACAGTACTATCAAACATAGTATGAATAACAAAGTCAATTCTGTATGGTAAAATACAAAATTAAGGATGTGGTTCTCATAAGAAAAAGCATTCAGACTCAACAAATACTTAAAATGTGGTTCAACCTAAATATTTTACTCACCTTATTGATGGTGATAATATTATTGGAAGCTACAGCACCCAGGGCAATGTCAGAAGGCCTGTAAAAATAAATTTATCATTTTAATTTGTTGTTGTTTGTTATTTGGTTTTCAGGAGCATTAGCAACTAAGGCCATACTGCTCCGTGGGGATATGCGGTGGTCATTCCCTAACCTTTCCGCATCCTCCATATTTGGTGGTCATGGGCTCAAACCCCAGTCTAATCAAGAAGCGTGTGCTACTCACTGCTGCTCCTGCCCACCTGGCTATGGAGGGCCAGGTGGGCAGGAGCAGCATTGTATTGTGCTAAATTAAAATGATGCCAGGTGGCACCATTTTAATTTAACAGAAATTAAAATGGTGCCACCTTGCACCATTTTAATTTGTGTTAAATTTATTTTGCAGTACAGAATAAAATACTTTTTAAAGTATTCTGAAAACAAATTTCTTACATAATACTTCAAACCTTCAAAATCACATCTTTTTTCCCATATTCCTGGCAAGTTTCAATGAACATCAAACCTCAATTTACTTAGTGCAATCAATTACAAAAAAATAATGTAACATTCGATGCAACTTCATAGGTAAAAAAAAAAAAAAAAAAGAGAAAAGAATGCTGAATCTAATGGACTGAATCAAAAAGGTCTCTTCAAACAAAAATACAAACAAACAAAACAGAAGAACATACAAAATATGCTTTGAAATTGGTCATTTTTATTTGAGATCGATCTTCCTTTGGAGTAAGAAATCAAAATTTCCTCCACAGCTATTAATATTTGGTCAATACTTTGTAGATGATTCTCCACAATGGAGAACAACTGGGAAAATAAAAGCATGTTAAACATCAACAAAGGTAACAAGGTGGCTGAATGTTGAATGCAGTATGGTAAAAAATTATTGAGACAATTGGAGGAAAAAAGAAAACATGCCATGAAGGCTTATTTGTTAGTTAGTTAGTTAGTTATTTGGTTTTTAGGATCATTAGCAACTAAGGCCATATTGCTCTGTGAAGGCTTATCTACTTGAAAAGCCTTCTGCATTTATTTCCTAAAGCTTAAATTTAATGAACTAAACAGTACTCCCATCTTTACGGAAGGTGTGAGGGCTAATTTCTAAGTTTACAGATGATACAAAGGTTGGCAGGGTGATTAATGAAAATAATTAAGGTAAACTACTGCAACAAGGGCTAATGGGCTGAGAAATGAAATTTAACAATGATAAATGCAAGGTACTGCATATGGTTAGCAGTATTCCCAAATTAACATACCAACTGTGTGGTACACCAGTGTAGTGGAAAATGAAAAAGATCTGTGGGTAAATTGTGCAATCAGATATGAAGTTCTCTAATACTAATATTTTCAAGGATATTATATCAAAAATTAATAAAATAAATAAATAAATAAAACAATAATAAAACTAATTGATTTTTTATTATTATTTTTTTTTAAATTTGAAAGTGAATATTTACTTTTTTAATTTATAAATAACAATTTGGTTATGTAAAGGTTTCAAAGACTGAAGCAACTAATTACCAGCATAACAGCCAAATTAAAATATAAATGACTATCAAAATATGAATGACAACATCCCTTGATAAAAAGTATCTTATACTGTATGTCATTAAGCTCGTAGACAGCACTTTCCAAAACAATGCTAAATAAAAACGAAATACTATGAATAACTATACAACTATCAAAACTAATAGCTTACCTTTGTTTTAAAACTGAATTATAAAGTTTCATTGCTTGTTCGGTCTTATTTCGCATCTGTAAGGCATAACCAAGTTGGGCCCTAATATTAGAGATTGCATTGGTTGAGTATGTGGTAATCAACAGTTATCAATCTATTTAGAATAATAATAAAATTAGAAGGTTTATGCTAAATAAATCTCTCTCTTGGGATCAATGATACTGCTAATATAATTTTTTTTGTCTTTTGCCTTCTAAAGCAGTTAAAGTAATTATAATTAATTTTTAACTGAAACTTTTGCATATGCAGTTTAAAAGTTTAACTTATCTGAGAGATGCAAGAAAATAGGCACCTGTGATAAAATCTGTTACAAATTACAACTTACATTATATAAACTATATACAAAGTATAAAATAAAATTAAAAACACATAATGAAACAAATACGTATGCAACATAACAATACCAAATTTAAAAAAGCAAGAGATAGAAAGAAAAACAGTGGTATGAAATCCTATAATATTATAGCATAACTCTGATTAATTTCACTTTTTTATTTTTTCAGCTTTGAGTGTGATTACTTATCTGAATATTCTTATAGCAAGCATTAAAAGAACAGGGCTAGGGCTAAATGTCTAAAGGAAATAGGACAGAAAATTAGTAAAGTAATGGGGTTATATTTCAATGCAGATATTGAAATAATTTAATAATAAATGCTTCTCTGCATTTATTGCATTATATTTATTTCTTGCTGTCTTGTGGAAACTTTGTTTCATCCAGTGACAGCAACAAGCTTAGAATTCAGCTCATTTTATGGAGGATGCTGCTATCCATGAGTCACCTAAAATTACTGTCATTTTTAATTAAATAAAATAATCAAGAAAGTGTATCTGTTGCACATTAAGAACTCAAGGTTTTTACACTATTAGAGCTGTTGACCCTTGGACCCTTGTCACATATATAGCAAGTGCCTCTATTAGCAACTTCATGTCAAAATGGTGACTAATGTATTGTTTAAACTAACATTCAAGCAGCATTTGAAAGAAAAACCTTCTGATTGCAAACAAAAATTTACAAGAATGTTAAACATCTATAACTGGGATACATTGGCCCATTGCAGCAATTAAGTAAAAGAATAATGTCATATTTCAATGCATGCGTTGAAATATGAAATATGACAATGCATAATTAATACTTCATGCGCATTATATATTTCTGCCACATAACTATCGTTACATTTTCAATTTTAAATTTATCTTCCGAACATCTCTTGTTCAGACTCCATTCATTCATTCATTGCATGAAAACAGCTGCCAATAGAAGCCATTTGCTATCAGATCAGAGTTTAGTTAGACCTGAAACAACTATAATAGTGGCACTTTGAGATTTTAATGAATAAACAGATTTGCTTTCTTGATGTTATCCAATTAAAAATGATATATTAGTAATTTTAGGCCTATACCTGTTGCTGTTATTGGAGGGAAGAAAGCTGTTCCATGATAGCAAGACATATATAATGCAATTAGGCATTTATTATTAGAAGAAACAGAATAGAAAAGGGGTGTTCAGCCTGCCCAGTTCTTCATTTTGCATCTTGTGGCTATATAGGCAGCTCTAAGTGTTATGCCCACCACCCAAGCTTAAAACTGTCACAAAACATAGTTTCACATTGATTTTTGAAAATACGAGGGGTGGCCATTTAATTTGTGGACCGGTGCAAGGTCTTATCTTAATTGTCATCACCTGAATCTTCTGTGGATTTCTCCTTCTATACCCTCCCTTGAACTTTACACACTTCCGCCACCACCATATCTGTGGATTAAATGCTTATTGCAAGCCATTTTTCGAAGAAGTGCTTCCATTGTAGCTCTGCGAGCATCATTGTGTCAGATGTGAAACACTTGCCTTTCAGAGCTTTCTTCATACGTGGAAACAGGAAGAAATCACAAGGAGCTAAGTCTGGTGAATAAGGGGGATGTGGCAGAACCTCGGCACCTATGGCAGTGATCACTGCCTGCGCAATATTAGCCATATGGGGCCTGGCATTGTCTTGATAGAGGAACCACTTCACACCGGAAAGTTCTATCACACCAGAATATGTCCATTCTACCAAGACACTCATTACCATATGCTTCATTCATCTCTAACTGTTTCTGATGCATTTAAGCCCCATCTGACACAACAACGAATCACATATTGCCATTCAATCTGTATGTACGACATCAAACTTCCTTCAAAACTATCATCAGTGACACTTGGCTAAAAAAACTCTCTTCGATGAATCACATATCGGAGGAGTCCTCAACTTGTTATTTTTGATGTGGATTCCCAAGTAACTCAAGAGCAGTTGAAGAATGAACTTTGAGAGAGGAATTTGGTGGTAGTGATATCCATAAATACCAAGTTCTCTGAGAAGTTAGGGTACTGACTAGAAATAAGGCAATGAACTCTCCAGGTTATAATTACATTGTGGAGGTTTCCCCACGTATTAGGAGGTTTCTATTGAAAAGCTTACGAATTTTTGTGAACTGGAGTTTGCACCGGGTCTGGGATCCGTGGACCCTGACCCATGTTATAAGTGTATGGCATATGGCCATGTGGCCCGGTATTGTAATGCGGATGAGTTCTGCGGTCACTGCGCTGGGAGGGGCCATACATACAAAACCTGCACTAAACACGCAGATACATCGAAGTGTGTTAAATGCTGGAGGAGGAAGTCTCCTTCTGCCCATGAGGCAAATGACAAGATTTGTCCTGATTATTCCAAGCGGTAGATACGTTTAAAAGACGAAGTGAACTTGATTAAGTGTGGATCTGTTGGGAGCAGGACTCCTCCTTCAGCAAGCAAGATGAAGTTGGCTGCTCCTGGCAGATGCCGGAGAGCTATCAGCTACAAACCAGTGTCAGGGTTTGGGGTCGAGGGAGACTGGATCGGTGCCTAGTTGTTGGATGTAGTTAATTAAAAAGTATACAATGTTATAATAATGGTGGAGCTTCTTTATTCACGATGTGGGGTCGCTTTATGTAAAAAGTAAGTCAATGAAAATTTATATTATTTTCGCCTCCTCGTGGTGGGGACGGTAACTCGTGCGGGGATGGAGACGCTGTCCCCCGGCAAAGCTAAAGGTCATGCTATAATTGACCTAGAAAGGATTTATTTGAGTTGCAACATTTACAAATCAGCATATGGGCGAAAGCCTAGGAGGCTGAGTATGAGAAGAGCTTGACAAATGACACCGGAACATGTGCATTCTACCAAGACACTCATTACCATACGCTTCATTCATCTCTTAACTATTTCTGATGCATTTAAGCCCCATCTGACACAACAACGAATCACATACTGCCGTTCAATCTGTATGCTCGACATGATACTTCCTTCAAAACTATCGTTGTGACATGTGGCTAAAAAAAATTCTCTTCATGCTACTGAGCACACTGAGTCTGCTCAGTAACAATCAGGAAGAGTCCCTCTAGCAGCAGTTATAGAAAGTTCGTGCAGTAAACATAAAATCTTGCACCAGTCCACAAATTAAATGATCACCCCTCGTATGTTACTACTGTTCAAATTTTTTTTTTATGCACTGGTTTCTTATGGTGTTATGCATGTTCTAGTATTTAACAATATTATTACAACCATGCAATAAGAAATGTTATTAGTGCATGAATAATAGTGCTGGCTTTTCATATTTAATTATCAAGAGTAAAAAACTAAACTACCAATATAAATATTTATCAAAAAAATGAAAGCTTATTTTGAAAAACACAATCAGTAGTAAGAAAAATTGTTCTTATTTCTTATAGCATGCAATCTTCAGAATTTTATCTGTTTTGACCTCTAGCCAAAACAAAAAAAAAAATTTGGATGCCCAAAACATAGAAGGAAGGACCTAAAATCAGTGACATATACACCGAGTAGGTAGTATTAATTAATTTGGATGATGGTGATGATTAACTTGCTAGTCCAACTCATATTCCTATAAAATTATAGCAATAAAGAATTTTTATACATATATAATACAGTTGATTCCGGTTATTTGGGACACATTGGGACTAGTGCATTTTGGCCCGATTAAGCGGCTGCCCCAATTATCCGAATTTCACATAAAAAAGGTTAAAAATACAATGGCCCCTCACTTTACAATTTGTTCACTGTACAATCAAATCATGTTACGATGGCATCACCATAGTAAAGTACCGTTCACTATATGATGTGTAGTAAGCGCCGGTGATTGTGATCACGTTTGTGAATTGAATTTTAATTCTATCAAACAGCGATTCTAATTAGCCAAAATAGGAGGAATATTATCCAGAGGCTATAAAAATAAAGAAATATTAAGCACAAATTTACCCTTTATTACCTTACCAATTAAAAAATTAAATGATACGTGAAAATCGGAAGAATATACATGATAATCGGAATGATTAATACATACTGTAATATGTACATACTAACTAGTTGACATTTCTGTTCACTGACATTTGTGGGTGGGGGTTAAAATTTAAAACAGTAAAAAGATAAGCAATCAATAACAAAGAACAGGCACACACAAATTGCAAGTAACACGATACACACAAGTGAGAACAGAGTAACAAGTTATGAAGCTTTAAAAATAGGAATGAAAAGATTCTGAAAATTAATTTTTTTATGTGATTCAATGGAAGTGTAAACACATTTCACCATAATAACCCACAGAATTCCAGCTGTCGGTATTATCGCAAATTGAATAAGATCAAGTTTACTATCCATTTACGATAGGCTGCGCTAACAGAAAAGCCCAACAAACAGGTGACTGCTAATTGTTTTCATTGTTTTATGGTTGTGACCTCCAGAAATCTGACCGAACCACGTTGTAAGGTCAGACACAATCGTAGGGTAATCTCGAGTGCTGTGGTCTCCTGCCCCGATTAAACAGCATGTTGTCCAATTAAGAGAAGTAAACTCTGGCTATTTTCTCGATTGGGTTCTGTTTTTTAAGATTTGTCCCAAATAAACGGCTGCCCCCATTAACTGGTGGCCCAAATAACCGGAATCCACTGTATATATATATATATATATATATATATTATATACAGCAATATCTTGCTTAGCACGGGTTTCACTATAACATGGTTTTCAATTAAGTTTAAGTCGAAAATTTACTGTATATTAAAACTCATTCAATAGCCTAGCCACATACTCTACACATATGCAGTGTTGTCGTAGCCTAGGTACGTGTACATATATGCTGTGTTGTCGTAGCCTAGTTATGTATACATATATGTTGCAGTGCCAACTCTATTGTCTCACATGCACATGTGCCAACAGCAACGTGCAACAGTGTTCAGTATTCTTAATTCCATCCTGGAGAGATGATGTGATAGCTTTTCAAACTTTTCATTTCACAATTTATTTTTTTACTCCTTTAAATACGATTTCAAATATATTTGCATCTTGGCTAGAAATCACTGCTAACAACATGTTTTCTGTTTGGCAGCATGTTTTGCCCCATTTGGCATATGATTTCACTGGTTTTGAATCTCAAATTCAGACAATTACCGAAGACATTGTGAAGATTGGAAAAGACTTGGGATTTGAAACTTTGGAGTCACATGCAAATGACTTAGATGATGCAACTCTCCTCGAAATTGATGAGCAAACCACATATGAAGAAGAGGAAAACAATTCTGAACTGGATAACACTGACGTGGCACCAAAGAATTTAACAGAAGAATTGGATAAAGTTTTTTTGGGAGTTGACATGGCCTGCAAGGGGATTATGAATGGAGATCCGGATGTTGAATGTAGCATCAAGATATGGCAATTTTACAAGATGGGATTCGATGCTACAAAGACTTATACTCCAGAAAAAGAAGAGACGACCTCACCAGACTTTATTATTGAAATACCTAAATAAACAATAAAGTTGTTTTCTCATCTCTCATGATGTTACCTTTTCATTAATAAAATTTTTGCAATATTTTTTATTTCAAATCCTTTTAATTGGCTATCAAGCGCAAATTGTTTATAGATTTATTATAATTTGTTTATTGACTGTTTCTCTGGTACGCATTCAATTAAAACCCATTATAATTATACCACAATCAGAACAGTTTCACATGGAACAGTTTCGGTACCAATTATCAGTGCTATCAACAGCAACGGTATTGCTGTATATATATATATATATATATATATATATATATATATATATATGAGGTGTGTCTAAAAAGTAATGAGACTGGTGCTATAAAATTTTTTATTAACAACTGAACTACAAATCAACATTATCCCCTTCAAAATAGTTTCCTTGGGAAGCCATACACCGCCGGAGACATTGCTCCCACTCCAGGTAGCAGTGCTGGAAGTTTTCAACTGAAAGTGCCTTCAGCTGGTCTGTCATGACCTTTTGGATGTTGTCCACAGTTCCAAAATGACAACCTTTGAGGTGGAATTTGAGCTTGGGGAAAAGGAAGAAGTCACACAGACTCAGATCAGGCAAGTATGGGGGCTGCAGAACCACTGGAATACCGTTTTTGGTCAAAAATTCGGTCATGGAAATGGCAGTGTAACAGGGAGCATTGTCGTGATGCAGCATCCAAGGGTGCGCAAGCTCCAACCGGACATGATTAACCCTTTTTCTGAGTCATTCAAAGACCTCTCAATAGTACTGTTGATTAACTGTTTGTTCTTGAGGCATGAATTCCTTACGAACAACACCTTGACTGGCGAAAAAACAAATTAGCATGGATTTGATTTTTGATTTGTTCATTCTTGCTATTTTCGGGTGCAGTGAGTGCTCTTGTACCACTCCGAACTTTGTTGTTTGGTTTTGGGATCGTACTCGAAAAATCCACGCTTCATCACCTCTTATGACATGTTTGAAAATTTTTTCATTTTCGATGTGTTCAAGAAGGTTCAGCGCACATTCCTTTGGTTTTCCTTTTGTTCGTTGGTGAGGTTTTGTGGAATCAGATTTGCACAAATTTTCCGCATGCCCAATTCCTTGGTCAAAATGTCGTAAATGGTTTGGTGATTCAATTTCAACTCACTACCAATCATTCTGACTGTCAAACGTCAATCAGACCTCACAAGAGCCCTCACTCTGGTCACATTTTCATCTGTTTTTGATGTGCAAGGTCTTCCACACTCTCACGGCCATCCAAAAATGCTTTATGCCACTTAAAAACCTGTGCTCTCGATAGAGCATGCTCTCCATAAGCCCGTTTTAATTTTTTGTAAGTTTCCATTGCATTTTTGTTAAAAAAGCTTGATGCAAAATTTGATCGCGCAGCACTGCTTGAGATTTCGTTTTTCAATTTTCGTAACACGTCATTACTACACACATTTACACAACTTGCTGTCAAGTCAGACGTGTTAACGCTATCGAGTTGAAACTTGCGCTGAACATTAAGTAAGAATGTACATCTTGGTTGGTGTCAGAGGCGTGGCTACAGTGTTGCCAGTTTTTGAGCCACGTGTTCAGTCTCATTACTTTTTACACACACCTCGTACATTATAGCCATCTTGTGGTTATGTAGGTAGCTTTAAGTGTTATGCCCACCACCCAAGCTTAAAACTATGTCACAAAACAGTTTCACATTGATTTTTGAAAATACGAAGGGTATATAATATATATACACACATGTATATTTAAATTACAAAACCTTTTATTACATGTTATACATAATGCTAGCCAACCTTTCTTGGATAGTAATATGCATGCCAATATTACTAGTATTTCCTATTCTTTCATGATTTCTAAAACTAAAAATACAAGACCAGAAGCTTCATCTTTTCTTTGTCTTACCTAATTACACCAGCTTCAGCTTCAATTTCCTCTTCTGGAACATCATCCTCTTCCAGAGTTTTTCTACATAATTCTATAAAGAATATTCAAGTTCATTTTTTATGCATGCCATAATTATACCTGAAATAATTTTAAATATTTAATTTATAATTTTTATAACTGTACAAATAACATTAATAGCCAAAAGATTCCCTGGTAATGAATGCTTTTAATATTTTGATCTAATATTTCAAAGTTCCTTAGTGTAACGTTCAATGTGCTTTAACGTGAACAAATACCATCACCTACAAACTGGTGTCGTAAAAGGCATTTCATAATAATGGTAACATAAAGGAAATGATTTAAAAAGTTTAATAATTTGATTTTAATATTTTATATAATAATATCACAAAAAACTTGGTTAAACAAATGAAAAAGGTAGATTTATCTATGGTGAAACCATAGATAAATCTACCTGTACTCCTACAATCAATGTACTACTGTCAATGTACTCCTACAATCCTTATATTTGGCATCTCATGATGCTGGTTCAATCTATACTTCATTAGTTGCCTTCACTTCATAAAAAAATTTATTTTTTTTGCCTTTTTTTTCAAGCTATGCTTATCATCATTTTGTATTCTTTACTATTTCTGTATACAGTAGTTTATTTGTGAGGTTTATTATGTTGTTTTTGCTGTTTGTTATTATGTTGATATCACAAGATTATATTATATGGTTTATAATATAAACACTCAATTTGATTTCTTCCTCTTTAGATCTATTGCTGCTATTGTTATTGTTATTTGGTTTTTAGGAGCATTAGCAACTAAGGCCATATTGCTCCGCTATTGCTGCCTTTAACCATTCTGTCAAGGTAAATACTGAAGGGATATAATGAACCAGTACATTGTAGCACAGCTTCTTATTTTCTTCTTTTATGCTATTTGTAAAATTTGCTTTTTTGCATTACTTTTTTGGTATCGTGATATACTACTTAGGAAGGTTATTATTTAAGTGTCTATATTTTTGCAAGTCAGTATTTTCATAAAATTGTCTCTGTTGACTGAGTCAAGTGGTTGTTGAAAGGCAACAAAACAACAGTATGGATTTTGTTTTTTGTCCACTGTAGTTGGGCAAGTTCTTGTAATGTGAAAATATGATCTAATATAGAGTGATGCATTCTATATTTTAATCACATATGATTTCTAAATTTTGTTTTGAAGTAGCTTTTCATGAATATTTTGTATGCATAGCAAAAACGGGTGTTTTTATTGGTCTGCAATTTCAGCATTCCTTGTTCTTTTTTGTATATAGGTTCCTGTACCTGTTCTCGTCTTCTGGTATCATTCTGGTAACAAGAATCTTATCGTAGAGACTGTGCTGATGATTTATTTGGATATATTTGTTTAATAACATATTCAACTTCTTATTTTAGTATTTATGTGCTATAGGTTGGAATTTTGTACTTTCATAGTATTATTTCTTTGATTTTCTTCTCTGAAGACTCCTGTGAAGTGTTCCATCTGTACCTTCTTCATAGTTTCTAGGTTTCCAGTTTCTTTTCCCTCTTTATCCAATAATGTCACTGGAGCTAGAATAAAGTTTTGTGCTATCTTTTTTTGATTGTCTAGAACAGGGGTGGGCAACATCCGGCCCGCGACAATGTTGAATCCGGCCCCCTCGGTAAATGCATAAACATAGAAAATCCATACCTGACTACACTCGCTGTAAACGTTCGGCTTAATTCGGTTCAATCGGGAATCGCGGCCAGTACAACAGTAACCAAGTGATTCTACGCAGCGTCAAAGAGTTATTTCCTAATTATTATTGTAGCATCGATCGAACAAAGTTCCTTTGGGTTTGACTTCTATTGAAAAAAATATTAGTAAATTAATAAGAGGAGTTTACCTCAATATAGTACGTGGAACACTTCCGTATGATACCCTCCAGAAATTAAAACGGAAAAAACGAAAAAATCGACAACTTACCGGTCCATTAAAGTAAAATATAAATAATTAAAGTAAAATATAAATAATTAAATAATCAATTTAACACAATTCAAAACAATTAAAATTAAAATTAACGCAATTAAAAGAATAACGAAAATATTCAAAACGATCTTCCTTCCTCGTTTTGAATATTTTCGTTATTCTTTTAATTGCGTTAATTTTAATTGTTTTGAATTGTGTTAAATTGATTATTTAATTATTTATATTTTACTTTAATTATTTATATTTTACTTTAATGGACCGGTAAGTTGTCGATTTTTTCGTTTTTTCCGTTTTAATTTCTGGAGGGTATCATACGGAAGTGTTCCACGTACTATATTGAGGTAAACTCCTCTTATTAATTTACTAATATTATTATCAACGTAGAACATATTGAGTATTACAGCTCTGATTCATACTATCTAATTGAAAAAAATAATATTGGTGCGAGATATTTTATGTTTTATGCCTTTTCTAATTATTACAATTTTTAATTTAATATAATTTATAGCCCATAAAATGAGCCAATTAAAAAAAAAATAAAAATTGATGCCGAATGCCGCATTTTCAATGATAATTGGACATTCAGATATTTAATTGCAAATATAGACGATAAAGCTGTTTGTTTGGTTTGTAACGAAACTATTTCCGTTTTTAAAGAATATAATCTAAAAAGGCATTTTTCAAAAAAAACATTTTGTAAAATATAAGCTATTTTCACCGGAACAAATGAAAATTGAAGCAGAAAATTTAAAATGTGGTTTGCGTAAGCAACAAAATACTTTGAAAATTTTGTCAAAACAGATAGAGCTCTGACAAATTTAAATATTGTATTTACTTTTTTTAAAAATACATTAATAATTTGGTAATTCAAGTAATATAACATTTTTTAGGTTCTGATTTTTTTTATTAAATCGTTCAATCTATTCCGGCCCGCATCATGATGCGAAAATTTCATTCGGCCCGCATCATGATATGAAAATTTCATTCGGCCCGCTGACGAAAAAAGTTGCCCACCCCTGGTCTAGAATATGGTTTTGGAATTTAGATGATATTTGTGGGCTCTCTAACACTGATTTGTTTTGCTCTCTAGCCAATCTGCTTTAGCTTTCTTACTCATCTAGTCTTTTCATGTTTCAGATTTTTGTAATTAGTTCTATTTTCTGCTACATTTTCTATGTTTAGAATGGATTTTTATTATTTCTTTTATTTGCATTTTGTTAAATTTATTGGATGATCCAATTATTTGGTTTTTGTAGCCTGTCCAAAATATTTGCTGCTGTGTCGGTTAATAATAACTGACACAGCAACAAATATTCTTTTCCCTTTCTTATAGTTCTTCCAGGTTATCAGTATTTAGGTCTATCATTTTTGTTTTGATTTCACCTTGGTATTGCTGTATAACAGTTTTGTTATGAAGATTTGAAAGGGAGTTTGGATGGGGTTATTTTCTTGACAACTTTGAATCTTGTCTTGATTTTGGCATAAAGTCATTCATGGTCACTGTCAAAATCAAAGCTTCTTAAGGTTTTGATATTACCCACCGAAGTTTTCCATCATTTCTTTATAAGTATGTAATCCATGCAATTTTTTGTTTCTCTGTGTGGTGAAGCCCAAGTGCACTTGTACTGTGCTCTACAGAAAAATTGTATATCAGAAACTATTATTTTCTCTGCAGAAGCATTCCTCATATTCTTTCCCCTATATCAAATTTACCCATGAAACCATGCATTTCTCCAGTGTACTGTCCAATGTTTACTTTAAAACCTCCCATGATTATTAATACATTTTTATGATGCATGCTATCAATTTTCATTTGGAGAATGTGGTAGAATACTCCTAATTCTATATCAGGATGGCTGGAGTCAGGAACACAGGTTTGTATCATTTTTATATTTTTCTCTTTCTTTTCATGTGAATAATTATTATTAGTAGTAAAAAAACAAAAATAAAAGTAAAAACATTAACCTCTTCTGGTGCAGGTGTCAAAGGGCACAATAGAATACACTGTGTGATAAGGAAGGATTTAATGAAATACAATAAAACAATAATTGCTTCTATGAGGGTTTATAGTTAAATCAAAGAGAAGACTTTTGAATTCAGTTGCCTGCCATTTATACAACAAAACTAAGGGATTACAATAAAACAATTTAGGGTTAATTTTGGAGATCCGCCTATATATTCTGAACTAGACTTGGCTCTTTGTTGATGGTTAAAGTGTGGGATTCCAGAAAGTGTTATGTACTTGTTTAGTTCCTTCTGGTTACATTGTGCCTCTGTTGTGTGGAACTGAGATGGCTGGAGGACAGAAGTGCTAGTTATATGTACAGATCTGAAATATGATTGGTTGTTGTTGTTGTTATTTGGTTTTTAGGAGCATTAGCAACTAAGGCCATATTGCTCCGGGATATGCGGTAGTCATTCCATGACCTCTCCGTATTTGGTGGTGACGGACTCGAACCCCGGTCTAATCAAGAAGCATGTGCTATGCACTGCTGCTCCTTCCCACCTGGCTACGGAGGCGGCCCCTATGATTGATTAAGATGAAGGTCACGTGTATGCAGGTAACAACATTCTCTGGTAGTTTTTCAGGTCTATTATTCTGTATGGTTTAACATTTCAAAATCATAGTGCAGACTATTCAGCCGAGCAGAGAATATTATAGTTCACAAATTAATATGCACATTAGTTAGTGCATTCCAATAATTAATCAGTGGATTTTAGAGTTCAAAGATTTTTCAAGGGTTTCTATCCACAGCCAGGCAAGCAAAGCCAAATTAGAAATTGAACAACATAAATTGTACATTATATACTGTGAAGTGCATACTGTGCAATTGTTTGACAGCTTGAATGATTTAAACTCCCAAGAAATTAGCAATGACTCTTAACCATTAAAAGATCAATGGTTAATTATTATTGTTTTAATGGTTAAGAATCATTGCTAATTGCTGATTTTAATTTGTTGTTCAGTATTTCTGTAAAGAATAATTTCTAGTTGTAAATTTACTATCTAGAAATTATTTTTAGACATTATATTTTCCTAAGTGACCAGTGTTTTTCACATACATTTAATTCAAAGAATATAAAACTGCTTACCTTCAGTGGCCTTTAGTTTTGTAATTGCTTCAGAATAGCGTCCTTGACCAAGAAGAATACAGGCACTATTATAACACAGCTCATATGTATGCTCACGAAGCTGAGGAGCATTTTTAATCTGCAAAAGCATCAGAGATTACTATGGCTCAATATATGCAATTTTAAATATACTAAAATGAAAATACAGTATACATATTCATATGTATGCACAAACAAACACACACTTTGATAAGTGTGAAAGTCAAGTATATTTTAAGTGTGCATCCTTGTAGATTTCAACTCAATTTTTAATTTGCAGGGAGATCAAGAAAAAGAAAACATATGAAAGAAGAGAGCCTTATGGTATCCTGGCATTAGCTAAAAGAATGGGAGCAAGACATTTCTAATGTAATATTATTAAGAAGGCCTCTGAACTATACTCAATTAAAAATAACACAAATGTGCTGGAGTTTCTCTAAATTTTTTTATGCATTTGCCTAAAGACAGGAAGGTCAACTATATGATGACATGCAGCATCTGTGCTGTTAATCATTAATCAAGTCAAAAGTATCAAGGTAATTTGTTTTTTTATATAGAAATTATATTTCACTGCATCCTGTGCTGAAAATTTTTATTAAATATGGAAGTTAACAGAACCTACTTTGATTTCTCCCCTCTCAGTTCCACAAAATAATTAACATTACAATTATATCTAAACTTACAATATACATAAATCATACTGGAGCTACATTACAACCCATAACTAAATTTGGAGAGAACAAAGGCTGGCATCTGTCCTAGCACAAGGAAATAAAATCTTTGGAAGGAACTAAAATAGGTTCTAAAACATGGCATTGTAGGAGGGGGAAAGAGTGATCAAAAAGCAAGGTTCCCAGGCTGTAACTTTTTGCATGTTATATAGATTTCAATTTCCTTTGGTGGCAATACTGTAAACTGAACTGAAATGGTACAGATATTTTGTGCTGATTTGTCTGCCTGTTTTTTCCAGCATGTGCAATGGTTGAAAGGGCCATAGCATCAGTGTTCCCGGACAATGAAAGAATGATTCTTCGGAATTTCACACCACACGAAATGACATTATATGCTAATACAGATAATGGGCCTTTTATCCGGCATGCAGAAATCTGGCTATTTTTGAAACTATTTTTGAAATTGTGCAATTTATGTAAGCAGCATATAATCAGTAGTATGATGGCTGGACATATTTTTTGGATAGAAACAAATGCATGGTTAATAGTTTTATGGCTGATTGCTTTCTTTGCATACATATTATCAGTTCAAAGTTACCACTATTACTTTTTTTTTTTTTTTTTTTTTATGAAAACCCCAAACACGAGCAGTATTAGAACCTATAGTACTTAGTACTGTGAATGGGTTGAAGATGAGGATGAAAGAAGATATTTGTTGACATTAGACTTGAACTTCTGTGGACTGTAATTTTCAGGAAATACATATGAAGGAAGGTTGTTACAGAAAACAGAAATTGAATGAATAAATGAGGAAGAAGAAAAGTTGGTCCAGTGAGTATGAAGTTGGACAGTAAAAGGATGTTGACTGGTTGCAGCATATGTTCAGACTGCTTTGGAAGAGATAATGAGAATTATAGAAGCCAATTCAGAAGAACAGTGCCCACTGAAGTATCTATAGAAAAGGCATGCAGCAGAAATAGAATGTCTATGAGACAGAGAGTAGAGACTCTTGTCTCCCAAATTTTTTATCACACGTGTCTAAAAAACCACTGGCTAGTGAGAGTTCCCAAAGAAAGCATTTTGCACTGGGTATGAAAAAAAAGTGGAGTTTCTTGTGAAATTATTAAAAGCTGCTTCTGTTAAAGATTAAGTGAAGAGTTTGGGGTAAGTACATCTACAAGTACATCTTAAGAAACTGAATGAGCAGATGATTAGATTTTACTGAAATGTATCTAAACTAAAGGACAAATGGAAAACTTTACTCATGCAAAGACTGCTGATGTGACAAATTGGATGGACTAAGCAGCAATGGAACAAAAAAATTTCCACTTATTGTTATATCAACATGGTCCAAAGTAATTTAACAAATAATTAGGCCTGACACCCCATGTGAATATTCTTCTGGCTGGTTTAACAGATTCAAAACATCATGGTCTTCACTGGTTCAAAGAGGCGCCTCGGTAGCCAGGTGGGAAGGAGCAGCAGTGCGTAGCACACGCTTCTTGATTAGACCGGGGTTCGAGCCCGTCACCACCAAATACGGAGGATGCGGAAAGGTCAGGGAATGACCACCGCATATCCCGGAGCAATATGGCCTTAGTTGCTAATGCTCCTAAAAACTAAATAACAAACAAACAAACTGGTTCAAAGTGTGCACAGAGAAGGCGTCTGCTGACCATGAAGCTGCAGAGGCATATTTAGATGGATTTGCAAAATTAATTTCAGATGGTTATTTGTTATTTGGTTTTTTTTTTTTTTAGGAGCATTAGCAACTAAGGCCATATTGCTCCGGGATATGCGGTGGTCATTCCCTGACCTTTCCGCATCCTCCGTATTTGGTGGTGACGGGCTCGAACCCCGGTCTAATCAAGAAGCGTGTGCTACGCACTGCTGCTCCTTCCCACCTGGCTACGGAGGCGGCTAATTTCAGATGGAGGATTAAAACCAGTATCAAATCTACTATGCAGATGAAATGTGCTTATTTTGGAAGTATATACCAGTGAAAACATGAAACTTCAAATGACAAGGCAAAATTCAAGGATTCAACCTTTATACATTGGTAATATGCTGGCACCTCTCCAATTCAGATGTAAGTGAACAATCTGATTTAAGTCAATGGTAACAACAATTATTTTGCTATCATTACCAGCCAGGTCAGTGTCATTCAATTAGAAAGCCTCATGCTCTTGCTGCACCAGCCAAAAAATAAAAATAAAAATAAATAAATAAAATAAAATTATTTATTCAAATTAACAATTATTAACTGTAATGAATTTTTGTTATTTATTCAAATTTCTGGGCTTGCCATGATACCAAGGTTATCAAAGTGGTTAAAAGTAAAAACATTGAGGGTTTTAGCTCATACATTACTATGAAAAATGCACATTGTGAACTGTAGCTGCCAAAAAGTTGGTGGCATTAATCAATATGTATACAGTCACAATGAATATGTGCACACTTCTAGCTTTAGCCATTTCAAGAATAAGTGGAAATTTATTAATTACTGTTTGCTGGAAATTTTGGATAAGCTCGAATGAAATTTTACTATTGTATTAACTAACATGACCTGACTAACATTTTTAGCAGAACAATAAAAGAATCCTTCAGAGCAGAAGCTGCTAACATGCTCAAAAATGGAAATGATTGCAAAATATATGCAAAATATCATAATTTAAAGAAACAGGGCCTATCAACCTTATGGCAATTCTGAGATCACAATCAAAACCAATGAAGAAATGCTCTAACAGTTATCGAAAGACTCATTTATGAATCTAAACTAGAATCTCCACTTACATGCATTAAAAAAAAAAAAAAAACTTCAAATAAAGGATTCCTACAAAAATTAAAAAGGAGAAATTCTACAGCTTCAATCCAAATAACTTCAAAATTCATTTTCAGAGACACAGAACCCCACAATTTTCCTATATAGCCCAACATCAGAAGCAATACTTATGCACCATATTCGGTTCAATTACTAACATTAAAATTGTTATCAGAAAACTGAAACATACTGGTGTACAAAAATGGATGTCAACATATTATTCATCAATTCATCTTAATGGAAACAAAAATATCTTTTGTGAAATTCTCAATAATCAAATGTTGAATGAAATCCAGTCCCTATACAAAATATGGCATTCTTAACGTACATATTTTATTCTCATGTTTATTTTGGAAAATGCTGATGAAAGTGCATAAATGATTGCTCAATTGTTTCTTCTTCTACCAGTACTTTCAGAGGGCATAAAACTGTAGAATGTAATAAACTAAATTAAATTAAAATAAAATGAAAAGCCACTAACAGAAGATTCCAGCAGCTTTTTGAGGTATTAATCACCCCCTCCCTTTCCAGTCACTTAAAAAATTCTGATTAAAACAAAACCAAACTTAACATGTAAAAAAGCCAAATTTCAGCAAACCATAAACTTCATAAAAATTACATATAAAGAAGGAGTCTATCAGTCAGGAACCCACATCATTAGGAACCACAAGGTCTCAAGAAATGGGGAAAAAAAAAAAAAAAAGAGCATTTAAATAATTACTAAATCCTGCTATAGGGCTAGGTTGAAATGCTATGGCCTATGCCATGACAACCCTAATTGTGAAATATATACCAAGTTAATAACTGAACTAAACTAAAGAGAGAGAGAGAGAGAGAGAGAGAGAGAGAAAGTATTGAAATAAACCATCAAACCCCCCCCATCCCCAAATAGAATTGGCTGGATAAAAATTTCAATCAGAAATGTTGAAAAAAAAAAAAAAAAAAGTAGCCCATGAGAAAGAACTGTTATGGAAGAAATATAATTTGCCCTTTGACTCCATATGATGAACCTAGGTAAATGTTACCTGGTCTACAGATGATCAGGAAAACCTTTACCTTCAAAGGAAAAAATCTACCAACAACAGAAAAGGCTTATTCGTTACATTTGGAACCAAAACTACCTCAAACCCAATTAAAAATTCCTTATGTAATTGTTAAATAGTATAATAAAAATATGTTCTATATCACATGGCAAGACAGGCAATTTTAATAATCAGAGAATTACATCACATTATACTACATCAGAAGACATTTTAATATAACAGAAAATATTCCAATATAACACAGTAAAAATATTAGACAATCAAACCACCACTGCAAAGTTAAGGTCTGTATTACAAGATTCTATTGCTATAGATCCTCAAGATTTGCAACAAGAATGGTTTTGAACAACAAGATAAACACTACCCACAAGGTCACCAAACACACCGTGAAGAATCTGAAGATCAAGTAATTTAAAAAGGATAATCATAGGACAATAATGATGAATTAATTTCAAAATCATATATTAGATAACTTACCTCTTTGCCTTTCTCTGTACATAAACTTGCAAGTACAGCAGAGAGATTTGTTTCCCTTTCTTCTTCATAATCATCCTATATATGTATATATATATACACAGAGAAAGAAAATTAAAAAATACAATATAACAAATTTTCTTCAGTTTTAACCCTTCCCCCAAACTTTAATTAAAACAAAAGCACATTAAATGATTACAGATAGAGCACACATTATGAATTGTTTCATGTTAGTTAAAGCATTAGTTAATATTAAAATTATAAAAACTAATTACATTTAATAATGCTGTATAAATAAACATTTAAATAATTACCTCTGAATTTTTAATCAATTCTTTATAAGCATCAAAGCACTCTTCGTACTTCTCTAGCCTGTAAAGCTGAAAAGAAAAGTGCCATTGTTAATATATACTAATCTGAAATAAATCAATAATTCTGATTTCCAGCTTTCACCATCAGTCATGACAGTTACATATGTCTAATTTGCACAGGTCGCATTCCTCAAAATATTCACAATTGGCAAATATACAACTAATAATAGCATTTTTAATGACATTTTCAGTACAAAGAACAACAAAAAACACCCACTTTCCACTTTAGATTTTTATCTACTTACACTGAGTGATCAGTATAATCAATTATGACCACCCCTATGAAACCTGAATGCGACCCGTTGACCAGGTGAGAATGCGATAGTGCGGAGTTAGCTGACCATAAATAAGGTATCAGTGGTTCAGCAGGTAGTAAAATTCCGAGCGTGATGGGTAAAAGGAAGGATTTATCAGACTTTAATAAAGGACAGATTGTGGGTGCTTGACGAAATAGTGCGTTGATTTCCCAAACGGCTGAACTGGTGGGGTGTTTGAGAGCCGCTGTAGTTAAAGTGTACCAGGACTGGGGTCAAAATGGTCAAACAATGACCCGACGGCAAAACTGCAAAGGTCAGCAAAAGGTTGACATTAGAGGTGAGCACCAGGTATGATGACTCATACAAGTGAACAGGTGCAGCACTGTTGAAGAGTTGATTACCCAATACAACATGGGCCAACCTGGAACAATATCTGGCATGACCATGCATTGCACGCTTGCATGTATGGGCTATACCAGCAATCAACCCCTATGGCATCCTCTCCTAACCAACATTCATCAGCGTAAAAGACTCCGATGGTACAAAGAGCATGCAAGTTGAATGTCAGAAGACTGGAAGATGTGCTGGTCAGATGAGTCACGTTATTTACTCCACACCGTGGATGGATGGTCGTGTACGGATTTGGCATCAACAACATGAGGCTCTTGATCCATCATGCATGGTATCAAAAGTGCAGGCCAGTGGAACTGGTTGTATGGTGTGGGGCATGTTTCACTGGCAGGAACTTGGACCCCTGGTGCATGTGGAACAACATATCAGTGGTCTCTGCTATCGTCAACTGCTTGCTGACTGTGTACACCCCACTATGTTACACTTTTTCCCAAATGCTGATAGTGTCTTCCAAGATGACAATGCACCGAGTCATTGGGCACTTGTTGTGCAGGAATGGTTTGAGGAACACAGTTCTGACTTCCAGCACATCGATTGGCCTCTGAACTCCCCTGATATCAATCCAATAGAGCACTTGTGGGACACTATGGAAAGGCATATCAGGTGTCTGGATACACCAATCACCCCCATACCTGCATTGCTGACCACATTACACACAGCTTGGTTGGCCATACCTCCCGAATGCTTCCGATATCTTGTTCAATCAATGCCACGTCGGATAGCTGCTGTACTGAGAGCAAAAGGAGGACCTACAAAGTATTAGGTAGGTGGTCATAATTCAGTGATCACTCAGTGTATAAATATTTATGCACTCTCATTTCAAATCTACTTAAGCTCTATAATTGTACCAGGCTAGGCAGTAAACTATTCCACTAACTGATTACTCTTTGGATAAAGGTAACAAGTTTTGTACATTCAGTTTGCAGTTATCTTTTTTCTTTAATTTGAAGATATACCACTTGTTTGCATTATTCTAGAAGGATAAAATATGGCCCCATCATTAAGTTTGCTCAAAGCTTTTACCACTACTGATGATAAATGATTTATCATTACTGTAATCTTGGCACAGATGTCTTTACAGCTTATATAACTAGTTCTTTCCCATAAGAATAACTCCCTGCATCCACAATCATTCCGGCTGTCCTCCACAGCATCGATATTCAAGTAAACTGAAACAACTTTGTGTTAAACCCCATTACAACCCTAGATACTTTTCATTTTTAACACTGGTATGTTCCCCACCTCCAACCCCAGTTGATAATTTAACCTGGGATCACTAGGACCCAGATGCAAAACTTTGAACTCACCACATTAAAATCTAATTGCCATTTCCTAGACTACCTATATAATTTATGTAACTCTTGTTGTAGCAATAAACACAGGTTTCTGCTGTTAAAAGCCCAGCTCAACTTAATCAGTAAATTTTGACATTAAATTTGTAATACCAACATCAATATCATTAATGAAAATCAACAATAATAACAAAGGGTCCCTATAGCAGAACCTTGAGGGATTGCACGTAACATTGCCCATTTGTAACCATTCTTGGCCTTCTACCAGTTAATCATCTCTTTACCCACTGTAAAAACCTATCTCCAATGCCCATCTACCTTCCACAACTTATGCGTATTATATTCATGTGAGCAGCCTTTATATCAAAGTTATTCTTTGTATCCATTTCCTTTGTGACTACCTCATAATACCTTAGCATCAAAATCTTCAATTAACAAAGATATGTTACCACATTCTTATATTATTGCTACTGAGGTGACCATACACTGCATCACTGATCATAATTCATAATTTTTTTCTGCCACAAAAGTCAGACTTACAGGGCAATTAGTTTCCCCGATCACCTTTAGATCTCCCCTTCATATATATGGGAGAGATATTTACATATTTCCAATATTCTAGAATTTCACCCTTATCTATAATGATGCCTTCATCATTATAGATAAGGGTTTAATTACCACCATAGCTACATCTTTCAGCATAACCAGAAAGACAGTATCAGCTCCATGTACTTTCTTCAATTCTAAATCTGATAATTTCTCCTTCAGAGCTTTTTCACTAATCAAATAATTATTAGTTGAACTAAGACTCCATGAAAAATGATATAAGGATATAGATACAAAGAACCTGTAAAGAACAAAGAAAGAATCATCTTAGGGTCATCATTATATATACCTATACTGCTGTCCCCCCCCAGGAGGTAGCAGTATTGGTATATATAATGATGTAGTATATTATAATGCAGCAGTATATATAATGGTGAACTGATATTCATTCCTTTCCCTTTCTTTTACTGTTCACATATCCAAAGCATTTATAAACTTTCTCGGACCTCTTTGCTAAATTCTCTTCATAATCTGCCTTAGACAGTCTCATTCAAGAGTGATCTGATTTTTACCAAAGTTGGTAATAATGTTAAGGAATATTATAAGAATAAATGATTAAATTTTCACAATAAGTTTATTTAAGATATCAATGAGAAATGTTTACACTGTTGAAAATTAATATTAGATGCAACCTCCACGTGCTTCAATACAAGTGTTGACTCTGGCATGCATCTTGTCGAAGAATAGTTGGATGTCATATCACGTCAGAGGAGTTTACAATAAATCATGACTACAATTGTTAACTGCATTTAGCAGTCATGTGGATTTGAATCATGATCTATTCAAAGAATGTGTACTACTGCATTCTTGCTCCTGACCACTCAGCTATGTCAGCCCTAAATGGGCAGTATTATGGTGGAACATCACATATTCAGCTTTTTCTTGATTTCCCAAAATGATAATTTGCAACGTGTCTCTCCCTTATGTAGTCTGCTTTTCTCTCGTGGGGATCTTCTGACCTTCATTTTCTATCACTTATGCCAAGGCCAAAACAGCTCTTATTGCTAAACACTGCTGAATTCCATTCCAGCTTCCAATCCACCCAGACATGGCACTAATGAAAATGTTCATGATGATGAGTAGAAGTGGGGGGCAAACAGTCTAGTTGGATCTGAGTTGCAGATCTGATTCCAACATGCCATTATGAATTGTGCAAAAGGAAGATGTACGATGCAACAATACCCTTAATGTGAGAACAAGTGGCTGATCTGTTTGCAAAAAAACACATGCCACCTTCACTTAGTACCAAATAACAAATCATGAAATCAATTTATGTTTCAAATATGGATGGCAGACGAATTCATATTCCGACAAAGTGCTTCCTGAAAAAAATTACAATTTTTGAAATGTGTCATTTATCTTGTTTCAGATATTCAAGAAACACTTATTGTGCAGGTGGCAATAAATTCTGAAATACTAAACAATAGGTAAACTCTGATTTTTTTTTAAACCCTACCACAACAATTTACAATTGGTATGAGCAGTTTGAGAGCAAAGGCTATATCCACAAGGGAAGAAGTTTAAAATTCCCAAACATTATACAGAGAAGCCCATGAAGTTATCTAGAGATGTAGCCACGAGATGAATATGCCTTAAACAAATCCTAGTGCATTCTTCGGAAGTTTTGATGTTTACAGGAAAACAGAGATATGTGTTTTGCTGTGCCTTTCAACAGAAAGCGGAAAAGGATGGTGCAGCAACATAGCTTTTTTTAAGCAACAAAACCACTTTTCACTCAACAGGAAAATCAATCACTACTAATGTTTGGGCATCAGGCACTGAAAATCCTCAATAGACACACTGTGATGCCCAAAAATATATGTTTTGTACAATTTACATCAAAAAATTTATGGCAAAGACGATCAATTGAGTTATGCCTTCTTGCAGATTCCATCTTTTAGCAAACTGGTGCACCTTCCTACTTTCATGTAAACATGCAAGAATATCTCAATAATGCACTAACTTAGTGATGGATTGGATGGGATACTGAAGATGACATGTGGTGCTTCCTCAGTTAATTGAAATTCTCTAATTCTTTATTGTAAAATTTTTGTAAAAGCAGTTCTGAAATTAATAATATTGTTGTTCATAAAACAGTTAGCTCTCAAGAAATTAAATTTGTGGAACTCTGAACAATCTTAATTTACTGCTTTATAATATTTAGTTAGAATTACTGTTGTTAACTTTAGCCAACAGTAATAAAATGCTGAAGATTATTGAAATTGCTATTAATTCAGCATTAAAACCACTTACCACCTGCGCAGTTAGTTCTTTAACTTTTTCACTAGGGTTCACAATTTCTTGTAAAGTTTTCCAAGATTCTTTAATTCTGTTCAATCGATATAAACAATAGGCCTTTTCAAATAGAAGATCACTAGAAAAGTTATACAGAATAAAATAAAATAAGTCGAAAATTAGAAAGGAACTATCCATTGCATCATTATTGTTACAGTTTGTCTACTATTTCTCGTGAAAAGTAAATATCTTTTTTTTTATTGACACAGCATCCACTGATCTACACTTCCATATGGGATGCAATGAAGTGACTGCCTCAGTCTGACAGTATTTATCATCAGCTAAAATATTTTAACAATAAAGCAAATTTAACTGGCAGCTAATGAGAACACTACACTAGCATTGCTTTCATTTATCTATATATATTTTTATTGCAATCAGTGAAAATAAGTGAAAAAAAAAATTTACATGTATGCCTGATGCAATGCCAATAACAGCAACAATGTCAGGGGTTAATAACCATCAATACATTATCTGGTAATCAGATAAAAAAAAACTAAAATACTGTATAAAACATTTCTGTTCTGTTTTTTTATGGGCAATGAAGTAACTTATTGATATGGTTGTTGTTAATACTATACCTAACTTATGTTTAGAGTTCCTGCTGTGATGAAGAAATTACAAACAAGCTGAAATTCATACGATGTGAGAAATTATCTAGTGTACAATAGGAACATGTGCAGGATGACAAATTTTGCTCTTGCAAGAGTAGTGTAAAATTTCTATATTATAGCACTATCTTCAAGTCAAAACTGTTAAAGGCTAGAAAGCTGTTGGATATCTTCAAGTTTAATCCTAACTCAAGGCTTTTATTCTCAACATTGCCCTAACAATATCACCTATTGTGCTCTTAAAAGATGACCACTCTACTACATCATAAACTTTTAGCCCTTGCAGACATATTCCTTGGTCCTATTCTCCCTATCCTTTTTATATAATCTATTTCTCTGACAATAGCTACTTCCTATGCAACCAGCACTTTTTGCCTTTTGGTTGTTGCCGTTCTGCTTTGTTGTCTAATTCATGAGTGTAACCTCTAACATTGAGTTTGGCAGATGAATGCTTGTGAGTCACTTGTTTTAATTCCTTCAAGAGCATCAGCACTGCTTTTTAAGCTCTCATATTTTCCTATAAGAATGCTGAAATTGTACTTAACCTCTTTGCAACAAAAACACACAAAGGAATCATGTCATCTTTTCCTGTATCATGTCTTTGCTGTTCTAGCCCGAGACATGATTTTAGCTTAATTTAAATTAAAAATACTACACTAAACTAAGAGATACATAAGTACAATATATAATTAGCATTAGCATTAGTAGAGGCATACGATGCAAGAAAGCAAGCTTGTGCAGCATCAGCCAAAAAAAAAAAAAAAAAAAAAAACCTTTCCATTTCACCCCTCCATTCATTCCAAATGCCTGTTCAGCTCAGCCTTAAATTTATTTAGGCTATCAACTTCCACAACAAAAGATGGAAGTCTGTTCCACCAATCAACCATCCGCTGGCTAAAGGCAAATTTCTGCACATCTATGCTACAACTGTCTTTCCTCAATTTGAATCTATGCCCCCTCAGGTTCTTAATCTGAGCAAGAGGAAGAGTCCCATGAGCATTCACAGCCTGCTCAACCCATTCAAGGCCTTACACACCTCAATCAGATCACCTTGCAGGTACCTACTCTCTAGGTGCTACAATTTGCAGAACTTAAGCCTTTCTTGGTAAGAGCACCCCTTTGTTCCTCTCACCAATCTCTAATGCTACATTATTCCCAGGTTATGCAACAGTAGTATTTATTACACTTTAAAATTATTTTTAAAACAGTTTTATATTATAAAATCACATTTACATTATTATGAATTTATAGTTTACAGATTTAATAAAATCATTTCTAATATTAATTATACTTCTACAGAATTACATAAAATAATATTAAATATCATTTATATTGCTCTTATATTAATGCAATGAATAATGGCAGTAGAATTCTTTCCCGACAGAATTCTCTTGATAGAGATCCGACAATAAAAACTGGTTTCCGTGAACTGAAAGTAACACCTACACTTTACTTACACAAGAGTGTAAATGCTGTTAAGAGAACTCCATGGCAGATTATATTTTCATGCCCAAATATTTTCATCTATAGCTACTTATTTTTTCTAGGTAATCAATTAATCTGGAATTAGTGTTATCCAATAACCTTGCTTTTGGATGATATAAAGCTGTTAACAAGAGTAACCAGTATCCTGGTTACTGTTGTTAACAGCCTTGTTTAGCGTTATATCATCAGCAAATTTTCATAAAATACTTGAAATAGCTTCATTAATATGATTAATAACTAGCAGAAACAATAAAGAACTCCAGTATTTAACCCTGTTGGAACCCATTCAAGAAATTGGTCTGCTCAGAACAGCAGATGTTCAGAAAACCACTTGCTAGGATACAGCAAGCAGTCTCCTATCACTTAACCATCCTTTAATCCATCATAATAACTTACCTATAATGTTATATTTATAAGCTGTTCGTGTGGGATTAATCAAAAGTGCAATTAAGTCCAAATAAATTACATCAACAATTTTTTTTTGCAGCCAGCTGTTCTGTGAAACATCAATGGCTTATCAGCTTGGTTAAATACAACTTCCCTTTGACAAAACCATGCTACAATTCTCTAATAACTGTTTGCATTTGGTAATCCTGACTATATCCTTAACCATCGATCAGGTCTATAGACAATTTCATCTTTAGACTCACTTTTATGAATTATGATTTACTTTTATTTGAGAGAGAGAGAGAGAGAGAGAGAGAGAGAGAGAGAGAGAGAGATGCACATATATACAGATCTATGCATGTTGTAATTATCACAGCTAAGGATTTTGTGAGATCCCTTGCTGCATCCTTAGTATAACTAGATAAATTCCATCCTCCTGAAGTCTTATTCATTTTTAAATATAAGTTATCTTCCAGTAATTATATAATTACTCATCCAGAATTATCTCAATAATTTTTACTGGTTCAATATTCTAAAAATATTTCTCATATTCATGTTCATATGCGAAGCTGAATGCAAAACATTTACTTAAATCATAAGCAACATATTAAGGTAATTCATTATGTCATCAAGAAGCCATGCAGTAGAGTATAAGGCTCAGTCCCTCTTGCCTTTATCAGTATTATTTTCTAACACCACCTTCAATGAAATGAAAATATTTTTTTCTGTACAGAACTAGTTGAAAAAAAAAACATCTACCATGTATACAAATTTGAGTACTTTGATCAATTTTTTTTGGAGTATTTGATCCATGAATTTCTAAGGTTTTTTTCTGTTGAAATATACACTGCATAACTCCACTAATCTAAGAATTATTTGATATTCTATTTAACTTATTTCTACTGAGAAACTAAATCACAGATATTGCATATTTAATCAATATATTTGTATCATAACTACAGAAGAATTATAGGTAATAGGAAATATAAAAGGCTTGTATCTGTAACATAATGTGTAAATATAATATAAATATACATAAATGAAACAAATTTTATGTAACATAATGAATATTATTTTAAACAAGCAACTGTAACAAAGATCCTTAAGTTTGATGTAACTCAGCTAGTTTACTAATGTTTGGTCTGCAGTATTCCTGCTATCAGCATGACAAACTATATGCCCTACAAATTTCTAAAACTCCCCTCCCCACACATTAGGATTCATTGCTCTACCCTAACAGTCTTATTTATATTTATTGTAATATTCATGGTCTGCTGGTAATTTAAAGTAATTCCAAAGTGGAAAATAATTATTCCTTGCAAAACTTCCATTTTAACTTATGCCATGAACAATAACAAATGTTTTTGTTAATGTTCAGGAAAGTACTGATTGATGATAAATAAAATATTTTTTACACTAAAAAATATAAACTAATTACTTGGTTTTAGAATTACCTTCTTGGGCATTTACTATTCATGCTAACACTCTTTCAGTTCTACACTCAAATAAAAATATATTACCCAGTCAGTCTTTATCTTGATGTGCTCTGGTGTTAAATGTCTTTATACTTTTGGTGATTAAGCATTTTTCATTTATTTCATCCTTAAAAATTCAGTGTTCAAGTGACTGTGTTGTAAACATATGCAGCAGAAAGGATATCACATAAGGATTGAAGAGAAAAGTGGTTGCTTTTCTCTTACATTCTTTTTCTAGGAGAGTAACTGGCCATAAATTTGAGGATTGCCTGTATTCCATATTAATGCACTTTTGATCATCACCTGCTAATAGTTCCCAAGAAATATTTAGGAAAAGTAGATCAAGAATACTGTTTCCTTCTGGTATCTCCCCCCACCTCAATATTTAGTAAGCAGTCATCTCTTGCTAAGAAAGTAACCCACAAGTTGTAGTCAATCTTAGAAATATTAAAATCCTCATAAATAGATATTGATATATTTCTGCCACTTGCTGTTTATATATACAAATGATATATGCAATCATTTGGGCTATAACATGCTCTTACTTGATTTTGTTTTCCTATTACCTATGTCACACCACGTTGACTTGATATCGTATTGATGGCATTATATTCTTCTCAAAGGCATGTGCTTTGGATTCAAAAGCATGATCCACTCTCTCTTTCATCCTCTTCTCCCTCTTTTCTGCCATTGTCCATCCTTTTTGTTGTACATACCAATACTTGATTTTGTTTTCCTATTACCTATGTCACACCAGATTGACTTGATATCATATTGGCAGCATTATCTATTATACATATTGTTTTCAAAAGCATGACCCACACTCTCTTCATCCTCCTCCTCCTCCTTTCTGCCACGTCCATCCTTTTTGTTGTACATACCATTTTTTTTTTTTTTTAATTTCCTATACTACTAAGATTATTGTATAAGATTGCCTTTTACATTATTTCTAACTCTAACACAGCCCATGGAGCTGATGGCTGTTCAAAGGTAATGATCATAAAAAATTAATCTGACATTCAATAAGTACTTACTGATGATAAATAAAATATTTTTAATCTATGCTATGCCATCTACAGCTGACTCGATGATACATACCTGTTGTGTTTCTCTACTGTATTTAAGGCATTTTCAAATTCTGAAAGGTGTATTAAGCAAATTACTTTGCAATGATATGCTTTGGGATCATTTGGAACTTCCTGAATAACTGAAAGATTAAAAATCAAAACATACACATATTCTTAAAAAAATGTATAAACATAAAAAATAAAATTCATGTATTGTTCCATAACCATGAGATTTCAAATATGAAAATTCTGACAACTGACTGATCAATACTTGTAAGAAACCAGAATTTTTAGTGTCCAGATGGCCATAACACAAAACTCCATTTCTCAAAAAAAAAATTAATTACACTATAATTTTTTATGATATCATTAACATGACCTATATATGAGGTATATATGTATGATCTATACAATACACACAGGGGGGTGTCTCATACTTTGTGTACCACAGAAAATTCCCTAATGCCCCATCAAGTGTTCAGTAATGTCTGGAAAATTATTAAAAAATGAAAGAATTATTTTAGTATCCATTTAAAGTCCCAGATATCACTCTCCTTCATTTTTTCCTGTAGATCATCTAAAATCTCTCTAAGTTTGACAAAGCCTTGAGGCTTAAGCATGCCATGTTCAGGCACCGGGTTTTGTTATAATCAAGACATACAGGTCAGAGAATAGTAGAAAAAATATTTAATTTTTAATTTCATTTCAAGGTGAATGTGATATATCTGCATGTTATTATGTGCTTTTAAAAAAGAACTCTCTATAAATAATACAATACTATTTAACAATGTGTTTTAAACCATGGGGCATCAGTCTTCTTACTATATGAAAAATTTACTTTAAAAATAAACAAGATCATGACACTAACCTATCACAATTTTTAAAAAGTGTATCTTTATTTTAAATAAATTATACTAGTTATAGAATTTAATTTTTTTTTATTTTAAAAAGGTATACAAAAATGTGAAGTAAACTTATATTTGGCAAGTGACATTTCTGACATTAATGGTCTGCAGAAAATTATATTTTTATTTCTATGCCCTGTGATCAGTAATTTGCCAATTCTTGTTTTAAACTATGGCAATGATAAGGTCCTAAACAAGAAATTAGGAATCTACACAAATAAATAATTCCTACAAAAGGCCTTTTAGTAATCTTTTTTAATAAATTAATTTTTTATTAAAAAGGTAATTAAAAAAAAAAGGATATTTTATGTGGAAACAATATTTCTTTTGCTATCTCCCTCATCGAATCATCTCTCTGGATCAAATATTTTGAAAAGGTGCACACCAACTAAAATCTGTCCAGCAACTGCAAAACTTACTTGGTTGTAACAATAATTATCTGAGTACATCCAGACAATAATTAGAGCTAAGCCATGGAGACAGACCTAAACAATACTAAACAGACCTAAAAAATAAACCTGTTTAAAAATTACTGGGTTTGTGGCAGTTAATGCTAACTAATGATAAGACCCATTTCATGCATTAGTAGCTATTTTATGCCTATATACATATTAATTTAACTACTAATTTTAATAATCTCATTAATCTTATATGGGCATTACTCTAGAAAGGTTCTGAATTGACAAATACAAATTAAAATGAATAAAAGCATTTATAATTGTTAATTGATTTGAATAGCACTAGTGCTATATTTTGTTAATATGTTGCAAACTAAATTTAATAACAAAATTATAAATTCTTGATAGGGTTATTAACAGTAAAATTAGCTTATTATTATGTTTTGTTTGTTTGTTTGTTATTTGGTTTTTAGGAGCATTATCAACTAAGGCCATATTGCTCCAGGGATATGCGGTGGTCATTCCCTGACCTTTCCGCATCCTCCATATTTGGTGGTCACGGGCTCGAACCCCAGTCTAATCAAGAAGCATGTGCTACGCGCTGCTGCTCCTGCCCACCTGGCTACGGAGGTGCCTTATTATTATGTATGTGTAGGTTTTTTTTTGTTTGTTTGTTTGTTAGAAGAAACAGGACAATCACGAAGAAAAAAGGTTTTCCTCCAGGTAAAAGAAGTAACCCACATTCACGAAACTTTCAAATCAGAATTTTAAAAAAAAAATCTCTTTATACTCTGGCATGACCACTAGGTCAGAGGGGCTTACAACTAATCATTTCGAGCAAGAATACATCCTTTGTTGTTGTTATTTGGTTTTTAGGAGCATTAGCAACTAAGGCCATATTGCTCCGGGGATATGCGGTGGTCATTCCCTGACCTTTCCGCATCCTCCGTATTTGATGGTCACGGGCTCGAACCCCGGTTTAATCAAGAAGCGTGTGCTATGCACTGCTGCTCCTGCCCACCTGGCTACGGAGGTGACCTGAGCAAGAATACAATCATTAACCATATTCAGTAGCCATGTGAACTGAAAACATGTATTACTGCCCTCCCACATTAATCACTCTGCTACATCAAGCCTTAAACCAGTGGTTCTTAACCTTTTTAGGCCATGGTATCCCCCTGGAAGTTCAGCAAGGTCTTCAGGTACCCCCTAAGATTATCGTACTCCCTAAGATAATGCTAAGAAAGGTACCCCCTAAGATAATGCTAAGAAAGGAGGTTTTTCAGTTTTTTGTATATGTGCACTGTATCATTGTGGAACCAAAATATAATCTCTACTCTTAAAATTTTAAACTAAAAAAAAGGAAGCAGTATTAAGATTGCAAATTAAAAAATAGACTTTTAATCCACCAAACAATTTTGCTGAAAATCTGTTTTTAATGTATTTAAGTGACTAGATCTGATTTTTTTTACCGTATTTAAGGCACTCGATTTCTATTAGTGTCTTAAAAATATCTTTCAGTTTTGCAGGAATGTTTTTTACAGCTAAATTTTCCCTGTGAAGTATACAGTGACTACTTGCAGAGGAATGGTGTGTTACTACCTTAATTCTCATAACATCTGAAATGGAACCCTGCATAGCCTTGACACCAGCAGTACAGATGTCAATACACTTCTTCCAGTCGAGTTCATAGCACAAAAAATGCTGTTAATTTTTTCAAAAATATCAGCTCCCGTTGTAGTGGTTTTTAAATTCATCACAGATAAATGTCTTTGCACAGCTTACCATTATACAGGTATTGAACAAATACTAACAGCACAGCTAGGCTACTGACATCAGTTTATTAGACTAATGAAATTAGTCTAATAAACACTAAAAGACTAATGAAATTTTAAAATTTCTACTTTGCATAATTTTTTTTTTTTCATTTGCTGTGCCAAAAACATTTAATACTTCAGAAAAAAAAATTAGGAAAGAATGATATCTCTGTGTTCTATTTTATTTTAAACTTTATGGTTCAAGATACTTAATGAAATTCAGTATCTTGAACCATATACAAATTTGTAGGCTACAGGTATATTAATTAACAATCAAAAAAATTTAGGAAAAGCAGAAAACTACTTCATACGACAAGAATTCCAGAGAAACTGGATTCATGACAGCCAGTCTTTTTTGTGAGCATGTGAAGTAATCTCTTGCTTTTTCAAAAGGCCCTCTACTTTGGCCTGATGACAAGGTTGTAAAAGGGAATCTGAAAATTTCACCATTTAACAAGAAGTTAAATGGTGAAATTTTCTTGTTAGTAGAGATATGATAACTGATTTGAGGGCATACACTAATTGTTAATTAATGTGCTTGTAACCTACAAACTTACTGTCAATAAAATGAAATGTACTGCTCCACATTTTTGTGGAATTCTATGTGTAGTAGCAGCAATCAGCAATTTTATTCTTTTCATAAAGCAAAGGATTCAAGATGCTGTTTAATCATTAGCATTAGCAAAGGCACATGATACAAGAAAGCAAGCTTATATAGCATCAGCCAAAAAAAAAAAAAAAAAAAAAAAACCTTATTTCACCCATCCACTCGCTCCAAATGCTTGTCAAGTTCTGCCTTGAATCTATTTAAGCCATCAACTTCTACAACAACAGATGGAGGTTTGTTCCAGCAATCAACCACCCGCTGGCTAAAGGCAAACTTCCACACATCTATCCTACAACTGTCTTTCCTCAATTTGAATTTATGCCCTCTCAGGTGATTATTCTGAGCAAGAGGAAGAATCCCATCCACATTGAGCATGCTCAAACCATTCAAGGCTTTATACACCTCAATCAGATCACCTCGCAGATGCCTAGACACTAATCATGTGTTTACTGTAATCATGTGTTTTAATCTGTATGTGAAACTTCTATTTGTTAATCTTATTTAAGGTAAATTTAGATAAATCAAGCTAAGCAAAATTGTTAATTAATAATCTTATTCTTAAAGGAAACTGCTACACTTGAGCAACCGTTTGGTATAGGACCCAAAATAATTTAACCATTAATCATGGCATTAGTATTATTTCCACATGACGATTCATATAGTCACAGTGAGAGAATAACTTCCTTTGAAAATGGTTATCTTTTTTTCTGTTAAATAATTTTCTTCGAGTACAAGTCTTTTCATGATATAATCGATTTAAAACCAGTGGTCATATATCTCTTTTCACAATTAATCCACCACACTTTTAATCTGTACATAAGTTAAAATCACTCAAATTTTCATGAAAATAAAATCATAAGGCTTTCCCTTTCTCTCAAGTTGAATTACAATTTTTTTAAGGGTTTAGCTTCTTTAATTTCCCTGTAATTTGAACAATTGTATTGCAAAAAAAAATTTTTAAATTTACTCACAAAAACAAAGCCCGCTGCCTGACACATCTACAAGTCAAACAGTGGGCTATGTTCAATAGTAGGCTAGTGGGCTAATTCAATAGTAGCTATCTTGTTGTGAAGGCAACCACATTATGAGATACAATTAAAACGATGCCTTCTACGCTACAATCGTAGCTCAAATCTATGGGTTAACTATAGTGTATTTACACCGATATTATATAGTTAATTATCAAAACCCATAGGGATTATGCCTAGTGCATTTAATTTTCCAAACACATGCTTTCTTGCATCACATGCCACTACTACTACTACTACTACTACCTCAAGAGGGTGCTGACTCTTTAAAAATTACAGCTATGAATTACAGGCTCCAAAAAAGCAACGTGTTTGCTATTTTATTTACCTAATTGTTATTTTATATTGTACTTTATAAGTAGCCTTATAGTTCTAGTTATGCTGGTTATTTTTATTTTTTAATTTAGATAAAGTGTTTTTGTAGATTACTTAATATACGTAAAACCGTTGTTTAGTTCGAATCTTTCAGCCATTGTTTTTGTATAGAGAGTGGTAGGGAATTCAAATTTTTAATTGTGGTAACTAGGTAGTTCTAACGTAAAAATATATAGCTTAATATGAATCACTGCATTTAGGATTCTATTAAATAGTGTAGTATTGACAATTAATTAATTAAATTTATTGATCTTATTAATTTAAAATATCATGCCCCAGACTAGAGCAGTAAAGCCACGGGCACAAAGTGGCAGGAGTGCTGTGCCTCGGGGAAGAACTGAGGGGGGCAATTCTCCAACGCATCACAGCCTAAAAAAATGTGCAACTTGTGAAATGTTTGCCAAACTCTCTGGAACAGAACATAATTTAGCCAAGGAGGATGTCTTTGTGTGTGCCAGGTGCTGAGTGTGTCTAGAAATTAGGCATCAACTCAGCATTCTAATGGGCGTCTATGAGAGCTTGAGATGTAGGGTAGATGCCCTCGAAGAAATTAATATGAGGGGCCAGTCAAGCTCTCAGCTGCCCAACTCAATGCCAGAGCTCACTCCTGGGCATCAGGCAACACAGCGGCAATCTCCAAGGCAGAATGCACTGGTCCCACAGGAGTTAGTTATTGTTGGTGATTCTATTGTCAGGAAGATGGGGAATATATTGTTTAAAAAGGATAGATGGAATAGGACCAGGGTATGTCTGCCAGGGGCTAAAGTTGATGACGTTGTGAAGCATATATCATCTTTTAAGAGCACAAAGGGTAATATTGTTGTATTTACTTAAAGAGATAAAAGGATGGTTGAGTGGGAAAAGACAGGGGGTGGTAATCAATGGGTGCTGCTCTTCATGGACTAATGTTATTAGTGGAGTCCCACAGGGCTCAGTGTTGGGTACACTGTTGTTTTGTATATTTAGCGATGATATTGATGAAGGTACATCAGGTTTAGTGTCAAAGTTTGCAGATGATACAAAGGTTGGCAGGATTGTTAATGATAGTAATGGCAGTGTGCTACTGCAACAGGATCGAGAAATTTTGGGCAGCTGGGCTGAGAAGTGGCAAATGAAGTTTAACATTGACAAATGCAGTTTAACATTGACAAATGCAAAGTACTGCATATGGGTAGAAGTAACCCCAGAGAAATGTACCAACTGTGTGGTACTACACTTAAGGTGGTAGAAAATGAAAAGGACCTGGGAGTAATTGTGCAGTCAGATATGAAGTTTTCTGAGTAATGCAGACAGGCTGCCAGGGCAGGTCATGGGATTTTGTCAATGATATACAAGAATTTTGCTAGCAGAGAAAAGCGAGGTGATTGTCCCTCTGTATAAGGCAGCAATGATCGGGCACACCTTGAGTACTGTATACAGGTCTGGAGGCCCAATTTTAGGAAGGATGTAGATTTGCTTGAGCATGTACAGAGAAGGGCAACAAGATTGATGAGGGGAATGAAGGGATCCTATTACCAAGAGAGGCTTAAGTTCTGCAAATTGCAGCGGCTGGAGACTAGGCACCAGCGAGGTGATCTGATTGAGGTGTATAAGGCCTTGAATGGGTTGAGCACCCTAAATTCTGATGGGATTGTTCCACTTGTTCAGATTACGAACCTAAGGGGGCATAAATTCAAATTGAGGAAAGACAGATGTAGAATAGATGTGTGAAAATTTGCCTTTAGCCAGCTGGTGGTTAATTGCTGGAACAAACTTCCATCTGTCGTTGTGGAAGTTGATAGATTTAAGGAGGAACTGGACAAACATTTAGAGAGAATTGTTTTGTAAATTTTTTTTTTTTTTTGGCTGATGCTGCATAAGCTCATACACTTGCTTTCTTGCATCACATGCCACTACTACTGCTACTACCACCACAGAAATGAAAATAGAACCAGACTGAAATCTTCACTAATGTCACATCAGACTTTCTTCCTCCCAAATTCTGAATATAGGCAGATACTTTAAATTAAAAATAACATGCAAAAAATCAGCTGTTGATATTAGTATTAGTATTAGTATTAGTAACGGCCGTATGGTGCAAGAAAGCCTATGGCTTATGCTGCACCAGCCAAAAAAAAAAAAAAAAAAAATCCGAACAAAACAATGATAAAAACAAAAATTAAATAAATAAATAATAATAATTAATAAAGAAATAAAAATAATAAAATGAAATTAAAAATTAAATAAAAAGGAAATTAATCCTATCATCCTATGCGCTTCCCTTACCCGAAAGTACTATCCAGATGACCTTTGAATTTCCCCAAACTGTCGGCCTCTACCACCCATGAAGGCAACTTATTCCAGTAATTTATAACTCGCTGGCTAAAATAAAACTTCCTGCAGTCCAATCTAAACATTTCCCCGCGTAACTTGAATTTATGTCCCCTAGTTCTAGCATCATTTATAATCTTGAAAATTTTGTCCTCATTCAGTTTACTGATGCCTCTCAGAGCCTTAAACACCTCAATCAAATCTCCTCTAAGGTGTCTAGTTTCCAAACTCTGCAACCCACATATTCGAAGTCTTTCTTCATAAGGACGCCCTTTTGCCGATCTCACCAGGCGAGTTACCCTTCTTTGCACCCTTTCAAGAAGCTCGATGTCTTTCTTTAGGTGCGGTCTCCATACTTGAACACAGTATTCCAAGTGTGGTCTAACATAGGCCTTATATAATGGGATTATCACGTCCCTATCTCTACTTGCAAAAGTTCGATAGATCATCGATAGGACACCATGGGCCTTCCTTGCAACCTGTTTACAATGCTCAGAGAATTTCATGTCTGACCGTATCGTAACACCCAAGTCCCTTTCCTCCAGTACTGGGTTTAGTTGAACTCCACCAAGTGAATAAGTTATTTTGGGATTACTGTTTCCCAGGTGTAATACCTTACACTTTGTTGGATTAAAGCACAGCTGCCATTTTTCTGACCATTCTTGAAGTCTATCTAGGTCTCTCTGAAGAAGCTCAGCTTGACAGTGATCATTAACTACTCTACCAATTTTAACATCATCTGCAAATTTAGACATCACGCCCTCTATCCCTTCATCAATGTCGTTTATGAAAATTAAAAACAACAGTGGTCCTAATACTGATCCTTGGGGAACCCCACTTCTTACATCAACCCAATCTGAGGAATAGCCATTTATCACAACCCTCTGCCTCCTACCCTGAAGCCATCCTTCTATCCATCTAAGGATTTTCCCAGTGATTCCGACCTGTTCCAGCTTATAAAGCAACCGCTCATGTGGGACTGAGTCAAAAGCTTTGCTGAAATCTAAATAAACAATGTCGAAATTATTCCCTAAATCCAGCTCGTGAGTGACCCTTTCGAAATAGCGAACCAGATTTGTTAAACATGATTTTCCCTTTACAAAACCATGCTGAGTATCCTTGAGAATTTCAATTCGATCCAAATGATCCTGAATTCCACCCTTGATCAATGCCTCCATGATTTTCCCTACTACTGAAGTCAGACTGACAGGTCGATAATTTCCCACTTCACTTTTAGAGCCACCCTTATGTATGGGAGATACATTTGCACTTTTCCAATCCAAGGGAATCTCCCCAGAGTCTAGTGATGCTCGCATAACCAGCCTCAGTGGTTCAATGCACTCGCTTGCCGCCTCTCTCAAGATTATAGGGTATATTCCATCAACTCCAGGAGCCTTACTAGTCTGTAGGCTTGAAAGTTTTTTCATTAAATAATCTTGCGAAATTTCAATATCATTAATTACATATTTTTTAACTTTGCTCCCACAATTTCCCATTGCCACAAAAGGCTTTTCATTTGTAAATATCGATGCAAAATAACTGTTGAGTTCATCTGCAACGGCAGCTGGTGTATTTATTACTATCCCCTTTCCCTTACGTAAAGGTCCGATCTGGTTTGTCCTGCTCTTCTTGGCATTTATATATGTGAAGAATTCCTTATCCCCCCCTCTTTGCTCTGTTTGCTAGTGATTTCTCATAAACTGCCTTTGCCTGTCGAACCTTTTCTGTGGCTCTATTACACACCACCTTGTAGCTGTTATAGGCTTCAGTACTTTTTATTGCTCTGTAACGTTTCCATGCCACCTTTTTCTGCTCAAGTAATGTGGCAACTTCACTATTCATCCAACTTGGAACCCTTCTCGTGGAGTATTTTTTAATGGTATATATACGCATTCAAGGCATCTGTGATTAATGTTTTAAAAGCGTACCACAGTTCAATTGTATTCATTCTCTGCGCGATATCTACCCAGTTAATAGAGGCCATGTAGTACCTTAAGGCATCGTAATTTCCTTTTCTGAAATTAAAACCCATTCCTTTGCCTTTTACTTCTGCTACCTCTCTCGTCATCATCCACCGTAGAACTCCGTGATCACTTCCTGCTACTGGTTCCTCTACTGTCAGCCCTGTTATGTCATCTGATTCATGTGTGATGATGAGGTCTAGGATATTCTTTTCTCTAGTACTTTCCCTGACATGTTGATACAAATAACAGTCATCTAGTTGATTTAAAAATTTTGTTCCGCATGTCGAGTTTCCTTCCCATTTACTCCAATCAATTAGAGGCAAATTGAAATCACCCATAATAAGGCATTGACGCTTACTTGCCCATTCCATTTGCATGTAGAGGCTTTTGTCATAGTCTTCACAATCACCTGGTCTGTAGATTACGCCTACTCGCATTGTACCTTTGTTTCCAACTATCTCACACCATACAGACTCTATACTAGCATGTGAAATGTCTGAATCTGGGAAAGCTATCGTCGCACTCAGGCTGCTTCTGATAAGAAGCATTACCCCACCACCCCTTCTATCTACTCTATCCTTCCTAAATACATTATACAAGCCGTACTGAAACTCATCATCCCCAATTTCCGGGTGGCACCACGTCTCCGTAAGCCCTATTATGTCCGCGTTACTTGTTTTAACCAGCAGTTCGAATTCGCTCATTTTATTGACGACACTTCTAACGTTACTGTATAAACAATTAAGATTTACTGTTCTTGTATATTTAACAACCCTAACACAACCCTTGAAGTTATTTAGGCTCTCTTCCCTGATATTAGCTACCTGCTCACGTGAAACGTCTTTGCCCCCAGAACATCTAGATAATACGTCCAGTTGGGGTAACAGATAAGAACTCTTAAGGTATGTGCAAGAGTTACATTGACCAATATTATTAGATAAACGCGTGTCAGTATTACCCACATCCCCCCTAACTAGCAGTTTCCCTGAGCCTTTATTTTTTTTTTTTTTTTTTTTTTTTTTTTTGGTTTTTTTTTTTTAGGAGCATTAGCAACTAAGGCCATATTGCTCCGGGATATGCGGTGGTCATTCCTTGACCTTTCCGCATACTCCGTATTTGGTGGTGACGGGCTCGAACCCCGGTCTAATCAAGAAGCATGTGCTACGCACTGCTGCTCCTTCCCACCTGGCTACGGAGGCGCCCTGAGCCTTTAAGGTATCCTCAATAATACTGGCAAAAACTTTTGCACCACCTTTGTTTAAGTGTATCCCGTCTCTACAAAACAAATTCCTTCTACCTACAAGTGTGGGCCATGCTGATAGAAATTTACCCCCTAAAGCCTTGCAGATATAAACTGCAAGACAAAAAAAAAATGAAAAGAATGTATAGTGCACTTTGTTTTCATTCACTACTGAATATTCATTTTCTTTTAAACTCCAAACACAAAAAAGTAATGGAACCTGTGGCACTTAATACCATGCATGACTCTGTAGCCGAGTGGTCAGGAGCGGAAGTGCAGTAGTGACCACTCTCCGAGTAGACCAGGATTCAAGCCCAACTGCTAAATATGGTCGATCTGCCAACCCGCACTTGACCAGCTTGGCAGATTATGGTCCATTTCCCTCAGCATGAACTGTTGAGGAGGTTTCTATCCTGCAGTGGGTTGATAATGGCTGCAGTTTAACTCTTTTTTTTATGGGTTGAAGCTTGAGAAGAGTGGTTGAATTTATATAGATTGTAATTTTCAGAATTACATGTGACAGAATGTTGTTAATTTGTTTTATGAGTTTGGAGTTGGGACAGTGAATGAATGTTGACTGGTTGAGGCATGTGTAAACTGGATTAGAAGTGAGTGGTGAAATTCCAGATGCAAATTCAGAACAGGGCTCATGGAAGTTGTTATAGAATAAGTATGTAGCAGCTTGCTTGCTCACCCATGCTGTAGACCATTTTCATATCAGCATCTATTTTTTTTATATCATCTTTCAGTAAAATTTTGGACAATATTTTTCTGGTTTACCGTTTTCATTAAGGTTTGGTTTATGGTTTGCTAATTTTCTGCATATTATCTTCTCTTCACAGTATCCATCTGTGTACAAAATAGGGGGTGTTCATCATGATGTTATGGAACATTTCCATGTAAGCATTGCAAAAATAAAACTATTAATGATAACATCAAAGCCACAGTCAGATCATCTGATAAGAATTTTTTTTTTATTATTCATAGCATTGTGTTTTTTTTTTTTTGCAAACATCAGAAATACTATTACCATTGATAATACTTATTAGTTGCATAAGTTTCATATGAACTATACCACATAAATTTCAACAATACTTAATTCACAGTAAAGAAACTATCTCAAAATTATAAGTTATGTTTTAACAAATACAGGGGATCGCTGTATCCAAGTCCTCACAATTATCAGTATTTGACAATTAAAGAATTAAAGGAAGCCGCCCTTGAGAAAATTGACCAAGCACTTGAATATTTCTGGGAGAATGACCCTCTTCATGACTGTGCAGCAAAAGTTAAGCATGAAGTTAAAGACATAACTAAATGCTATGGCACAATTTTATATGAAAAAATACGGCAAAAAAACCCCAAAACAACTCGATTCATTCTTTATTCGCAAAACTAAAAAATAGTGTAACTTCAATAAACTTTACTTAACCTTACATTGTTCAACATTTTATAATAAAAAATGTCTAATAAAATAACTGTCTCATTTTTCTGTTCCTTCGATCCATTTTTTACTCTGTACAAGTACATAATACACATTATGAAAAGTTGGTCCCCATTTTAAGTGGAATTTTCTGGAACCAATTATCCTCAAATAATGAGGACCCATGTAATTGTTTACTACATTTGTTTATAGAAGTAACCTGAATTTAGTAACACTTAATAAAGTGGAACATATGTATAGATTTTTTCTGGTTTTCTGTTTCTGTAATTTGCAGTGCTTTTCAATAAAAGTTTTTGTTTGATTTTAATATTAAAATTTTGAGGCCTCTTAGTTACATAGTGTCAAACTGATTTGTGGACATTCCTATAAGTTTTGGTGCAACTAACAATGCATTAAAGTAATCATAATTTTTTAAAATTTAACTTTCAAAACTGTCAAACTTTACAACCCTGGAGCTGCATTATAATTAACATTATGATCTTGTCATTTTGAAAAGAAATGCACCCTGTCTGCCAGTTATCAATATGCTTGAAAGAATGTGTTTAAGTGAAAGAATAGTCACTATGCAAAATACAAGATTTTATATGTCAATGTAAAAAAAATGGCTGTTTTAATCACAGCTTGTAACTATGACTGAGACATTTTCCTTGATTTTCAGGTTAGTACAGATTCAGAAAATTCTGTTTATATTTAATTAATAATACTATAATTATTTAATGCTACTGAAACTGGTCACCATATGGTTTTTTTTAGTCTTAGTCGCAATATTCATAGAGGCACATTTCTAACTCTCAGGTTACTACTGATTAGGAAAATTGTTTATATTTAATAAATGCCATAAATTTTGGATACATAAACATGTATTCTAAACATTTTTTTTCTCTTCTTTTTAAAAGGAAAAAACAGGTTTAATTAAGCAGTCAGATACAAGTGGCTGGTACATCTTAATGCAAACCATAAATTAATATTCGAATACTGTAATAACTCTGTGCAATTTCTTGTGATATTAGCAGAGTAGAGGCATATGATACAAGAAAGCAAGCTTATACAGCATCAGCCAAAAAAACCTTCCCATTTCACCCATCCATTCATTCATTCCAAATATTTGTCGAGTGCTCTCTTGAATTTATTTAAGCTTTAAACTTCCAAGACAGATGGAAATTTGTTCCAGCAATCAACTACCCGCTGGCTAAAGATAAAGTGATTATGTTTGTTTTATGGGTTCATTCTGCCCAGGGGCTCACATCTGGTGAGTATGGGCTTGGCACACCCAGGGTCCTGAGGTGTATATCATCATTCTTCTCTTTCTTGGCGATTCCCTTCTCTCTCTCTCTCTCTCCAGGTAATTCAGATTTTTTTTTTTTTTTGGCTGGTGCAGCATAAGCCTGAGGCTTATGCTGCACCATATGGATAATAATATGACATTTCATATTTTGTTAACAGGAGAGACTGCTTCTACAGGGATGGAATACACTTAAATAGAAAGGGTGCAAGAATGTTTGCTGATGCTATCGAGGCAATGTTAGGTGGGTCGGAAAACTGCTAGATTGGGGGGATACAAGGACTAATAGATTAACAGTAGCCACTGGCAGAGGTGAAAGTGATTCTTGCACTGCTTCTATTGGAATGAGCCGCAGCCTGGAAAATAAGATGCAGGATATTTCAGAGACTGCTGGGAATCATTGAGGTACAAGTAAACACATGGGTTGTGTTAGGGTAGCTAAGAAAAAGAACAGGTGCATGTATACTTGTGTGTACACCAATGCTAGGAGTTTAGTAAATAAATTTGATGAATTTGAGGTATTGCTCAAAACATCAAAGGCAGATATTGTGGGGATTTCAGAGACGTGGTGTCACACAGATATAAGAAATGCAGAACTGGAATTTGGGGAGTACAATGTCTACAGAAAGGATAGACAGGATAGGAAGGGAGGAGGGGTTATGCTATTAGTTAAAAAACACATAAAATCCAAGGAAGTGAAGCCAGTCGACATCGCTGGACAGTGCAGTGTCGAGTCAGTTTGGTGTGACATAAGCACTGGGAGATCAAAATTGAGAGTAGGAGTGTGCTATAGGCCTAATGACTCTGATGAGTATAATAAGAAACTGTTCGGAGAAATAGAGTGGGCCAGTAAATCAGAGAGTCTTATAATGGGGGATTTTAATTTCCCAGATATTGACTGGAATTTGGGGGCTGGTCACTCACACAGTAGCAAGGCTTTTGTGGATTTATTGGATGATTGTTTTCTACATCAGCATGTTCGGGAGGCAACTAGAGGGAGTAATACTCTTGATTTGATTATCAGTAGTGATTCTTCATGCATTAAGAATCTGCAGATAAATGAACCACTTGGTGGCAGTGATCACAGTGTGCTGAAGTGGGAGTTACTCAAAGAGGTAACTACCATTAGGGGTAAAGGGAAGGGGTATTGCTTTCGTAAAGGCGACTACAATGGACTGAGACAGTATTTAAATTCTATACAGTGGGATCAACTGATGATATTGCCAACAGCAAATTCAAAATGGGAAGCATTCAAAGAACTTATCGTGGAAGCTACTAGGCTTTACATACCAACTAAGAAATATTGTTCAAGGTTTAGGCCTAAATGGTTGTCAGATGAACTAATGAGGCATATGGCAGAGAAGAAAAATGCATGGGATACATACAAATTAACACGTGACACGGACGCCTATGATAGATACAAGTTGATCTGTAACCAAGTTACAAAGGAGGTTAGGCAGGCGAAGGCAGATTCCGAGAGATCCTTGGCAAGGGATGCGAAGAAAAACAGCAAAGAGTTCTTTACTTATGTAAACTCTAGAAGGAAGGGGATGAATCAGATTGGTCCACTTGAGATCGATGGGTCAACTGTTGATGACCCTGCTCGGGTAGCTAACAAACTAAATGAATATTTTGCATCGACATTCACACATGAGGAGTTATTCAGCGAGGGGAATGCCAGAGGTGTATTCAATTCTAGCAGTAAGCTAGAGAATCTTGTAATAACTGAGAGCAAAGTGGAGGAGAAATTGTTGAAGATAAACACAAGAAAGGCACCTGGGGTGGATGGGATCTATCCAGTTATATTAAAGGAGGCAGCAAAGGAGGTAAGCAAACCCTTAGCCATAATTATGAGAGCTTCCTTGGACTCAGGGGAGGTACCCATTGACTGGAGATGTGCAAATGTGACCCCAATTCACAAAGGGGGATCAAAGGCTGACACAAGTAATTATAGACCTGTGAGTTTAACTTCTGTTCCCGGAAAATTAATGGAGGCACTGGTGAAAGAAGCACTGCAGGATCATCTAGACAAGACTTCAGTTATAGCTAGGACACAGCATGGTTTTGTTAAGGGGAAGTCTTGCCTGACCAATTTGATTGGATACTATGATGCAGTCACAAAAGAACTGGATGCAGGGAATAACTTTGATATTATATACTTGGATCTTAGAAAGGCTTTTGATACTGTTGCACATGGAAGACTGCTGCACAAATTGGAGCAGTGTGGCATTGGAGGCAAGTTGCTGCTATGGATAAAGGGGTGGTTGAGGGGGAGAAGACAGAGAGTGGTAATCAATGGACACTGCTCATCGTGGACTAATGTTATTAGTGGAGTCCCTCAGGGTTCAGTATTGGGGCCTTTATTGTTTTCTGTATTTATAAATGATATTGATGATGGTATATCAGGCTTAATGTCCAAGTTTGCAGACGATACGAAGGTTGGCAGGGTTGTCAAGGACACTACTGACACTATGCTGCTGCAACAGGATTTGGAAAGGTTGAGCAGATGGGCTTCGAGGTGGCAAATGAAGTTTAACATTGACAAATGTAAAGTACTACATATGGGAAACAGCAACCCCAGAGCAGCGTATCAACTCTGTGGTACTACACTGACAGTGGTAGAGAATGAAAGGGACCTGGGGGTGGTGGTGCAGGCAGATATGAAGTTCTCTGAGCAGTGCAGACGAGCTGCAAGAGTAGCTCATGGTGTATTGTCAATGATATATAGGAATTTTTCTAGCAGGGATAAGGAGGTGATTATTCCCTTGTATAAGGCAATGGTCAGGCCACACCTAGAGTACTGTATACAGGCCTGGAGGCCTCATTTCAGGAAGGATGTAGAGATGCTGGAACGAGTACAGAGAAGGGCAACTAGATTGGTGAATGGGACAAAGGGGTTCTCTTACGAAGAAAGGCTTAAGTTTTGCAAATTACAGTGTCTGGAAACTAGGCACCAGCGGGGTGATCTGATAGAGGTGTACAAAGCCTTGAATGGTTTGAGCATGCTCAATGCTGATGGGATTCTTCCTCTAGCTCAGAAAAATCACCTGAGAGGGCATAAATTCAAATTGAGGAAAGACAGATGTAGGATAGATGTGCGGAAATTTGCCTTTAGCCAGCGGGTGGTTGGTGGGTGGAACAGACTTCCATCCCTTGTCGTGGAAGTTGATAGCCTAAATAAGTTTAAGGCTCAGCTGGACAGGTATTTCGAACGAACAGAGGGGTGAAGTGGAAGTGGTTATTTTTATTTATTTATGTTACTTTTTTTTTTTTTTTTTGGCTGATGCTGCATAAGCTTGCTTTCTTGCATCAAATGCCTCTACTAATGCTAATGCTAATTTCAGTAAATCTCACGTATGTGCTGTATAGTTGTACGACCTTGACATACTTCCCACCCTAAAAACTGTTCAGGTTTTTTTTCCTTAATATCTAATGTACAAAAATGTCACATAACTAAATCTGGGATTAAGGCACGTGTGATCATTTACAGGTAGCCCACAGAGTCGAAATCTTGAGAATAAACATATGTTTAAATCACAAATGGACAGCAGAGAATGCCTCAGTAGATAATGAATAAAATAACTGTTCGTGAAGAAGAATTAATTTCGGTTTCAACTTTTATATACAATGCAACAGAGGGAATTTTTTTTTAACTTAGTAATCTTTCAATTTTCACATATACATAATACATATTTTTAAATAAACAATATATACAAAAAACAGGCATAATAAAATGTAGAACTACATTACACGTGTTTTTGACACTAGTGGCGCTAGTTACATTTAGCCTACATTCGGATGGAATGAAATATCATCAACCAGAAACAAATTTTTTCCCTGCTACTTCTTTCACCCCAACTGCACTTACTTTTATTAACTGTTTTGAGAGCTCTATCATAATCTCCACTTTGGCCATATCGCATAAGTTCACTATACAAAACAGGTAAATTCACAACGTGTGCCATCTTCACGACTTGGAGAGAACGTCACGCCCTCTCTTGATAAAATTCCAAATCAGCTTAATGATAAAAAAGAATAAAACATGCATAAAATTATTAAAATAGATCATAATCGAGAAGTTAACAACCGAAGTGTCGAGACATAATAGGAATGTTATAATAATTATTATTATTATCAGAGAGAGAGAGAGAGAGGGAGAAGTAGAAGGGAATCACCAAGAAGAAGAAAAATATATGATATCCTGATATTCATATCATATCAGGACCCAGGGTGTTCCAGGCCCATACTCACCAGATGTTGAACCCCTGGGGTTAATGTGTCCAAATAGAGTTCCAACCTCTACGGATCTGAACCGCAGTCTTCAGATTCGAAGTATTTTGAATAAGCATTACGACCACGTTCGGGCTCTGGGTTTTATTTTTTTAATTCAGAGAAGCGTAAAGAAAAGAAAATTCCCATTCAATTTTGAGACGAATGTGATTGTATGCTGTTATATGTTTTTTTTTTTTTTTTAAGAATGTGTATAACTTATGAAACTGTTTAATATTGAGTCATGTACCATAATTTTTAAACCATAAGGATGCAGCCTTTCCCACTATAAGTTATTTTAAAAATAAATAAATCGCGCGATCCACAGAATACATGTAAATAGTAAATAAATAAATAAATAAATTTTCTGTTTATACTCCGGGACGACCAAACGGTCAGAGGAGTTCACAAGATAGACAGAATACAAGAAACAGCACCGTATTCAGTAGTCACGGGCTTGAACCCCGGTCACTCAAGGCACGTGTACTTATGCACCCGCGCGCCTGACCACTAGGCTACGGCGGCCTTATGATGCAAGAAAACAAGCGTATTCCACAACGACAGATGGAAGTTTGCTCCAGAAAATAACCACCCGCTGGGTAAAGGCAAATTTCCGCACATCTATTCTACAACTGTCTTTCCTCAATTTGAATTTATGCTCCCTCAGGTTCGTAATCTCAGCAAGTGGAAGATTCCCATCAGAATTCGGCGTGCTCAACCCATTCAAGGCCTTATATACCTCAATCAGATCACCTCGCAGGTGCTAGTCTCCAGCCGCTGCAATTTGCAGAACTTAAGCCTCTCTTGGTAAGAGGATCCCTTCATTCCCCTCACCAATCTTGTTGCCCTTCTCTGTACACGCGCAAGCAAATCTAAACGGAGGCCTTCAGACCTGTACGCAGTACTCACGGCGTGGCCTAACCATTGCCTTATACAAAGGGATAATCATCTCATTTTCCCTGCTAGCAAAATTCCTGTATATCATTGACAAAACCCCATGACCTGCTCTTGGAGCCTATCTGCATTGTTCAGAAAAATTTCATATCTAACTGAACAATTACTCCCAGGTCTTTTTCATTTTCTACCACCTTAGGTGTAGTACCACACAGTTGGTACGTTCCTCTGGGGTTACTTTTACCCATATGCAGTACTTTGCATTTGTCAATGTTAAACTTCAGTAGCCACTTCTCAGCCCATCTGACCAAATTTTCTAGATCCTGTTGCAGTAACGCACTGCCATTACTGTCATTGACAACCCTACCAACCTTTGTATCATCGACAAACTTCGACACTAAGCCTGATATACCTTTATCAATATCACTGATAAGTATACAAAACAACAGTCGGCCCAACACCGAACCCTATGGAACTCCACTAATAATATTAGTCCACGAAGAGTAGCGTCATTAATTACCCCCTCTGTTTTCTCCCACTCAACCATCCTTTTATCGATTGTAGCAACTTTCCCTTAATACCATTCTGCTCCAATTTGTATGGTGGTCTTCCATGCGCAACAGTGTCAAAAGCTTTCCTGAAATCCAAATTTATGATATCAATGTACATACTAATCCGCAACGATATTGACCTACTATAATATTTTACTTTTACCTATACTTTAAATAAAATACGCTAGTTGCATTATTAATATAAATTTTATTATAAAACGCACTGTAGATAAATAGTGTACATGAAAATTAAGTACACTATAAAAAGTAAACCATGCCAGTAAATTAACTGCAAGATTTTCCCTATCATTGAAGTTAGAGTACCCGTTTATAGTTATTAACTTCACTATTAGAACCGCCTTTATATACTGGTGATGCTAAAGGCGTTTCCTTATACACTGTGATTTCTTCAATCCAACAGGGACTCTTCCTCGAGTACAACCATGCCTTCATCATTAACATTAAGACTCTCTCTCTCTCTCTCTCTCTCTCTCTCTCTCTCTCTCTCTCTCTCTCTCTCTCTCTCTCTCTCTCTCTCTCTCCCCAGGGGCCTTGCTTGTCTTTCAATTCGAAAGGTACTCTAAAAACCAATCTTCTATAATTTCAATATGACCAATTTCATACTGCTCAGCCAACGTCTCACAACCTATCCTAACTATGAAAGGTTTTTTTTTTTCATTTGTGAATATTGATTCAGAATACCAATGCAATTCAACAACATCTGAATTAGCTAAGCTTTCCCCCATAGCCTTTTAGCAGAACACAAAAAGGCTTTGGGAAGCTCTTTCATTTCTTTGATGTTTTTTTCTTTTCTTCGATGGTTCTGATTCCTTCTTTTCTTCGTTGCATTCATATATACGTTTGGCAAGTGTTTACAACATTACTCCTTCTTTTTGCAATAGTTTACTCCATGGGATTTATATGAGACAGTTGTAAAATACTCTTATGAAAAGATGTTGCTACAAACCATTACAAAAGATAAAGCCATGATAATTGGGCCCGTCGAGTTCAGTTTCAATCACAATTCGTCTCGGATCTAGCCAAAACAAATGCAACCAATGTGGATTACCACTCCACAACCTTCTGAAACCAGCAACTATCTCCATCTAGAAACTGCACCAGTTCGACTTCTATCTTCATTAGTAGGCTAGATGGTGACCAAGAATCGATACGTGTCTCAAACTCTTTCATCCAAGAAACAAAAATTGTGGAGACAAGTTTTATTGTTATTATGAAACCAGATAAACCAACAGTTACAACAATTCATGTTAGCCCTCAGCGAGCCTGAAATTGTAGTTGGAAGCACACTTGTGGGTTAAAGTCATTCTGAACATAAGTACTTTAACTTTCAAGTTGAATTAAGGGTTAATTTAACCCTAAGATCTCAAACTTAGTACCTTAGCGGGAGAGAGTGGCTACAAAGGGATATTATTCAGGAACTCTTTTATGTTTTACAGAGATTTAAACATGCCCATTTTTGTAGCACAGTGAACATAATCAACGTCCTCCGCACGCCCTGTGAAAAAGTTCAGATTGAATCCCTTCAAAGGTACGAGAAATTTTTTATGAGTTTTTGCACAACGCAGCTCAGTTAGTCGGTCTCACGAGGGTAGCATGGTTTTTCTCCCAGGCACTCTAATTTTTCTTCCAGCAAACAGAGAATCGACCAGAGAACATGGACAATTTACAGACGGTTCAAGATGGTCTAAGTCGCTGATACGCGTACAATCCAACAAACAAGATTTGCAAGTACAACAGTGGACACCTCTCCTTTTAATCCTCAATTCTTAACTCTCTCAAGGTACTTTAAGTACTTTAGAGGTACGGAGTGACTACAAATACTATCCTTCAAATTAAAATGCACATATTGAAGTTGCGCACGGGTTATTCACTGGATGTCTTTGCTGTTCTCATTGACTGAGCTAAATGATCTGGATTCCATTACCGTCACTAGCTGAAATTGAGAAACAACTTCAGTAGTGGATGGAAGACATTTTAAGAACTCTTCACTGCAAGAATGAGTCTGAATAAAAATTGCAAATATTGAACTAAGACGATTCCATTCCACTCATTTTTGACAATGCAAAAGCTATCAAGCTACCCATGAGTAATTTCAGTATGCGCATTTTAATTTTAAGTCTCTAACAATCTCTATCCCTCCTTCTAAATACTTTTTTTGAATGAACACTGCAAGCATCAGAGGTATTACAACTTATAACAGTACCATGTATGGGTTGAAGGTTAGGAAGGTGATTGTTGATATTAGACTTGAATTTCTATCGATTGTGATTTTCAGGAAATACGTATGAGGTTTTCCAGGATAAGGAAGTTGAAGGAATAAACGAGGAAGAAGAAAAGTTGGTTCTGTGAGTTTGAAGTTAAACACTAATAGGATGCTGACTGATTACGGTACATGTCTGGACTGGTTTGGAAGAAAAGATAAGCATAGGAGCAGAAGAATTATTTTGAGAGACATAAGACAGGACTAGAACGACAGAAATCAACTAAGTTGTCTTTGCCCTCCTGGAGATCACTATTTGAGGAATTGGTGGTGGATATTAGAGAAGTTGAAGCTATCAGTAGAGGGCAACTGGAAGGTTGGATGCAATATGCTGTCATCTGCAAACCTATGGATGGTATTTCTGGTCAATTGAAGCTCATTAATATACAAGCGGAGAAAAGTGGGAGAATGAACTGAACCTTGGGGAACACCAGCATTAATGAAGTTATAAGACAGAGCGCCATCTGCCATCACCAGCAGTGAGCGTTGAAAGAGAAAACTGGATACTCAATTCCAAAAAAACAGTTAGCAGATCCTGAATGCTGATGGGATTCTTCCTCTCGCTCAGATTAAGAACCTGAGAGCGCACAGATTCTAATTGATGAAAGAGAGTTAGAAAAAAGTTAGAATAAAGTACGTTTGTTAGAAAAAAGTACGTGGGGTTTGTCAGACTGTAAGTGGACATGGTTATCATCCAAATTGGAACTGAAACCACGTATATTTGTGAAATGAACGAGAAGGTGTTTAGGAAGTTTAGATCTTTTCGCAGATAAGTTCGTTCAATAAGTTTGACTATTAATGATGTATTCGGTAGTAAGGAAAGGTGGGGAGGACATGTTGTATGAAGTAATGAAACTTTTGGAAATGGCACTCACACGGGAAAAAATATATCCAGTTTTTTGACATAACGTGGCTTCGACAATGGCCCCAGCATACTCACTACTCGGACTCCCATCTGTCACTATCTTGCAGAGCTGTTGTTGTTGTAGGGTTATAGGAGCATTGGCAACTAAAGCCATATTGCTCCATGTACATCGTCTGTTAATAGTTTGTGTAGGTCAATTTTCTTTTGCGGGACGTAAAACCAAGTTTTCGGGAGAAAAACCGCCTGAGACCGACTAATTTAGTCAGGTTGTGAAAACAGGTCCATAAAAATTCCTCTCATCATCGACGTGACTCGAGCTCCGATCTTTTGCACCCGGTGTGGTCAGGACGACGCTCCTACCCATTGTACTACCCACGAAGGTATCTGGTAGAGTAGAGGCAGCAAAATTATACACTAGCTCATCCAGAAGCCTCCTAGAGAGTTAGCAATACGTTCCGTCCGGTGGACTGTCAAGCAGCCGGCCTGCAAACACCGCTTTAGAGATGTACCCTCGAAATGTAAGGAAGTTTGAATCTCTCCGTTATACCGGTCATTACCTTCATAACCAATAACCATTAACCTTCATAACCTTCATAACCTCCATAACCATTACCGGTCATAACCAATGCTATCGAGGCAGTGTTAGGTGGGTCGGAAAACTGCTAGATTGGGGGGATACAAGGACGAATAGATTAACAGTAGCCACTGGCAGAGGTGAAAGTGATTCTTGCACTGCTTCTATTGGAATGAGCCGCAGCCTGGAAAATAAGATGCAGGATATTTCAGAGACTGCTGGGAATCATTGGGGTACAAGTAAACACATGGGTTGTGTTAGGGTAGCTAAGAAAAAGAACAGGTGCATGTATACTTGTGTGTACACCAATGCTAGGAGTTTAGTAAATAAATTTGATGAATTTGAGGTATTGCTCAAAACATCAAAGGCAGATATTGTGGGGATTTCAGAGACGTGGTGTCACACAGATATAAGGAATGCAGAACTGGAATTTGGGGAGTACAATGTCTACAGAAAGGATAGACAGGATAGGAAGGGAGGAGGGGTTATGCTATTAGTTAAAAAACACATAAAATCCAAGGAAGTGAAGCCAGTCGACATCGCTGGACAGTGCAGTGTCGAGTCAGTTTGGTGTGACATAAGCATTGGGAGATCAAAATTGAGAGTAGGAGTGTGCTATAGGCCTAATGACTCTGATGAGTATAATAAGAAACTGTTCGGAGAAATAGAGTGGGCCAGTAAATCAGAGAGTCTTATAATGGGGGATTTTAATTTTCCAGATATTGACTGGAATTTGGGGGCTGGTCACTCACACAGTAGCAAGGCTTTTGTGGATTTATTGGATGATTGTTTTCTACATCAGCATGTCCGAGAGGCAACTAGAGGGAGTAATACTCTTGATTTGATTATCAGTAGTGATTCTTCATGCATTAAGAATCTGCAGATAAATGAACCACTAGGTGGCAGTGATCACAGTGTGCTGAAGTGGGAGTTACTCAAAGAGGTAACTACCATTAGGGGTAAAGGGAAGGGGTATTGCTTTCGTAAAGGCGACTACAATGGACTGAGACAGTATTTAAATTCTATATAGTGGGATCAACTGATGATATTGCCAACAGCAAATTCAAAATAGGAAGCATTCAAAGAACTTATCTTGGAAGCTACTAGGCTTTACATACCAACTAAGAAATATTGTTCAAGGTTTAGGCCTAAATGGATGTCAGATGAACTAATGAGGCATATGGCAGAGAAGAAAATGCATGGGATACATACAAATTAACACGTGACACAGACGCCTATGATAGATACAAGTTGATCTGTAATCAAGTTACAAAGGAGGTTAGGCAGGCGAAGGCAGATTATGAGAGATCCTTGGCAAGGGATGCGAAGAAAAACAGCAAAGAGTTCTTTACTTATGTAAACTCTAGAAGGAAGGGGATGAATCAGATTGGTCCACTTTAGATCGATGGGTCAACTGTTGATGACCCTGCTCAGGTAGCTAACAAACTAAATGAATATTTTGCATCGACATTCACACATGAGGAGTTATTCAGCGAGGGGAATGCCAGAGGTGTATTCAACTCTAGCAGTAAGCTAGAGAATCTTGTAATAACTGAGAGCAAAGTGGAGGAGAAATTGTTGAAGATAAACACAAGAAAGGCACCTGGGATCTATCCAGTTATATTAAAGGAGGCAGCAAAGGAAGTAAGCAAACCCTTAGCCATAATTATGAGAGCTTCCTTGGACTCAGGGGAGGTACCCATGGACTGGAGATGTGCAAATGTGACCCCAATTCACAAAGGGGGATCAAAGGCTGACAGAGGTGTGATCTGATAGAGGTGTACATGGTTTGAGCATGCTCAATGCTGATGGGATTCTTCCTCTTGCTCAGAATAATCACCTGAGAGGGCATAAATTCAAATTGAGGAAAGACAGATGTAGGATAGATGTGCGGCAATTTGCCTTTAGCCAGCAGGTGGTTGGTAGGTGGAACAGACTTCCATCCCTTGTCGTGGAAGTTGATAGCCTAAATAAGTTTAAGGCTCAGCTGGACAGGTATTTCGAACGAACAGAGGGGTGAAGTGGAAGTGGTTATTTTTATTTATTTATGTTACTTTTTTTTTTTTTTTTTTTGGCTGATGCTGCATAAGCTTGCTTTCTTGCATCAAATGCCTCTACTAATGCTAATGCTAATACGCTTGATCTTTTTCTCACAAACAACCCTTCTAAGTACAAGGTCGAAGTGAGAGGTCCTTTAGGCACTTCAGATCACAACTTGGTGATTGTCTCTTCTCCAATGGAACCTTTATCTCATGGCTATTCCCAACCTTGTGCTGTTTGGCATTACAAGAATGCAAAATGGGATGACCTGCGAGACTTCTTTTCCTTGGTCGGATTAGTGTTTCAAAACTTCTGATGTCAACGTTTGCTCAGATCGTGTCAGTGAAATTATTCTTGCAGGAATGGAATCCTTTATCCCACACTCCACTTCAAAATCTCGTCCCTTATCCAAACCTCGGTTTTCCAATAAATGTGCTAAGGCTGTTCAGGAGAAGAATGTTGCATATCGTAATTGGCTCATTTCTAATTCTTCAGTTTCATTTTCTGCCTACACCAAAGCTCGTAACAATTGTAAAGAAGTTATTAATCAGACCAAACTAGATTTTGAACAGGCTAAGAGTAGAAAACTTGCTTCTTGCCCTAATGGTAGCCGAGCATTCTGGTCTCTTGCCAAAGCTATTGGCCGCAACTTTTGCCCATCTCTGCTCCCACCTCTGTCCAAACCAGATGGTTCTGTTGTCACTTCAGCCAAGGATAAAGCTGACCTGATAGCATCCCATTTTTCTTCCAGCTCATGTATTAATGATCTTGGTAAAACACTTCCCACCATTCCCAACACGCTCCATTCAATGCCTCCTGTGGTCTTCCGTCAAAAGGATATCAGAAGGATTTTGATGAATCTTGATGCTAAGAAAGGTCCTGATGGTATTCCTCCACTTGTTCTCAAAACCTGTGCTCCTGAACTTACTCCTATTCTTTGCCGCTTTTTTCACTTTCTTATTCCAAAGGTGTTTTTCCTTCTGCTTGGAAATTTGCTCCTATCCAGCCAGTTCCTAAAAAGGGTGACAAATCCCTCCCATCCAATTATCGTCCCATTGCAATTACTTTTACTCTTTCTAAAGTAATGGAGAAATCAATTAACCGCCAACTCTTAAACTACCTAGAAACCTTCCGTCTGATCAACGATCGCCAGTATGGATTCCGTCAGTGCAATCCACTGGTGATATTCTGGCTTATGTTACCCATTTATGGACTAATTCAATGGAAAGGTTTGGTGAAACACAAGTAGTTGCTCTTGACATCTCAAAGGCTTTTGATCGTGTTTGGCATAAAGGTCTTCTAAACAAGCTTCCATCTTATGGTTTGCCAACTGTTTTTAGTAATTGGTTATTCAGTTATCTCCCTGATCGCTCACTGAGGGTGATGGTAGATGGCTCTCTGTCTTCTAACTTCTCCACTAATGCCGGTGTCCCCCAAGGTTCAGTTCTTTCCCCCACTCTATTCCTTTTGTATAACAATGACCTTCTTCCATTGACTGAAAATCCTATCCATAGTTTTGCCGATGATAGCACATTGCATTTAACTTTCCATTTTGGGAAACCTCATCCTGCTCAATCAGCTTCAACTTTTCGAAAATCTGCTACCAATTCCTTAAATGCCGATCTTTAGGTATTTCTCCAGTGGGGCAAAGACAACTTAGTTGATTTCAACCCTTCTAAAACTCAGTCTTGTCTTATATCTCGGGAAAAGGATTCTTCTGCTCCTATGCTTATCTTTAGTGACACTCCAATTTCTAGGCAAAATGATATATCTCTTTTGCGGATTACCCTGACTTCTAATCTCTTTTGGCACAAGCACATTACAAATATTGCTTCCTCTGCATCTAAAAAACTTGGTTTTCTTTCGCTCTCGGCGTTACTTTTCTTCCAAATAGCTGCTCACTCTGTATAAATAGCAAATCTGCCCTACTATGGAATATTGTTCCCACATCTGGGGTGGTGCCCCGAAAACCTCTCTCAGGCAGTTAGGTTAATTAATGATTCATCTCTAACAGTCTCTCCACTCGCTTTCCCACAGACATAGTGTTTCTAATGCATGCCTCTTTTACAGATACTTCCATGGGCACTGTTCTTCTGAACTGGCTTCTATAATTCCCGCTCTCTCTTTCAAAACAGTCCAAACACGTGCCGCCACCAGCCAACATCCATTTACTGTCCAACTTCAAACCCACAGAACCAACTTTTCATCTTCCTCATTTATTCATTCAAATGCCGTTTTCTGGAACAACCTTCCTTCATACGTATTTCCTGAAAAGTACAATCTACAGAAGTTCAAGTCCAATGTCAACAAATATCTTCTTTCGTTTTCTCAACCTCCAACCCAAGCACGGTACTAAGTACTATAGGTTCTAATACCTCTCGTGTTTAGGGTTCACATAAAAAAAAAAAAAAAAAAAAGATGTAAACATTGGTATTGATTTCCAAAGCACAGTATCAAATTTTACATTTTTTCCCCCTCTAATTAACATTAAAAGTTCATCAAAACAATTTACGAGTTCATCAAAATAAAAATAAAAAAAACTTCTCTGGAGACTTCCTGTGTGTTTGAAACATAATATAAAACTGTCCTATTTTAGCCTACTTGAATTTTTGGGATGAAGCCAACATCAATCAACACTATACATAAATATGCAAAACATCCAACTGGAACAATATCCATACTAAAACTGGGAATAGAAAAAGTGGATCGCTGGTAATGTCCAATGAAACATTAGGAACTCTATATCTATTTTGAAATGATACGACATTAGGAGCGCTACAGGCATTCACGAGGCAGGCTCATGCTTCGAGCGCTCATCTAGTATAGCCCTTAATATGACTGGATAGGTTCATCCAACCCAGGTGCCTTTATTAAGTTTAACTTCAACAATTCCTCCTCCATGTTGCTCTCAGTTATTACAAAATCATTTAGCTCCTTGCTAGAGTTTGATAAACTTCAGGCTCTCCTTCCACACAGAATTCCTCATGTGTGAAGATTGATGCAAAAATTCTAATTTGTTTGTCAGCGACCTGAACAGGATCATCAACAGTCGAACTATCAATATTAAGTGGACCAATCTGATTCATCTCCTTCCTTCTAGAGTTTATATCAGTAAAGGAGTCTTTGCATCCTTTGCCAAAGACTTCTCATAATCTGTTGTTGCATGCCTAACCTCCTTTGTAACTTAATTATAGACTAGTTTATATCTACCATAGGTTTCTGTGTCACCTGATAATTTATATGCATCCCATGCATTTTTCTTCTCTGCCATGAGTCTCTGTCTGAGACCAGTGTAGTCACTTTTACAAGTCTTTCCCTTTATTCTTGCTGTTGGTTACATCTATAAGTAAATCCCACATTAATACAATGTGATGCTATCGAGGCAGTTAGATGGGTCGGAAAACTGCTAGCTTGGGGGGGGGGATACCCAGACTAATAGATTAACAGTAGCCACTGGCAGAGGTAAAAGTGATTCTAGCACTACTTCTGTTGAAATGCAATTGAGCAGTAGCCTTGAAAGCAAGGCAATGGGGATTTCCAGGACTGCTGGGAGTCATAGTGGAACATGTAAATACATGGGCTGTGTTAGCTTAACTAAAAGTAGAAACAGGTGCAATGTATACTTGCATGTACATCAATGCTAGGAGTATAGTTAATAAATTCAATGAGCTTGAAGTGCTAGTCAAGACATCAAAGGCAGATATTCTTGGGATATCAGAGATATGGTGTCACACAGACATAAGCAGTGCAGAACTGGAATTTGGGGAGTACAATGTGTACAGAAAGGGAGGAGGGGTTATGCTGTTAGTTAAGACACATAAAATCTAAAGAAATGTGCATCCAATTGATTTTGGTGGACAATGCAATGTTGGGTCTGTTTGGTTTGACATAAGTACTGGGAAAGAAAAAATTAGAGTAGGTGTGTGTTATAGGCCAAATGAATCTGATCAGTATAATGTGCAATTTTGAAGAGAAATAGAGTGGGACAGTAAGTCAGTGTGTCTTATAATGGGGGATTTTAATTTCCCAGAGATTGACTGGAATTTGTGGGTTGGTCACTCACACACTAGCAAGGCTTTTGCGAATTTTTTGGATGATTGTTTTCTACAGCAGCATGTTCGGGAGGCAACCAGAGGGAGTAATACTCTTGATCTGATTATCAGTAGTGATTCTTCATATATCAAGAATCTGCAGATAAAGGAACCACTAGGTGGCAGTGATCACAGTGTGATTTACTCAAAGAAGTAACTGTCATCAAGGGTAAAGGAAAGGGTTTTTGCTTTTGTAAAGGTGACTACGGTGGTCTGAGACAGTATTTAAATTCTATACGGTGTGACCAACTGATGATGTTACCAACAGCAAATTCAAAATGGGAAGCATTCAAAGAATTAATCTTGGAAGCTACTAGGCTTTTCATACCAACAAAGGAAACGTTGTTCAAGATTTAGGCCTAAATGGATGTCAGATGAACTAATTAGACATGTGACGGAGAAAAAAATGCATGGGATACATATAAATTAACACGTGACACGGAGGCCTATGATAGATATAAGCTGGTATGTAACCAAGTCACAACGGAGGTTAGGCAGGCAACAGCAAGTTACGAGAATTCTTTGGCTAAGGATGCAAAGAAAAACAGCAAAGAGTTCTTTACTTATGTAAACTCTAGAAGGAAGGGGATGAATCAGATTGGTCCACTTGATATCGATGGTTGAACTGTTGATGATCCTGCGGAGGTAGCGAACAAACTAAATGAATATTTTGCATCTACATTCACACATGAGGAGTTATTCAGCTTGGGGAATGCCAGAGGTGTATTAAACACTGGCAGTAAGCTAGATAATCTTGTAATAACTGAGAGTAAAGTGGAGGAGAAATTGTTGAAGATAAACATAAGAAAGTCAACTGGTGTGGATGGAATCTATCTAGTTATTTTAAACTAGGCAGCAAAGGAAGTAAGCAAACCCATAACCATAATTATGAGAGCTTCCCTGGACTCAGGGGAGGTACCCATGGACTGGAGATGTGCAAATGTGACCCCATTCCACACAGATAATAACAGACCTGTTAGTTTAACTTCTGTTACAGAGAAAGTAATGGAGACACTGGTTAAAGAAGCATTGCAGGATCATCTAGACAAGGCTTCAGTTATAGCTTGGACACAGCATGGGTTTGTTAAGGGAAGTCTTGTTTGACTAATTTGATTGGATACTATGATGTAGTCATAAAGGAACTGGATGCAAAGAATTTGATATCATATATTTGGATCTTATACTGTTGCACATGGAAGACTGCTGCACAAATTGGAGCAGTGTGGCATTGGGGGCGAATTGCTGCTATGGATGGTAGAGTGGTTGAAGACAGAGTAGTAATCAATGGACACTGCTCTTCGTAGACTAATGTTATTAGCGGAATCCCTCAGGGTTCAGTGTTGGATCCATTGTTGTTTTCTGTATTTATAAATGATATTGATGATGGAATATCAGGCTTAATGTCCAAGTTTGCAGACGATATGAAGGTTGGCAGGGTTGTGAATGACAGTAATGACAGTACACTGCTGCAACAGGATCTAGAAAAGTTGAGCAGATGGGCTGAGAGGTGGCAAATGAAGTTTAACGTTGACAAATGTAAAGTATTACATATGGGGAGCAGTATCCCCAGAGTAACGTATCAATTCTGGTACTACACTGACAGTGGTAGAGAACGAAAAGGACCTGGGGGTAATTGTGCAGGCAGATATGAAGTTTTCTGAGCAGTGCAGACGGTCTGCAAGAGTAGCTCATGGTGCCTTGTCAATGATATACAGGAACGTTTCTAGAAGGGATAAGGAGGTGATTATCCCCTTATATAAGGCAATGGTCAGGCCACACCTTGAGTACTGTATACAGGTCTGGAGGCTTCATTTTAATAAGGATGTAGAGCTCTTGGAACGGGTACAGAGAAGGGCAAAAGGATTAGTGAACAGAACAAAGGTTGCTCTTACGAAGAAAGGCTTAAGTTTTGCAAATTACACTGTCTGGAGACTACGCACCTGCGAGGTGATCTGATTGAGGTGTATAAGGCCTTGAATGGTTTGAGCATGCTTAATGCTGATGGGATTCTCCCTCTTGCTCAGAATAGTCCTGAGAGGATTAAATGAGAGAATAAATCTGAGAGAATAAAAATGAGAGAATAAACCTGAGAGGGCATAAATTAACTGAAAGGGTAGCCGTGGGGATAAGCACCGGACCACCAGTAGCAACGACATGGGTTCGAGCCTAGGTAAAGCAAAAATAAAATTTATTAGGGTTGAAATTGAAAGTGTCTGCAATTCTGCCCAGACACGATAGGAGGGAGTATATGATGAGAGCCCTGTCAATCAATTCGGCCCTGGAAAGATTGTGCAGGGCTCAAGGGGTAGAATTTTTTTCAGCCTGGTCTGTACTTGTTAACAGGAGAGACTGCTTCTACAGGGATGGGATACACTTAAATAGAAAGGGTGCAAGAATGTTTGCTGATGCTATCGAGGCAATGTTAGGTGGGTCGGAAAACTGCTAGATTGGGGGGATACAAGGACTAATAGATTAACAGTAGCCACTGGCAGAGGTGAAAGTGATTCTTGCACTGCTTCTATTGGAATGAGCCGCAGCCTGGAAAATAAGATGCAGGATATTTCAGAGACTGCTGGGAATCATTGGGGTACAAGTAAACACATGGGTTGTGTTAGGGTAGCTAAGAAAAAGAACAGGTGCATGTATACTTGTGTGTACACCAATGCTAGGAGTTTAGTAAATAAATTTGATGAATTTGAGGTATTGCTCAAAACATCAAAGGCAGATATTGTGGGGATTTCAGAGACGTGGTGTCACACAGATATAAGAAATGCAGAACTGGAATTTGGGGAGTACAATGTCTACAGAAAGGATAGACAGGATAGGAAGGGAGGAGGGGTTATGCTATTAGTTAAAAAACACATAAAATCCAAGGAAGTGAAGCCAGTCGACATCGCTGGACAGTGCAGTGTCGAGTCAGTTTGGTGTGACATAAGCATTGGGAGATCAAAATTGAGAGTAGGAGTGTGCTATAGGCCTAATGACTCTGATGAGTATAATAAGAAACTGTTCGGAGAAATAGAGTGGGCCAGTAAATCAGAGAGTCTTATAATGGGGGATTTTAATTTCCCAGATATTGACTGGAATTTGGGGGCTGGTCACTCACACAGTAGCAAGGCTTTTGTGGATTTATTGGATGATTGTTTTCTACATCAGCATGTTCGGGAGGCAACTAGAGGGAGTAATACTCTTGATTTGATTATCAGTAGTGATTCTTCATGCATTAAGAATCTGCAGATAAATGAACCACTTGGTGGCAGTGATCACAGTGTGCTGAAGTGGGAGTTACTCAAAGAGGTAACTACCATTAGGGGTAAAGGGAAGGGGTATTGCTTTCGTAAAGGCGACTACAATGGACTGAGACAATATTTAAATTCTATACAGTGGGATCAACTGATGATATTGCCAACAGCAAGTTCAAAATGGGAAGCATTCAAAGAACTTATCGTGGAAGCTACTAGGCTTTACATACCAACTAAGAAATATTGTTCAAGGTTTAGGCCTAAATGGTTGTCAGATGAACTAATGAGGCATATGGCAGAGAAGAAAAATGCATGGGATACATACAAATTAACACGTGACACGGACGCCTATGATAGATACAAGTTGATCTGTAACCAAGTTACAAAGGAGGTTAGGCAGGCGAAGGCAGATTACGAGAGATCCTTGGCAAGGGATGCGAAGAAAAACAGCAAAGAGTTCTTTACTTATGTAAACTCTAGAAGGAAGGGGATGAATCAGATTGGTCCACTTGAGATCGATGGGTCAAATGTTGATGACCCTGCTCGGGTAGCTAACAAACTAAATGAATATTTTGCATCGACATTCACACATGAGGAGTTATTCAGCGAGGGGAATGCCAGAGGTGTATTCAAATCTAGCAGTAAGCTAGAGAATCTTGTAATAACTGAGAGCAAAGTGGAGGAGAAATTGTTGAAGATAAACACAAGAAAGGCACCTGGGGTGGATGGGATCTATCCAGTTATATTAAAGGAGGCAGCAAAGGAGGTAAGCAAACCCTTAGCCATAATTATGAGAGCTTCCTTGGACTCAGGGGAGGTACCCATTGACTGGAGATGTGCAAATGTGACCCCAATTCACAAAGGGGGATCAAAGGCTGACACAAGTAATTATAGACCTGTGAGTTTAACTTCTGTTCCCGGAAAATTAATGGAGGCACTGGTGAAAGAAGCACTGCAGGATCATCTAGACAAGACTTCAGTTATAGCTAGGACACAGCATGGTTTTGTTAAGGGGAAGTCTTGCCTGACCAATTTGATTGGATACTATGATGCAGTCACAAAAGAACTGGATGCAGGGAATAACTTTGATATTATATACTTGGATCTTAGAAAGGCTTTTGATACTGTTGCACATGGAAGACTGCTGCACAAATTGGAGCAGTGTGGCATTGGAGGCAAGTTGCTGCTATGGATAAAGGGGTGGTTGAGGGGGAGAAGACAGAGAGTGGTAATCAATGGACACTGCTCATCGTGGACTAATGTTATTAGTGGAGTCCCTCAGGGTTCAGTATTGGGGCCTTTATTGTTTTCTGTATTTATAAATGATATTGATGATGGTATATCAGGCTTAATGTCCAAGTTTGCAGACGATACGAAGGTTGGCAGGGTTGTCAAGGACACTACTGACACTATGCTGCTGCAACAGGATTTGGAAAGGTTGAGCAGATGGGCTTCGAGGTGGCAAATGAAGTTTAACATTGACAAATGTAAAGTACTACATATGGGAAACGGCAACCCCAGAGCAACGTATCAACTCTGTGGTACTACACTGACAGTGGTAGAGAATGAAAGGGACCTGGGGGTGGTGGTGCAGGCAGATATGAAGTTCTCTGAGCAGTGCAGACGAGCTGCAAGAGTAGCTCATGGTGTATTGTCAATGATATATAGGAATTTTTCTAGCAGGGATAAGGAGGTGATTATTCCCTTGTATAAGGCAATGGTCAGGCCACACCTAGAGTACTGTATACAGGCCTGGAGGCCTCATTTCAGGAAGGATGTAGAGCTGCTGGAACGAGTACAGAGAAGGGCAACTAGATTGGTGAATGGGACAAAGGGGTTCTCTTACGAAGAAGGCTTAAGTTTTGCAAATTACAGTGTCTGGAAACTAGGCACCAGCGGGGTGATCTGATAGAGGTGTACAAAGCCTTGAATGGTTTGAGCATGCTCCAATGCTGATGGGATTCTTCCTCTAGCTCAGAAAATCACCTGAGAGGGCATAAATTCAAATTGAGGAAAGACAGATGTAGGATAGATGTGCGGAAATTTGCCTTTAGCCAGCGGGTGGTTGGTGGGTGGAACAGACTTCCATCCCTTGTCGTGGAAGTTGATAGTCTAAATAAGTTTAAGGCTCAGCTGGACAGTATTTCGAACGAACAGAGGGGTGAAGTGGAAGTGGTTAGTGACAAATGGGCCTGGAGTACTGGGGTCCATAGTTTAACAGATATTTATTTAAAGTATACCCAGTAAAATAAAATAAAATAAAATATTTCCAGAAGCTTTCGGAACTCGTGTCCCTTTCTCAACTGACAGAATGTTTAAATACATTACAAGCAAACTGTGGCACGTTACTCATTCGTCATTGTTGTAGCACGGACGTGTGCTGCCTTGCGCCAGTGATCATCCATCAATAAAACGGTTGTCTCCAGGATTGGATGTATACGCATGCCTTTCTGGCGATTTAATGCCTTAGGTTGTTCATTATGTTTAGTGACTCTAGCCATAGGCGGTGGCGAAAGTGTCGCGCGTGGTCCACTATCTCGAAGTCGCGCTTGGGTCAAGATCGTGGTTGGGTAGCCCAAAAATGTTCTGCAAGCGCGGACTGGTCAGTTTCGGCAAGCCGGATTGCTCTGTCGTGTTCCGTGAGGCGATCCTGAGAAGTCTCGATGTCTCACCTACGTAGCAACTGTTACAGGCCCTACAGGTGATACGGTACACTACATTGCTACGTAAGACAGGTGTGACAGGGGTCTTCACACTGGAGACAAGTGAACGTAGGTTCCTACCTGGTAATTGTACACATTTTATGTTGTAACTTCTCAGGATCTTCGAGATACGTCCTGACACTCCTGGATAGTACGGAATGTAGGCGGATGATATGCCGACTTGCTTCGGAGGTCTTGGGTGGAAGTAAGCTCTTGTGCCTGTAACAAGCATCTGTTTAGTACATGGGATGGATAACCGCATCTGGTTAAGTCCGCCTTCACACGGAGATCTCGTTACGTCTATTGTGTCGGTGCTGGAAGTGGCTCCAGCCCTGGGAGAAACAGGTGCGGGCAGTGCTATTGAGATGGCTTGGTGAGTGGCGGACCGTAGT